>NC_137896.1:83518442-83543442 GCF_963455335.1 Martes martes | reverse complement strand
GCATTCTGGTTTGTAAGTCTGTCCATTCAGGAAGGAAAATAGTTTTTTGGAAAAACCACTAAACAGAGAGGGACAGGTTTTTAAAATAAAAATACATGCTTCAGTGGTGCCTGGGTGGCTCAGTTGGGTTAAGCCTCTGCCTTCAGCCCAGGTCATGATCTCAGGGACCTGGGATCAAGCCCTGCATCGGGCTCTCTGCTCAGTGGGGAGACTGCTTCCCCCCGCTCTCTGCCTGCTGCTCTGCCTACTTGTGATCTCTCTCTCTCTCTGTCAAATAAATAAATAAAATCTTGAAAAAAAAATACATGCTTCCCAACATTTTAAGATTCTCAATATCCTATATCCTTAAGTTCTTTTATTATCCAAAAAGTAATTAAAGTCAATAATGAAACTGGAATCTAACTAAAAGGGCACCATTAGTGCTAACTCTTATTGGCAATATATATTCTAACAGTTCTTGTATATGAAGACCCCGAACTGGCTAATAAAAATATTTAAAACATAGATCTACAACAAATTGTGTTGCAAATCAGGTTATCATTATCTTGTATAAACCATGAAAATTGGAATCATGTGAGCAGAAGGTTAGATTAATTCTCCATTCTCATTATAAGCACAGGTGTAGCACAAACACCATGTGAAATAACCAATTAAAATGAAAAAAAAATCTGCTTTTTCATTAGCTGCCTTCACTGCATGACCAATTAGAAAATTATTTAATATTAATATTCCGCATATACCGAAAGTAATTTTCATAGTAACTAACATAGGTAAAAGAGCAAAAAACCAGCTCTTTATCTATGGTACTGTTTATCGTCTGCAGGTTTTTAGAGGAAAGGAACTCTGGTAACATTTTTTAAAAGTCCCTTTAAAAACACATTATTTTGTGGGTATGATTTATACTATTCATCTAAAAATAGGAAGGACACTTTTTAACAGACGAGAAGCCGAGGCTCAGAGAAATTAAGTGACTTATTTGAGGTCGCATGTAACTCAAGGGATGTTAATAATTTGCTGAATGACACACGGCTGGCAAATGGTAGTGAACACCCTTTCCCCCAACATCCTGACAAGAGCTTGGCCACTACTGTATCATCCATCTAGAATATTCTGAACGAAATAGATATCCAAGAATGAGCTGGTATTGAGCCAGTCACCACTGGCAACAACCCTACTGTTGAGTCTGGAAATAAGCATGACTGAACACTTTGTAGACTGGGAATTTTGATGACTGTACTGTTCGTGCATATGGACAAAGATAAGGCTATGCATCAGAAGATTCAGTGACTTATCTGTGTTCCAAAGCTTGCTTCCTTCACACTCATACTTTCAGATTTCCAAAGACCAGCTCATAATAACCAACTCAGGCTTGAATCTATGACTATTAAACCCAAAGAATCATAGAAAAATTAAACCTCAGGTTTGAAAAGGGCTTTCACTGTCACCTGGGTTGGTCACTGACATGAATCATCTCTCTGATATCCCCACCAAACAGATAGGTATCCTCTGCTGGATTGTTTCTAATAAAGCACTTGTTACCTCACCTGAAAGTGCACTCCAGCTACAGAAGGTGACTATGAGAAGGTTCTGCATTACTCGATCTGAAATCCTTTCACCAGGACAACTCCTTGGCGGAATTTAAACAATTCTAATCTCATTTCTTCAGGATGGCCTTCCAATATTTAAACTATAGCCATCATGCATTATGTGCCATAGACTTCTCCCCAGGTTTAACATCCATGATTCCTTTTTTTGCTTGTTTGTTTTTGAGAGAGAGAGAGAGCACAGAGCAGAGGGGCAGAGGGAGAAGGAGAGAGAATCTTAAGCAGGTTCCATGCCCAGTGCAAAACCCGATGCGGGCTCCATCTCACCACCCTGAGATCATGACCTGAGCCAAAGTCAGGAGCTGGATTCTTAAGCGACCGAGCCATCCAGGCACCACAAACATCCATGATTCTTAACATGTTCCTTCTAGAATGAAAGTTCTTGGGTTTTGAGTCTACTCACCACTTGGGCCATACCCACTGCTCAGTATATTGAGAGGTTTGTCTGTGTGCCTCTAAAGGTCTTCAGAGGACATCATTAAAAGCAATTAGTCCACACTTGCTCTGCTCCCCATGTAGAGAGTGAATACCTCATCACAGCCTTTTAGCTACCCTTAGCCTCATGTACCAGGTGCTACTTTCTTCCCTTTCAGTGGCAACTGCCATTTGTTCCTATTGACAACACAGACGTAGGCTACCTATAGGATATGTAGATATAAAGGTGAGAATCCGTGCATTTAATAAAATAAAAATTTAAAAAGCTGAAAATCTCAGAATCCCTCATTACTTTGTCCAAACTGACCACATTAGTAATATGCTGAGAACTTCTCCCTTTTGAAAGCGAATTTAAAACAATTGCTGAATATAATGACTATTATCGATACATATAGCACAGAGTAAACTCTCAGAATCTTATTGGATTATGCTTCCTATACTTACATAAAACACTGATAATATTATCTAGGGTCATGGCAGACATCTTTAACTGAAAGAAACTAAGTAAATGGCAAAAGATTTTATATTTTGAAACAATGTCATCTTTTCGATTTTAAAACCATCTCAACATTTGGTTCTATTTAGTATATTTTATCCTAGACTGTCTTCTATATACTCTCTTTGGAATTATGCTACATACAGCAAAGCCATGTGTTTAGATGGCTTTGGGGTGAATTCAGATACAAAAACATTTTCCTTCTGGGCAAAGTAATAAAATGACATTCTTGCTCCTCCCACTATAAGTCAAACAGAGGTCAGTTCCCCCATCCCTGTATCTGTTTAAATAAACTGGTCCAGCTGTTTGTTTCTAAAATGCCCTTTGACCTTGCATCTCATCCTCCCTGCTTTTGTGACAGAATCCTTTACTTTCCATTGTGGAAGATTCTAAATTATCAAGAATTTTCTAAACGCTGAATCAAAAAAAAAAAAAAAAGACCTTTAGGTTTTTTTACGTAAACTTTCATGAACATATTCCCTTCTTAAAACACTCATTTCGAGAAGCATCAGTAAAACAGTTATTTTAAGCTCATATGTGGTATGTGCGTTCAAATATATATCTATATTTATGTGTGAATACATAAATATATATTAGAACTCTAACATAAGAAGAAACAATGTTTTTGAAGAGAAAAGAAAATGAGAATGATAAAATTCCAATCCGAATGTCCAATAAAAAAAAAAATCTATTCTCCAACAACCACAAAACAGTTTAAGACAAGATATATCCATGAAATATACACAACCTTCAGTCTTTTCCATATTAATAAGCCCTCTTTAAAAAGTCTGTTAGTTTAAAGTTGTAAGAGGAGACTTTTTTTTTTTTAAACAATTGATGTCCAAACATTACAGGCCCTGAAACTTAGATGTACACTGTCAGATATACAATGTATTTTAGTTGGGTGTAAGGTTGGGAAACATCTGTTGCCTTTCCATATTATATTCCAAACATCAACATATATATTTTTTATAAATCCTATTTTGCTTTGAAAACACAATGTTCTTTTGTGAAGTACTTTTTTAGAACTGGACACCCTGTAGGTAGTAAAAGACTGAATTAGGGAAAGAATTCTTATCTTTCCTTTTTTCACTGCATCATGGATTAGAATTTCTTCCCGTGACCAAACTATTCCTTTTCTCAAAACAAGGCATTTTACCAAGGATGGCAAGAAAATGGATTGGCCTTATAGCTTCATTCCATGTCAACATAAACAGTTTTTACCCAGTTATTTGTTTAGGACTAGAGCCATACTAAGAGGGAATGGGAGGTTGAAAGGGTTGCAAAATCTTAAAAAAATCTGAGACACAGGATCAACTCAAAATTGAATTTAATTCTTTGCATTTTTAAAATAGGAACCAGACAAGGAGAATGGGAGATGAATCCTGAGTTATGCTAAAAAGAAATACAGGAAGTTTTTCTTTATTCTTTCTTCTCCTTGCCTCCTACCTGCTTATTTATCATCATACTTTAAAGTTTTGTGTTTTGGTTTTGTTTTGTTTTCCATTCTGCTAATTCTACCTGTCTTTTTTCATTCACCATCTTTAGATACCTGAATAGTTTTCTGACTAAGATCTGGGAGAACAGCTTTCTGAAGTTGACCTTTGCCCTTTAGCTTATCCTCCAGTCCATGCCCTGGTTCCTTCCCACAAAACTGGATGGCTAAGTTTAGTTTCCTCTTTGTGAGAACCAGGAAGGATGGCGAGATCACAGTGGGCCTCCACTAGAACCAAACACAGGGTACATTTTCCCAGTACCACAGACGACATTTTCCACATAGCCTTGCCCTTTTCCTTTACTCTTATGCCCTTTGTCTTCCTTGTAAGTTCTCTGTAATGCTAACAATGCTAAGGAAGAATGACAGGCTCCCCTTCAGAAAGAGCATTTTCACCTTTACTCAACGAATTCTCTTCCTCGGTGTTTACCACCTACTAGTTTACTGATGACTGAGGCCAGCCCACTGTGTGACTTCAGCACGCCACAGCCAACTCAGTGAGCCAAGTAAAACCGAAATGCCGTTGTTTCTAAACGACAGGACTCTCAGTCATCCCCATAGTGTCTCTTGCCAATGAGGCTTAGTGAATAGTCAGCACGAAGGCAGCTACCCATTTAAGTACGGAGAAATATCATTTTACGATACCCTCCTATGCCCAAGGAGCTAAAATTATCAACTTGATATTAAACAGAAGATTTCATCAAATAGCAAGATATGTTAGTAAAGACGCCTTCTATATTTATACTATCCATTAAATAAAGTATTAATTATAGTCATCTTTGATTAATATTTAGGTATTAGGAATACCTATGCACGTACTTAGTAAAAATTTATACCATGCATTCTTAAGAATAAATACCAGTGATTTCTACATGCACTATTCCTTATCAATTAAAAATAAATAGCAAATAAGTATAATATTTAATCTATACATACTTCATTTAGGTAATCTCTATAAATATTTTTATAAAATTAAGAATAGTGAAAATTTTTTAAACATAAAATTTCACACAGGAAGCTAGTTGCCGAACTCCAGAATTTTATTCTTTCTCTTCTATTTATTCCATGAATTTCCTTCCTAGTATTTCTTTCAACTTTATCACAATCATTTAAATAAAACTACATATACTGTGTGTTTTATATTTTTAAAGTCAGCATTTCCTAATAACTCGAAGGCCTGTTTTATAAACAAACCCTGCAGGGAATGAGTTCTAGCTATCTCTCAAATAACTCTTTGTTCTTTCAAACAAAAATCTACTTCAAAATCTTTTGTTGGATTTCTTCATTTCAGATTTACATTTACTTATTGAATTTAATGATCCGTAACTGGCAGTCTTCAGGGTCCAAGCCTTACACACTCCCTTTCTTTGTGAAATATAATTTCTTAAAACACGATTTTAAGACACTCAAGAAAGTTGACTCAATCTCAAGTCAAACCTTATGAAATCATGTTTCTGGCACCTTTTTCCAGTTTCCCAACCTCCTCCGGATCCAACAGTTCCAGGACTGCAATCCATCATCTGTGTGTCTGAGGGTGGGAGAGGGCAGTGGACAGGAGGGGAGAAAGGAGCACATGTTCTGCTCTCCATCCATTCTAGAAACAGATTATTGAAATTTCCTCCAATCACAATAAGCCCATCAATCAGCAGTCTGAGGAGATTCCCTTTCTCTAGCAGTGATGGGGGTATTTATCAAACTACTCTAGAAAGAGCTGAAGTTGTCTCAGACCACTGAGGAAGTTAATCACATATAAAATTTTCTTCAAAGCAACTAGTGAAAAAAATCACTAATTATCTGAAAATTATAATGCAAAGTAATAACAAACCCATGTATTAAGTGTTGAAATTACTTTGAAATACTTCATCACTTCATTATATATTAATGGGAAGTTTTCATTGAAAGCAAATTATAAAATGATTTTTTATTCTAAAAAAATATAAGTTGGGACACCTGGGTGGCTCAGTCGTTAAGCATCTGCCTTTGGCTCAGGTCATGATCTCAGGGTCCTAGGATTGAGTCCTGCATTAGGCTCTCTGCTCAGCGGTAAGCTTGCTTCTCCCTCTCCTACTCCCCCTGCTTGTGTTCCCTCTCTCACTGTGTCGCTCTCTGTCAAATAAATAAATACAATATTTAAAAAAAATAGAAAAATATAAGTTTGCTATATCCTTTAGTCTGACCTGAATTCAAAGTGGGGAGGGGGTACTCCTTTAGTGGCTGATCTCTATTTCTTCTGCTACTAACCATGACTTTCTGGATCACTAAAGCACTAGGCTCCAAACCCAGTGGAATAAATTATGGGACTATCTTGCCAGAACTAGCATAAGAAATGCCCAACAGTTAAAAATATCTTAAGTATCCATTGATATAAAGCATATGTAATAAAATGGTATTTATGTAATATTTACTTAAATGTGACAATTTGCCAAATTTGAGTTCGTATAACTGCACAAATATAAGACAAATGGTGGCTTGCTTAAGGGATATGGAATTAAAATGATTATTGGCACAATGAACAAGCATTAGGGAAATTTAGGATAACAAAACCTCTTACATTATTGAAAAAGCTAGAGTAGGTATAATAACACCTTCAAGGAATAGATGGGTGTCTCTTTGGTTTAAGCTGAACCATTTTTTGGGTAAATTCTAACTTTTCCATATTCACAAAAAGTAAATAAAACTGCATCTAACTAGGCATCCCTTAAACATTACAGAATAAATATGTTTACTTAAATGTTCTGCAATTTCCATTATAAACTGGATGACCACACAAGGTATCATTTAAGATGGGACACTTTTAAAAGTAAATGGACACTATTAATAATTATGCTGGACAACAGGCATAAACCATGAATATTTCAAGCAGTTGGGGTATACGGACACTCTAAGGATCATATATGCACTTCTTTTTTCCCACGTAAAACTTCCCCCACATGATTGGAATTGCAACCCTCTTGTGTGAGAATGGTGACCAGTCCTGGCATCTGTAAGGTGTCAGAGAATCCCAGTACCCCTTATGGAGTGTCTCTGAGCTCCTTCCTTCCTGGAGGATCACTTCTTTAGTGACCTCAGCTCCCCAAGCCATCACTAGCCAAAAGTGTCCCAGGCCTGGAGTCTCTACTCCAAGGGAGTGCCAAGGAAGGAGATCTGAAAATTTAGCTTGATTTTCCGCTTTCACCTGGTCACAGGTTAGACTGCAGAATGGCACAATGAAGCTTAACTCGAATAGAGGCCTGTCTCTATTCCTTAGAAGGTTCACTGTAACTTCTGTTTCAATTCATGAAGTTTGAAACCAGAGTTCTACGTAATGGATATCAAAATGTAATCCACAGAACTTACATGCAAATGGAACCAATTATACCAATTATACTCAAAGGCAAAAATCTCTCAGTTGAGGTATATGACAAGATTTTTTTTTTTTAAAGATTTATTTGTTTATTTATTTGACAGAGAGAGATCACAGTAGACAGAGGCAGGCAGAGAGAGAGAGGGAAGCAGGCTCCCTGCTGAGCAGAGAGCCCGATGCGGGACTCGATCCCAGGACCCTGAGATCATGACCTGAGCCGAAGGCAGCGGCTTAACCCACTGAGCCACCCAGGCGGCCCATGACAAGATTTTTCAAATGAAGGCAGTAAACTAATAAAATGACCTCCTCTTGGAACTTGTCAAATCTTGGGGAAATGCTTACGGTCGTCTAAGTCACACTGAGGAAATCTGGAGACTGGGTGTTTCACTTGAGTGGCTATCCTTTTCTTTGAACAATATCACTCATCACAATTACAGTCAAAACACTGGCCAAGAACAGGGAGGGTCAGAGTGGCATCTAGGGAGAAGGGCGTGAGAACTGAGTGGGAAAACTGCCGCTCGCTTCTCTGAGACCATAGTAGTGTTGAGGTGCTGGAACCATGATGACCACGTGAGTTAATGTCTATGAAAAGAGCCTTACAAATTTAAAACCAAAGACAAGGGTTTGTTGAGATACTGTCATTATGATTCTTAAAAAACACCTAATGGTACAAAAACACACACACACGAACGCTTATGGCCACAAAAGGTGGGCACAGCCCAAATGCCCAGCAACTGATGAATGGATAAACAAAATGTGGTCTGTCCAGACAAAGGAACATTCTTCAGCCATAAAGAGGAATGTAGTATTGCTATCTGCTACATTCATGAACCTTGAAAACAATATGCTAAGTGAAAGCTTAAGCCAGTCCCAAAAGGCCACATGTTTATAGTGATCGCCTTTATGGGAAATGTCTGAATCGGCAGAGCTATAGAGACAGAGAATGGGGGATGGAACTATGGGAGGAGTAATAGCTAAAAGGCAAAATGTTTCTTTTTTTATATACACACACACACACACACACACACACACACATATATACACACACACATATATACACACATATACACATATATGTGTATATATAACATATATGTTATATATTACATATATAACATATATAAAAACATATATATTAAAGTTTTTTTGAGAGAGAGAGAAGAAAGTGGGGGGGAGGGGCAGTGGAAGAGAATGGGAGGGGGAGAGAATCTTGGGCAGACTCCCCGCTGAGCGAGAAGTCTGATATAGGGGCTTGATCTCACCACCCCGAGATCATGATCTGAACCAAAATCAAAAGTCAGATGCTTAACCATCTGAGCCACCCAGGTCCCCTACAGGGTTTCTTTCTCAGATGATAAAAATGTTCTAAAAGTGACTATGGTGATGGTCGCACAGTATCTGTGAATATACTAAAAACCACTGAACTGTACACTTTAAATGGGCGAATTTCATGGTATGTGAATTATATCTCAATAAATCTGTTAATAATAAATGCATAAGGGAAGCACAGAAGAGGTGCTGAACAAGGAGCCAGCCCCATCCTTGCCTCTCATTAGCAGCATAACATTGTAAAGCCCTGAGCCCCATCTGTCAAATGGTGCATTTAAATCCCATCCAGGACTTGGGCTCTGACATTCTACAGCGTGATGTTCCTAAAATTTTAATCCATGCTCCTTTGTGATGAACTTCAAAATCTCATAGCCCTGTGTGATTTGAAATCTTAAAAGAAAGAGCATGACTAAAATCAAAAGTTAATTCGCAATAGGCTTTTTTATACTACATTCACTCAAAATGATTCTGATATGCCTTTTCTGGCCCCCAGTCCCTCTCAGCCCCCACTGGGCCCCAAGGATGGGAATCTCTGCCATAACCTATTGTACGTTCCTATCTGCAAAGAGGACTGCCAGGTGACCAGCCGTGGGAGCTGAGATCTGACATCTTCGGACACGTATGATTCTTTCCATTAGCTTTTTCAACATCCCTTACTCCCTGCCCTTTCCAAGCACATTTGAACTCTGACCCAAACTAGGGATCAAATAAAGTCAACCACAGCAGATGTTCAAGGGATATAGGCCAACAAACCCTGCAAGTGGACAACAACTCTCAAAATGACTGTTTTACATTCGAATCAGCATTCTAGGGTAGAAGTACCAGAAAACATAAATATACATATTCTTAATCATTGTGCATTTAACTTCCATCCCAAGGCAAAAATACAATTCTTAAAATAGAGCGATTTTATCAATAGTAAGCCAGATCTCCCCAATGACAGGAAATTCATTTTTGAGCTAAATCACATTTAGAACCCAAGACTGATAATCCCCATCAGCCTGAAAAAGTTGCGTTCGGGAAAGCAAATGTTTTTTTCCCTTCTTCAATGATCAGATCTAATCTTGTGAGGCATTAGGTCCTTTAGTCACATCGGTTAAGAGGGTAAAGAGGCAAAGAAGAGCTCTCAAGAATGGCAACAGATTAAGGTTTTTTTGTTTATTTGTTATTGTTCAGGTGTCAAGAGCCAGATAGCATTCATTATTTCCCATGCTAATGGGTCGGGCTTAAAAGCTTCGTAAGAATGGAAATAAAAAGGAAAATATCAATGACTACATGGCCGGTGAAAGGGAGAGCCCTCTTTTGCCAAATATACAAGCATCCATACTGTTGGAGGTCACTGTTTGTGTGGCTGGTTGGTTTTTTAATGTTCCCTTTCCCCTTAAAAATTAAGAAATAAGCAACACAAAAATCTAGACATCTACGCAAAACTCTGGGTGTGTTCACACACTGGAGCGATGTGGGCCGAATCCAAGAGGACGTTTACCCTCAGAAACGTTTCCTCCCCTGCACCCCCCAACCCTGGCTTCACTCCATTTCTGAGAAAATTGTTTATTCAACAAGGAGCCAACATTTGCCCCATTTTTAAAAATATTTCAGGCGGACTTTTTAACCACTCAGAAACGCTGTTTGTTTTAGGTGGGTGCAGCCAGAAGCAAGATGATGAGGTAAGAGAGGAGAGGGGTCTCTGTGGGCACAGCTTGGTGGGGCTTCAGCGCTCACTGGTTAATCACCCAGCACCAGCCTCAGTAACTGTTGACACAAAATAGGTGGAGATCAGGTCTGTGCAAGCAGAAAATACCAGAAAGGCAAACTGTATGTAAACACACTTAAGACAGATTTGACAAGAATAGACCTAAACCTGACTTGCTAGGAAACTCCGAATGTCTAAGGCTTCAGGGTCCCTCTCAGCTGAGGCCCTTTCCCCTTACAGAGTTGCCTTTGAGAAGATAAAGAGTAACATTTGAAACACTGAAACAAGTTTACAGAAGACAGCTGAGACATTTGTCCCCTTGATTCACATAGTGTGAGTTTCCAATCTGTTCCTACATGTAGGATTTATGTCATGTAATACAGTTCTTCCATCCATACTTGGAGCAGAGCCAAATGGGGGGCCGGGCGGGGGGGGGCACCAGGCACATACAACCACAACTCAAAAAGTTATTTCTCCTGACCTATAAAACTCATGCAAAGAAGCAAATGGATAATGCTTAAACAGTCTTTTAATCTTATCTAACTGACACCTGACAACCCATTACTTATAGATTATTAATGCACCCACTAAAAAGTTTGTCATGTACAAAATTACCAGAGAAAAAGATTGAACGCCTGAGGAAAAAACAAATTTTGCTGTACAATAACTTCAGAAATTTCAAGCCTATTATCTGTCATGCCCTTCACAGACTCATAGCACACTGCTAAAAACAACTGATTTATCTTTATTATGAATCCTAAAATGACAGCACACATGTGTTTCATGTCGTGTGATAATGTTTAATTTCATCCAGTTTTTACTTTACAGTGCTTGATTTGCTTATTTAAGATGAAGGAAAGTAGCAACTTTTTAAATTAATTTCCCCATTTGTCTCTCTATCAGAGGACCTGGGTTTTTTCCCACTCCTTGTGTAAAGCTGGGATCAGAGGCAGGTTCAGAGCAATCGCCTTGCTTCTCTTTGGTTCGCAGTGATCACACCGTCTAGAACAGGAGAGCTGGAAGAGGTGTGAAGTCCCACCAGTGGGTCCTCCCTGTCCATTTCAGCAGTGGGAGCTGCTGCCCATGGAGACAGAATGACTCGGCCAAGGACACAGGTCTAACTGGTGAGGAGTGGGGAAGACAGCTGAAAAGTTTGGGCTCAATGTGTTCTTTCTCTTGCACATTGCCTCCCTCGCTGGCCCTGTGCAAACTGTGCGTTGTCAGGAGACTCACAGGAGAGTGGGCTCCTTAGCCACCTGTGGGTGCCAGCTCTTCTCCCTTGACCCGTTAGCCTCTCAGCCCCCTCACTTCCCACACTGTCTGCAGGTGAGTGCAAATCCGGTCCTGCCAGCGTGCATGACACACAGGGAGTTGCTTCCACTTCCCTGACCAGATCATTGTGCCAAGACACCGAAAACAACAAATCGAGCTTGATTAGGACTCGAAACAAGTCCTGCGTTCAGGACTTGTTCAAAGTCAACCACCCACCACTGGTTTCACAGCCTTGAAAGGGATCATGGACATTCAGAAACGCCGGGCTCCCGCTGGATACATCAGCCTCCCCACTCACTCTGCCCTGGGCCTCACTTGAACCCCAGCCCCACGGGATCCTGAAGTACTTGCCCAGATTGACAGACCCCACCCCGCCCCACTTCTGGCATCACACTCCTGTGTTGTCCTGGAAAACTCAGAAACTGTCTTTGCGCGCCGGAGGAGAAACGGCAGTTATACCGAACAGTATTCGGACTTTCGAATCCACCTTCCTTCGTCCCACATCTTCCTATTTCTTTTCTCAGGGAGACTTAGGGCCTCATGGTGGAAGGGGCAGGGTTTTCTGACCTGCGCAGGGGCCTGACACTGAGTCCTCTGGGACGCCTTTCCACCTTTCCCACCTTTCGTGGGATTCATGGAATGATTTCACACATGGGGGGGGGGGGCTCTGAGTAAACTCATTGTGTCAAATTTACAACAAAGTATACTTAACAGACTGCAGAGTCATTTTCAAAGAGGACTCTTTGCTGGAAATTTTTTAGAATCTGCAGACAAAAGCAGCGTCCCTGTTGAACTCCTAAAACTCTCTGACATGACAATACCTGAAGGTTTCTAAATTCACAGCTCTTTTCCCTGCGAGCTATTTGCTCAGCTTTCCTAATAATACCCTGCCTGCCTGGCACCGAGCCAGCTCTGTCTCAGGCAATATGCAAGCTAAACATTTTTTTGACTGATTTCAATATTTTTCTTATGAGCAACTAGACAGTATTTTATCTAGTGAGTATTACTGATTGCTATAATCTAAGCCCACAGTCAGAGCCCGTAAAGGTAATATTATTGGAATTGACACTCAAGGTGAAAAGCATAGCAATTAACCGCGGCTTGGAGAACAACAACCCACTCTGAAAGATGCTGGAGAGTCAGCCTACTTCTGTTTCTCCTGCTTCTCTTCCTTCTTTCGAGAACATTGCACCTGTTACTCCGCTGA
Organism: Martes martes; assembly: GCF_963455335.1. Taxonomy (NCBI): domain Eukaryota; kingdom Metazoa; phylum Chordata; class Mammalia; order Carnivora; family Mustelidae; genus Martes; species Martes martes. The sequence continues at coordinate 83,530,568 of NC_137896.1, read as the reverse complement.
TCAATTAGGAAGTCTACCTTAGATGTAGGTTACACTGAAATCCTCAAGGGAAAAAGTCAAACCACCTGCTTAATAAAATTATCTTTTGTGTGTGAAGTTGTTCCATCCCTAGGTGATTTCCAGGCCAGGAAAATCACTATACACCCTGCACTTTCATTTTGCAGTTGAATAGCAAACAAATGACCCAGTGCCTCTTGCACTGTTTTTTACATCTGTTTTCCTTGCTTTTGTGTCATGCCTCTGTTTAGCTTTATTGACAAAACAATCTGTGCCTAATGTTTAAACAACATCTGTAAAATGTATTATTAAATTATGTTGGAAGAAAAAGCAGAGCAATTCTATGAAACCCTGTGACCCCCTATTGATTTTTAGATCACAGAAGTTGAAAGGATAATTTGTGAATGTTTTAACATTTACATCTACACAGGTACCTATATTTATAGAATCTTTGATTACTTATAAAAGTATTTGCTACATTATTGCCATAACTCAGAAAGAAACCTGACCTTTAACAGTTGAATCTGTTTATTATAAGGGAGATCCCATTTTTTAAAAATAAGTTTACATTTTTACCTTCCAGTGGCATAAATCTCTAAGGATAGCATACACCCCCCCCCAAACTGGTAATAAATGGGAAGTGATGCCTGAATGCTTTGCAGTTTTGAAGGCAGTAAATGAAGTAACTAGGAAAATCTGGCCTATGTACTAAATCTGAGAATGGTAGAGCTTGATAGTTCTCTAAAAAGTGTCACCTCGGATGTTAGGATGCTCCCTGGAATTTTATGCACCCAACTGATGGGGAGAGTGATTTTTCTTTCCGCATACAGACCGCATTTCACATACACTATATATTTTGCACCTAAGTTCCATATTGCCTTCTCAGAGCATAAAGAAACAATCATTTAACATTAGGCCTTGATGGGAAAGTGTTTGGATGAGTAGTAGTGAACAAAGAAACTGTAAAATTTATTCAATACACCCTAGGCTAGAACTCCGCTGAGGCAGAATGTTGTCTGAGGCATCCAGCAAGTAAGACACAACCACAGGCACAAGTCTGCATCATATGGAAGACCCAGCTCTGCAGCACTGCTGTGAAAACATAGGAGGAAGGCCGTTCTACACCCGCATTTCCAAATTAAAAAAATTAAGTTGGTGTATTCAGGAGAAAAAAAGAACCAAGTATTGACTCTGTGTGTGTATGCGTGTGTGTGTTTTCTTTCAAGTTCTACCTAAATAATTAAAGATCTAAATAACCATCTCAAAATTTAAGAAGTTTCTGCTTAAATGACTAAAACATTCAACATGGTAGTAATATGTTTTCGTGGCTGATGTAATAGAAGTAATTTTCACAGCCACAACAACAATGGAAAAACAAAAAGGCAAAAGTCTCAAATGCTATTAGTTCTCATGTTGGGATCAAATCCTAATTGGGAAGGAGAAAGCAAAGAAAGAAGAATACATGAATGTATAGCACATATTATATTTTTAAAATTACTGTGCTTTGAAGTCTAGGTCTACCGTGGCACGCTAGAGGGAAATAAATGTTTAGGCAATGAGTTAGGGAAGTAGATTTTTGAAAAACATGCAGTTGCCTCAGATACTTCTACAATTGACGTAAAAATATTTTCACCCAAATTATTTGCCTCATTGCCTCAATTCTCAATCTGTTGGCGGAGATTTGTCCCACAATGTCTCATCTAATAAATTTCACATTCCATCCCTGGGCCCAGTACCTGTAAGCACTAATAGCAACCATTTTAAGATGCTTCCTCCCTGTTTTCATCCTGACACGTAGATCAAACATAAGAGTTACAAGAATTATTTCTCTTAATCCAAATTTTCTTTTAATTAATCAAATCTGTCTTGTTGTTTTCCATTTAAATTCTCCCTGTTGTCTCCTCTCTCCCCAGATCCCATCTGCTTTGGCCTCGGCTAGCTAAGACAGGGAGTTTGTATCACTCATGGCAATTAGAGAAAGGGGAGATCAGTTCAGTGACGGGATGAAAAGAGCCATTGCAACACACCAAACTTTGCTCATCTAGGTTTCAGTCAAAACCTAACTGAAAGCTGCATCGGCCAGCATTTCTAAGACAAGCTCACAACTAGATGAGTTTATATTTTTCACTTTCATATTGTGCATTTCGATACATGATGTTGCTGCCAATAATTACGACTGATCTACACCCAACCTGCCCTTCAGCATTTTGTTAAATCTCTTCAACAGTGACTCATAGTTCGTACAAAATGTACATGTGTGTTAACAAGTTTTAAGAAATCCAAGAGGGAAGACACCCATTTTTTAATGTTGTGGCTAAATGAAGTGAAGGGGAAATGTTAAAATACTAATGAGGATTTTCTTTTAATTAGGATTTCCAGAAGGAAGGAACTTGGGCTTGATGCTCAATACAGGAAAAAACATTTACAAGCTCTCAAGAAAGCTTTGTGTAATGCTGTATTATGGTAAAGTAAAATGAAAAGCCTTTAGTGGTTATGCTGCTTTTAGTCTTCAAGGAGGCCACAATTTAAGCTGCTCTGACATCTTCGGTTTTCATACAATACCATCTGGGTTTCCGCATTTTTGCAACCTACTTCCTACTCAAAGCCAAAAAAAAAAAAAAAAAAATCTATTATCAGCTCCTTAGAAGTTGAAGGTTTAGAAGAAAATTAAGAAACCCTTAGACTCTCAACTCGAACACGGGGATGTCATTATTCACCGAACTTAGGAGAAACAATCTGACAATTTTTATTTACTTGAGGGAAATTCTCTACCACAGAGTTGTCAGAGCTGAAAGAGTTGCCAAGCACCAAACAATGAAGCGTGAGCCAAAGCCACCTGGGACTGCGCACAGGAGTCGGGAGAAACAGGCACAGTCGCAGGGCCCATGGAGAACACAACAGTGTTCACAGCCTGCAGAACCAGAAGTGATGTGTTTAGGTATCTGTGCACCACTGAGTGTCAGTGTGAGGTGGACAGTAAGTCCGCATATAACTCTGAAAAGTATTAGAACTTTTCAAAGGTCCCTCTTTCTTCCTCTACTTGCAAAACTGAGGAAATCACTTTAGGGTCACCGCATAGAATCTGGGAAAGTGACAACTGCCTACTGTTCAGTGTCCCAGGCATGCCTGCCTTGCCCATGCAGCCATGGGGAAATAGCCCTGAAGTTCGCCCACCTGTGGCGGGCAAGTTGTCTCAGGATTCGTTCTCTGGTGACAATGTCTGTAGAGGGCGTTTGCTAGCGACACTACAGAGGAAGAGAGATGGCGCGAGTGACAGATCACCTGAGCGGCCGGCCGTGCTTTCACCCTCCTTAATTAGAGTTCGCCCTGCCATTCCTTGGCCCTCAAACGGGAACGTTTCCCAGGGACATAACGTTGTGCAGCCTCTGTTACAATTGTGTCATCAGTTTAACCTTGAAAATGCATCTGAATTCAGACAAGCATGCAAAATTGAAGGTCTATTCTATAAACATTGTCCACGAGGACCTGAAGCCCAAGTTCAAATATATAGTATCAACAGTCTTGGGAATTAAGATACAATAGCAGGCACGACTAGGCAAACAAAAACCCTAGGCAGGGACACACTCCTAGCAACACATTTCGGTAGAGTATGTCTTCCGTTGGCTCCCCATCTACTTGACTAAAGGGCTGCAAAAAATTGATCTCCCAAGGCTGCGGTAAGGTCATAGAAATTGATAACCCTTACAAGCAATGCTTATGTGAGTCTGTCTGTGTCTTGCAGATAGTGCACTTTGTAAATTAATCCTCCAAAGGCAAATATATTGTAAGTAGCTTGTTATCTCTAAAATACTAAATTGAAGAATACATGGGATTATATTGACAGAAATTACATTTTCTGTAATGGGCTTTAATATATCTGGAATCTCTCCCAAAGGCTCCCAGGCTCTCTAACAGAGAAGGGTCTGTTAATGTAGGTGCAATGGACATCAAGAACAAATTTATTCACCAAAATGGATTAGGCCATGTAATCAGAGATTCTGCAATATTAATCTTTGACACTTATTGAACAGAAAGAAATACTTCTGTCTGCAAACTGGCATTCCCAGTTCTCCCCTTTCCCCAACCAGGCTGTGGGCCTTTTCTGGATTTTACTTCAAAGAGGATAAGGTTTCCCATCATAAACGCTAATCTAAAAATATTAGGACAATTAATTAGATACACTTAGTTTGAGAGGATATTGGATTTCGATACCCTTCAAATATGACACTAGCTCTGGGTGATTACATGAACCTGGCTTTCAGCACACTCACAAAGGGTAATAAATCATACTTTCCCAAAGCCTCGTTGCCATACCGCTGCACATTGTCAGAATATTGTTGGCTGGTACTTGGTATGGAATCTCAGCTTCCCCCAAATCAGGAATTCACAGATTTATTTAGAAACAGTATTGCACAGACCAGAGATACAGCAGGTTTTGAATAGCTTCAAAGTGGAAACGTAAATAATTTCTCTTTTTCCATGGATGGAAGGTAGGAGGAAACGGGAGACTATCCTTGAATGCTCAGCCCTAGCAAAATAACTGGTTATTCGTATGTGACAGTGGATTTTCTCGTTCCATAGAAAACAGGATGATACCGCTCTTTCTATCAGTTATCCTCGGGGTGGCGGGGGGAGCCATTTAGGGAACCACAATGAATGTGAACTAAACATTAATACCACACCTAAAATTTGTCAATTTTAAAGGCAATGGAAAACAATGCAATGTTGGGGGGCAGTGGTTTCCAGGCTAGCAAGTGCTCTCACCTATCAGTCAACCTTTTATTTTCACTTTGGATCCACCAGCCATCAGGGGAAACAGCAACAATTGGGTGTGTCTTCTCAATGCAGAACAGTAGCTGCGGGTGGCCAGAGCCGGAAGCAGATTGTGAGCAGTCACAAAGCCAAATTACTTACCAATTGTTCACTTGTAGGATGGTGAGTCCCGTGTCTTGTGCCAGCTGCTTTTTCTGTTCTTCAGAAGGGTAAGGGTGCTGAAAGAGAAAAAACGAGATAGATGTGCGCACATATATTTGGGGCAGATAGTGTAGCACGTATCACGTGTCAGGTACAAAGCTAGGGGCTACAGATTCAATACTAAACACATACGCTCTGTAAAAAAAAAATGTGTGTATATCAGGCAATATTTAGGCTATTTTGTCAATAGCCTAAGTGTCTAGCGAAGTCTATAATTAAAGGTAAAAATGCTGAGGTGTGTCACTCTTATTAATGGAATACTACATCATCTAATTAATGGCAGTAAAAGACAAGCCAATTACAAAGATTAGTGAAGTGTATAAATAGCTACTTAGGATACTTGCAGAACCTTGATACTGAGTTTATCCTTTAAAGGTTTATTTGTTGCAAACACAGAAAGTTTAGTATGATCTTCACTGTACTTTATAGGATTAAAATAAGGACAAGCCCTTTTTGATGATATGAAAGCATATCACCTTGACGTAATACTTTCATAGAACCATGGACTTCTAAAGCTGAACCATTTGGACCAACCACCTTAGTTCAGGTTCCCAGCGGTTAAACACTTTGCTAGCATGACAATTTTCCCTCCAAAACACCATAGTGCCAGATGCAAATATCAAAATTAAAGTGGGTATATATATATTTTTTAAGCACTAATCATTGTAGCTCTTCTGTAACACAAACAAATGACATTCAACCGAAGTTGGTTTCCATATCTGAATGTCAACACATGCTGGGATTCTGAACACAGGCCAATACAAGGTCAAAGACCAGCATATTTTGCATGCTAAGAACAAGCCCGGCCATGTTCCTCATGAGTTAGAGTGGATAAAAAAGTATTACAGGATTAGATAATAAAATGAAATTCATACCCTCTTGAAAGAATGTTTGGAATTCTACTGAAATTAGTTTTGGCACAAGCACTTTTTGTCTGATAATGAACTATATCTAAATCTGAAATACACATTTCTAAATCCTGGGACATGGTATCTATCTATGGACACACTGACCAGCTTGAAACACTGCATCCCAATAAATTCTCCCAAGATAAGAATTGTTCTGCCAGTCAACGCTCCATTCCCTTATGAATGAGAAAGGGCACCCTCAACTCTCAATTTAACTATCTGTGCCATTGGAAAGTAAATTCTGGTCTATTGAATGTTAATTAACATAGCTTTTAATCTCATTAATAATGTCTGATTAGATGCTAAAAAGGCTCGTTAATGACCACTTTAATGCTCTTATATGTAAGTTTAAATATGTTCTATATCTGTACACATGGGATTCGTTTGTGGAGAGCAGAGATGTAGCAATTTTTCCCATAAGCATTGTCTTTGATTGTCACTTAATCAATAAATACACAATTAGAATAAGGCTTTGCTTTCATGGAATATAGTGCCTTTCTCTAAAGAGCTCCAAGTATATTACAGACAGGATGGTGATTAATCCCCATTATATCCCTTTGAGGGACATAAATGGAATCTATCGTTCCTCCTGTCTTACAGGTGAGGAAACTGGCTAGGGAAAGACATTGTCAGCAGCCACAAGACTCTGTGTTATTTCCTGCTTCCCTTCCAGTGTTGAAGCCTCACCATCATGAGGGATGTGCCAAATGCTTCTTAGAATCTTCATTCTTATGCTTGCTCCAAAACCTCCAGACTGCTTCCTATGGCCTGTAAGGCATGCCATCATCCAGCTCTGCCCACCTCTCAGACTTGGTGGCCTTCTCTTCACCCCCGCCCCACCCCTCTGTCCAGCCACACAGTCCTCCTTTTTGTTCTTCCGACACACCAACCTTGATCCTCCAGGGTCACTTTCTCATCTCAGCCCAAAGGCCAAGCCTCACCTACCCATTTGTCCAGCAGCCCACCTTACTGTTCTCACATCAGGCTTTTCCCTCTTCCCTAATGGCAAAGCATGGCTCTCTGATACACCTGCTCTGATGATCTGCCTCCTGTGGGTGCGCCTCCTCTCACTCACCTAACAACTCCAAAGTCGGTGACTTTCTCCTTCACCATTCTCAAAGCCCAGCCAGGCACGCAACAGGAGATCAGTAAATATCTGTGAAACAAGAAGGAGGCTATGTCCTGCCACGACACACAGATACTCTCCACTCAGATGCAACATGGAAACGTATAATAAAATTTCTTCCAACAGCCCGCAGGAGGGATAAACGACCCGATTGGAGATCCACAAGGCTACTTTCCTGACTTCATTCGCAACAGTGATGTCAACCCATTCTTCTCAAGTAATAGTATGTAAACTTCCTAATAGCCTAAGATCATAGCTTACAATCCCCCTACTCAAAATAATGCTAGGCATCCCAGGCACAATCTCATGAGTTAAAAGCAGTCCTCCACCCTAAGGTTAAAAACCTAGCTCCTGCCGCACAACGATCCTGCCACATGAACCTCTTATCCTATGAACAGATACTGAATTTGGGTTTGATATATAGAAGTTCTATGTCTACACTAGTTGAAGGATTGTATATAAGGTACACACGACCCTATTAGATTGTATAAATTACGCTGCCGCTCAATGATTATGTCCCAAACACAGGACAATTTTTAAAATCCTCAATTTTGTCATGTGGAGTTTAGGATCCATCAAAGTTAAAGGTTACCCAGGCTTGCAATTCTTACACATTCTAAGCCTGATTTTGAAAAATGCAAATTTTAGCATCCAAGCGGTTGGCACTCCTTGCCATACAAAGCTGTAGACCCGTGTACACAAGTCATCTCCAATCTTCTGTAATTTGCTTATGGTTTCTTAGGTCCTGTGGAAAGCTCAGTGATTTTCAATAGAATTAATAAATATGTCACCAGTCTCTTTTCACTATAGCCGGATGGCAATACCTTTTGCCCTGTCTTGTAGTTGTGTCTTAATATGATGACCAGAACTGGATAAAAATTAATATTTATGCCATTTACCTTCCTTTAGTTACTTTGAAAATTGAGAATGGTCACAGTCATTTATTTGTGCTGTGTTTTCAAGAGTATTTTTGCATGCCTGTTTGTGAGTAAGTTTTACAACCATTCTTACAAAGCAAATGGAACTCACATTTTATTTATGCAGGTGGTGTCAGGAAAATTCTCTCTGGATCATTAAAATTACCTGAATCATTACAGCTTCAAAGAGCAATCGATGGCCCTCAAAATTTCAGTGCAAATTTAGGTTGTTTCTTCACATCACACAGTTTCTGATTTCATAATTTAAATATCATAAAATGAGAAAGTTCTAGCCTTTTTTCCTTCTGTCACTTTTCATGTGATCTGATTTTAAGTAATTGGAACAAACTGTGTCTAATTTCATGCAGCATAATTGCTAGGCAGCCTCAAGCTATGGAGACCCAGCACTCTGTCTCCATTAAACAATTTTCAGTCATTCAGGATATATTTTTTTTAATAGAAATGAATGAGCCTGGATGAAATTAAATGTCACAATAATCTGGTCATTGTTGGGGGTGGGGGGGAGGAAAAGGTGTCAACAAAACTCCCTAAACCTTTCTCTATGGCAGGGAGATGAATTTTTTCTTTTTCTCATAGTTCTTGGCCTGCATGTCCCACAAACTTTTAATTCCCAGAAAACACACACACACACACACACACACACACACACACACACCCAACCATAATTGCTAGAATCACATGAAAGCCGTGACTTCAGGTAGCTAATCCACAGTCAGCCAAAAATTCACAAAGAAGCAAGCTTTTAACTGAAATCCAGTATCTTTAAATATCTTAAATCCTATGCACCTTGCCTAAATAAGCTTTTTGTGGACAGTATGAGTTATTCCTTTGTAGATTTAAAAACAACAACAACAAAAAAAACCGACTTGACAAAAACCCAACATGCCACGAGCAAGGCTGCTGTAAAAACATTCGAAATCCTGTTGTGTTTTGCCCGCAGAGCTGGTGAGGCCATTAGAGGGGCAAAGGTAGACATCATTTTATAAAAGAGATAAAGAGACGTGCCATTTGAGGAAGAGAATGGGAACTTCCTTCCAAACCACTGCAACCAAGAACCTAGGTCACCCCTGCCCTTCTCCAGAACACCTCTGCTATTAATGGCAAGGACACCACTTTAAGGGAGATCAGGAGGTTCTTATGAAGGGAAGATGGGTTGCCCTTGCCAGCTACACCAATCAACCCAATCACTTTGGGATATCAAAGCAAATTTGACCACAGTCCAATAGGTAGTGACAGGAGACCTCGCCTTTGTTGTGTACATTAGCCTCATGCCATTATCTCTTAAAAGCTTAATTATTTGCAAACAATTGATCAAGATGGGAATTTGAGAAAGGATATGCAGGGGCCACTGGGGGAACTGCAACGCATTAAGAGAGCAAACAAAATTACCTTTAGATCTTACAATCAGAATTAACGATTGAGACGGGACAGCGAGGCGGGCAGTAGCTCCAAGCCTTCTTTCCCGAGTGTTTCCCATTTGATCTGCATTAACACCTCAGGAATGAGTGAGAGCCATAAAAGAGTGATTATGTCAGGGTAAAGCTGACCCTCCCTTCCAGCACTAAACCTGCACACATGCATGAGGCTGGCTCCGCTGGGAGAGAAGGGATGCTGGACTCCATGGGAAAAGCAGCGGCTTGGGGGCAGGGGAACCCCAACTGCAGGGAATAACTCACAGCCCCATCATCCTGATTTCTGTAATCAACGCCCTGACTTCTCCTTCCCGGGATAAGTCTCCTGCTGAAAGAGAAACCGTTTGTCCCTCTTCCTGTGTTTCTGGCTCTGAAGTGCAACTTCTAGTAATGACCTAGTACGGCAGTGATTGCTTAATAACCCCATCAAAGAATAAAATGATCCCTGGAGTATGTGGCCTGCGTGAGAGAAATGGTTAAAGAATGTCTGAAGAAAATCTAAAAATAGCCTACATAAAAGTGAAGTCGGGACTGTCATTTTATCAGCCCCAAAGAATAGAAGGCGACAGAAAGAAAATGGCAACGTGCTAAAGAAAGTTATCTCTGCGCAATTCCAATTTTATTTCCTGAGGTTGGGACGGGAGTGGGGTGCTGAGGCCGGTTATCCGGTATTTACAAGTTTACAGTACATGGGAAGAAAACTTATTTACTTAAACAATCTAGGAGACCGTTTCCGATGAGCATCCATGGCCAAAGAAAAATACTCTTCAGTACAGATGGAAAATGTCCAGTCTCATATCTTAACGATATCCTTGACCAAATGTACGCCTTTCATCAAATTTTCCACCCCTGGCTGCAAATGTGGATGCCAAGACAGTGATGAACTTTATCTTATCTACCCTGGTAACCAAGTTTCAATAACGTCCCCTCCCTCCCTGCCTTGCCCACTCTAACAGCACATTGTAATGGCAGCAGAAAATTTGAAAATAATCCTGTACAGAGCTCACTGGTGAGATAATGGAAGGCTACGCTGCCCCTTCTCAAGCCTCAGATTAGTAATTTCTTGTGACACAGAACTGCCTCTATACTGAAACTGCAAAACAGCTATAACAAAGCAATAGAGGTGGAAGCAATTTTCAAGCAAAATGTTACATGCTATACTTTAAAAGGTATGGGAATAGGTACCGTGGGAGCTGATCTAACAGGAGGAATTATGGCAACTGTCCAATATATCCCTTATCAAGGCAATGTTCTGTTGCTTGGCTGAATATGTTGGAAGAACAATTTCGGAACTTCTTTTATCCTTCTTCCTCCAGCCCTCTGCCTCCTCCACAGCTAAGTTTAATGCATTAATATAAGTTGACCTTGAGCTAAACTCTGGTATGCGATGGAGAGATAGAACTCCCTTTAAAGTGAAAAAAAAAAAAAAAGCTACCATATGGCTTTTAACCATTAGATCTCTGGGTTCTTTGCAAACTTCTACAGATTTGACACTAAGGGAATATCGTGGATCTCAAGTTAAATAACTAGCTTTATATTGGACCTCTTAGAAGACAAACAGAAACTTGCTAGCCAAATATATTTATATTTGTTTAGTGTAATATTTTTCTTGCCTATGAAAACTTCTCCCACTTTAAATCAACTTGCAGCCATTTTCCCCTTATGCATTGGCTATGAATAGCTTACACTGACAATTACATTGATCTAGGATACTTTTTTCCCTTTAAAAAAAATCCATCATGCTTCCCTATTGTCTTTCAGCTTTATGAATTAGTTTTACTGTTTCAGTGAATGCTTTTTTGTCTTTTGACTGCACATTATCAAAGAGACACTTTGTGCCTCCCATTTGCATTACAAAAGCAGGGCACCGCCAGTGGAAGAACAGAGCCTGAATGCATAGCAGTGGAGTCCGCACCCTCACTCATGCTGGAATCAAAAGAAGGACGGCGCTGTCGGTACTGGCTAGGAAGCCAAGAATGTTTGGAGCATCATCAGTGAAGTCACAGGACTTCGACCTGCTTTTTAATTCTCCACCAACGCTCCTAGATTGCCTAGTTGCTCCGATTAAATGTGCTTCATTGATTGCTCGCACTTGCTTTTTCGGAAGCCTCGTCAAGCCATTTTCCAGACAACCCCTCTGATTCCTTGTCTCTCCAGCAGCAGTTAGAAGACGTTGCTGGTCGACTTATACAAGTAGGGAAGTCAGGTAGGAATCTCCAAACTTGATCTTACCACATGAAAATGACAGGAGTGTGGAAGGAAAAATTGAACACTGGGTAATATTTCACAGTGATCTTTACTTTTGCACTAATGAGACTATCCTTCTAATACACGGCGGTGAAAACATTGTTTTATAATCAATTATAGGTGGGTAAGACTACACAACCTTGCCTGGTTCATCTCCCTGACCTTTTAATTTCTTGTAAATATCAAGTAAGTATAAAATAAAAACACTAAATAAAAAACCAAATACTTATACTAAGGGACTTCATAGTCCCTCACGTTGGGGATTTTTAAAAAATTGCTTGCAATTCTAGAACAATGACCATGTTTTAGATCTATTATTCTCTATTAGCTCTATACGTATGGTATGGGCGGATTTTAAGTATATGCATTAAAGCACAAAATTTAGACTGTAAATTAGCAATTACTTATAGCCTCCTCCTAAAAGTATTAAAATTCATGAAGAATGCTAAAATTATTTTGAACAGTTATGATTATTAATGAACTCCCTGAATATTGATTCTCTTAGTAGAAGGACCATGGTTAAA
>NC_137896.1:83444198-83518242 GCF_963455335.1 Martes martes | reverse complement strand
GTTCTCCTATTTACCACCCCACCTGCAGGCCCACTGCTTCTGCCCCAGAGGCAAGCATCAAGGGGCAGAGTCAAAGCCCCAGGGTGAAAGGTAATTCCCCAGAACCTTATCCCACATGTTCCCTCCAGCATCCACCCAAAGGGATTTTGTTAATAATAGCTCAGTAGTATTAGTAAGAGTAGTAGAAGTAGTAATGATAACACGAATTAGGGAATGAGGCCGTACCAGGCATTGTTCCAAATGTTTCACATGTAGTACCTCATGTAATCCTTCCAAAACCTTATGAGGTAGGCACAACTATGGTACTCATTTTATAGATGAGGAGACTTGGGCACAGCATGGATGAAGAACTTTCTCAAGTGCACAGAACTGGTAAGTAGTAGAGCTGGGATTTGAAACTTGGTGGCAAGGTACAAGTTGAGAAAACTCACTTCCAAACTATTTTGTATTTTATTTTGTTTTATTTTTAAAGATTTTATTTATTTGACAGAGATCACAAGTCGGCAGAGAGGCAGACAGAGAGAGAGAGAGAGAGAGAGAGAGGGAAGCAGGCACCCCGCTGAGCAGAGAGCCCGATGCGGGACTCGATCCCAGGACCCTGAGATCATGACCTGAGCCGAAGGCAGCGGCTTAACCCACTGAGCCACCCAGGCGCCCCCAAACTATTTTGTACTTTAAATGACAGGTGGAGCAATCCCACTCCTCCCTGATGAGTTAATCATGAATATACATGATGATTACTATTCATTTTATGAATAAGCTATCACCTTAAGGTGTGGCTGTGTCTTTTATTTCTACAGCTCAGTTCTGTTAATGGAAGCAAAAGTAGATTTTGCTACAAGATACAAAACTCAGTGGAAGTAACACATCTCTCACTTTATTAGTGCTTGTAACATTGCTTATAAATCCGGGAATGAGGGTGGGTCATATACAGGAACACTCTGTAAGGATCATAGAAAGAAATGCCTGCTATTCCATACAACTCCACTACAATAGAACTTAAATTGTCTGCTTTGAAATAAATTGTTGTGTCTGTTTGGGGGTTTGTGTGCATGTGGGGGGGTGCCAATTGCTTTCATTTCTTAATCAAGTGTGAGTGAAATGACATTTGGGATCATTACATTTTAGATTACTAATAAAAACACACAAATGCTATTCTCATTCACGTTGCAACTAGCCCTGTTCTGAGTGCCCAATAAATATCTGTTGTATGAATGAGTGAGTGCAACTAAAATGCTTCAACTAGCATTTATAACTAGATGGCTTCAGGTAAACACCAGAAACTAGCAGCCTTCTTTTGACAAATATGCCATCCTTCTCCCTGAGTTCTATAAAGGCAAAACCAGTACCAGTTTTATTTAGTTTATTTAAGTGACATCTACACAATGCTTACTCTGTGCCAAGCAACATTCTCAGTAATTTACAAGTATTCACCCATTTAGTCTGTATAACAAGCCTAGAGTCACAGATGAGGAAACTGAGGCACAGAGTCTGTTACTTGCGATGTGGATGGAGCCCTAAGCAGTCTAGTCCCGCAGCCCATGCTCCTAATTATTGTGTTACCCTAGTAGTTCTTTCTTAGCTACAATCTCCCCCAAAGTTTCTCCAGAATCCACTGTATGTTGTTGTCGGGTTTATTTGTCACAAAATTTCCCTTCCCCCTCTCCAACTACAATGTAATGAAATTCAAGTTCTCCATCTTCTGGAGCTCAGCACAAGACTGAAGAAAGGATAAAGAAGATTGCTTTCCCAAGAATTTCACTCCAAGAATTTCACCATCCTGGGCCACTTTTCTGGGCAAAAAAAAAAGTTCCTGACTGATTTTTACAATAAACTCCAAGAATGTGATGATCTTTTCCAATCTACATACAGCTCATCTCTATTTCAGAGAGCGTGCCCGCTAAGAAGAGACCTAGCCCCAACCTGAAGAACACTTTTCCACTTTAAAAATACAAGGGGAAAAAAAAAATAAGGTTTTGAAAGCATGAAGGGAAAAGACAAGGAGGATGAAACACAATGACACCATTTTGGAATGAGTCTGTTGACAGTAATCAGTAATCATTATTGCTTTTACAGAGGCCCTGTCCAGCATTAAATATTCAAGAAAAAGCCTTGCATAAAGAATAAAGTATCCATAAGGTCTAAATGGTGTATGGGGTGAGAAGATTTTTGAGAGAAAGAGAGTACTAGAGATAGGAAAGAGAGAGATGAAGATTTCGTGCCGCTCCCAATATGACTAAAGACCCCAGAACCGGTACTCATTCTCTAGTGCTAATTTTCCCACTTAAATTACAGTGATGGTGTAGCCTCATCTCATTAGAGATCATTGTCCCCAGTAGACAGTTGTGTTTATGGGGGACTCTGGCTGTTCCACACCTGCTGATCAGGTTGCTATGTGATCAAGGCTGCATACAAACAGCAGACTCGAGCTTGCTGGACTGCGACTGATGAGCCCGGGCTAATTCAGGGGTGATTATGTAGTTTACTGGACCACTAAACCTCTTTAAGCTTGTAATTACTGCCTATTTGAGTAAAGAACATTCAAAAGCAATTCACTGCATCATGCCTGCCACAGCTGGAAGCAGGCTGCCAGCAGTCTGTGGGGACATTAAAATCTACAGGGACGTGGATGGAAGCCCAGCTAGCAGACACTGTCAGCAGCGCCGCGGCCAAGTCTGTGCACATTCCCGCTCACCTCTCCTGACCACGCTTACCATTAAAGGTGCAATGAAAACTATAGAACAGCCATAAAGATGACAAATAATGGAATCTAATGGCACAAACTACATTTTAATGACCCCCCCCCCACTTTGTAAAGGTAAAATTTAAAAAGTCTTTTCAAATGTCGAAGAGAGAGAGGGGAGAGAGAGAGAGTGAGAGCACGTGTGTTTCAAATAATACACACTGCTGAGATTTACCGTGTACTTGCTACAAGTTCCATCCCCAAAAACAGCAGCTGGAAAACAAAATACCCACCTTTTCGGCTTTCTAAAGGAACTGAGCTGTATAGTCATTTTAGAGCTCTTCTACCCACTTAGCTCCTGTGTTTATAACCTTAGCTGGGAAAATATTGTTTCGCTAGTTGATTGACAGCCTCTAAAATCACATGTGTAATTTCTGCTGTTAATGAATTAAAATGACGCTCCGACACCTGAGTGAAATTTACTTTCACGAGTCAGAGAAGATTTCAAAAAAAAAAAAAAATCAGTATTTATCAATGTTCTCGTTTTCTTTTGCTGTCACCTTAACAACTGCAGTTCTTTTGTATAACAAAAGTGTAAAACATGCTTTGCATTGCTGCGGGTATAATTATTACTTGTCTCTAAGTAACAAAAAAAGACTGGAACTTAATGAAGGGGGATTAAGTTAATTTCTTTTTTAGCTAACCGTTTCCTGTCTCTTAAAATGTAGACCTTGGTGAATATAATGTTCAGGGAAGGGAAATAACACTTTTTATTTTCACTAAAATCTCCACTTTGGAATATTGATATTAAAATATTAAGATGATGTTTATTCTTGAAAAGTATGTAAATCTGGTCTTAAATAAAGCCACAGAAATCCTCTCTGACTACTCCGTCCAAAGTCCGCAGATCCAGGGGGTTTATGTGTTATCTAGACATCATTCCTATTAATATTCATTAGATGGGTCTGCTTGCATTTTTATAAGCTGTGAGAGAGGCAAAAGAAACAATCAGAATTCTTTAACACACAGGCATTATCAATTCAACATATGCCAAATAGCAGCGCACCCAGATCTGAAGTTAAGATTCAAATGCAATTTACCTTTACTTAGCTAATTTTCATGAAAACTCTTTTCCCTTCACCCATTGTAGTCTGAGCTATTTAATTATGTCTATTCTCTGTAACATACACTTCAATTTTTAATTTAAGAGATTATTCAGCACTATACTTTATCTTGGTTAACAACAAAACCCTTATCTTGCAATCAAACTAAAGAGAATTTCCCCTTATGGGGAGGAACCCTAAAAACTTCAAATTGTTTTAGTAATAAGATTACCTTTATCTTTACAAACTTTCTTAAGCAAACCCTTTTTAACTTCCCAAAGTATTTACTTGATGTGAATTCCCTGCCTGTCTCCAGAGTAGATTATAGAAGAAGGAAAAGTCTTAGCCAAAATTGAGGCCGATCCCCAGTATCTGTTGCACAAATTCTGCTTTCTCAGTTGTCCAGTTGAACCAGACAGGGAAATGCTAGCAGGCTGTAGGTGAATTTTGGGGGTGGTGGTGAGGGGTGTCTCAGAACTCACAGATGTTCATGGAACCTCTTAGATGAGTGGGAGAAAGAGCCAGACCTGTCCTCAGCAACATTATAAGACAAAGTTGGCAGAAATAAAGGTAATCAATGAAAGTTAACTTGAAGGCCAGTTTGGGGCTTTTATTATTTTTTTCGAGACTTTGAGTTTGGGTGATCCCTTATATCCTTTATATTTGTATAACACTTAACATTTTCAAAGGTCTTTCATTATATTTTACTAAATTTGAGCCTCGCAATTGTCAGCCAAGGCTGGAAGGACTGACCATGTTTGTTGCTCCATTCCATACAAGATGAAACAAAACCCAAGTGGACGCATGGCAGGTGACGTGGCCAGGAAGTTGTGGCTCTTGGACCTGGAGCCCAGGCCTCCTGTATTTCCAGCTCGTCTTTACACTCTACCGAAGCTCAAAGTTTACCTTGTTAATGATAAAACAGCTGCAACCAGATCTGTCAGCAATCTACCGTGAGGTGATGGACCAGCCTCTATTTTACTGTGTAAATGGGCACTGTTCTCTGCCCAGGACGAAACAAAGAACTCAAGGTAAAACCAGACAAAGCAGAACACCTTTCAAACTGGCTGTCATCATTTCTAACACAACTTATGGAAGTAATCTAACTGGTCATGCTAAAAAGGTCTTCCATAATGGTATTTTCCCCTTCTAGAGCAGACTTTTTGGGAAAGAAACAGCTTTACCCAGTACGACTGGGTAGTCCGTTCCTCTTTGAAACAGCCAGAAAGTTGTGTTTCATTTATTGTGTCTTTCTTTGGCATGTCATGTGTGACAGAGGTTACTAATTACATAATACATTTCCCCCTTCCTAAGTCACTTGCTAAGAGAACTTAGACCCACGTGCAACCCATGGCACATAGGAGAGTGGCCATCAGGTCCACTTCTGCTTCAGGGACATGGTTACACGTTGACAAAAGGCACATCAGAAGGAAAACAGTTATTGGTTTCAAGAGGTGCAGTTAGGTGCACTGATTTAGTTAAAAAAACTGGAAGTTAAGTCCTGCAACCCACACTAACTGTGTGAGCTTGATCAAAGCATTTCAGTCCTTGGATCCTCAGCTTCCTTGTTGGTCAAATGAGCACGACAAAACGTTGGTCAAGTGGTGGCAGTCCCATGAGACAACACAAATCGCTCAGCATACTGTCCAGCATATATCGAGCACCTGGTCAACATAGCTGAATCGGTGATGACCCTTAAAGTTGAGCTAATCTACTTAAACATACATAAAATGTATATAATTCTCAATTTGTAGGGGAAAAGATCAGACTAGGTCATTCTAGTAATTTCTTTTCCCCTACTGCCAAATCAGGCTTTTTTTTTTCCCCCTCTAGAATTTAAATTAGGTTTTAATATTTTCCTGCAATTATCTTTATTTGGACAAACTCATTTCCAAAATACCTAAGGCAGGGCTACCTTCAAAGGCAATCACACAGGGCCCCCCACATAGAAGGGCCCCATGCCTGGTTTAATGTGCTGCTGTCACCATCTGGATAGTCTTCATAATTTTTATTTTTTTATTTTAATTTTTTAATCTTTTAAACAGATTTATTTATTTATTTTCAAGAGAGAGAGAGAGAAAGAGAGAGAGAGAGAGAGAGATCATAGCAGGAGGGGCAGAGAGAGAGGGAGAGAGAATCTCAAGCAAACTCCACGCTGAGCACGGAGCCCGACACGGAGCTCTATCTCACAAACCTGAGATCACAACCTGAGCCAAAATCACAAGTCGGATGCTCAACCAACTGAGCCACTCAGGTGCCCCTTTTTTCTTTTTTTGAAATTCTTCATACTTTTTAAAGCAGCCCTGAATTTTCAGTTTGCACAGTTTATGTGGAGAATACGTACATTCTCCACAATTCATACAACTGGTCCTGCTAAAAGGAAAAGAAGTTACGTTTTCCCTATCGGATCTCAGCTATTACCCCTCTTGAATTTATTTGAGCTTCATTGAAGTAAAGAAATAATTACTCTGTTCTTATGTGAAGAGTGTAAAAAAGAAAACACTGAAAAAGCAAGACCCAGGATGCAAGATTAACAGTGTATAGATGTGCTCAGGCCTCAGACAGATGAGTAAGGACACTTAAATGACCCTCCAGTGGCCTTCAAGGGTTCACACACTCCTGTAAGTGCCTAAATCACCCTTGGGGACTGACTGAGGCACCGAGAAAATATTCCATATTATAAAGTCTATGGAGGAAAAAAAAATCAATAATCCGGAACCTTCAAGGTGTGAGGCCCATTCTGGCTCACTGGACTTAGGGATGTTGAGAGCCTTTGTCTTTTGGTGGCTGGAAGTCAGAAGTGGCAATTTGCCCACCTTCCTTGGCAGGGGATGAGTGCCACATTTGGCAGAAAAGTGTGCTCTCGAGAAAAGGGAGTGGAGAATCTTTTGGCCTGGGCTACAGCTAGGATAGATCAAGAGTGAGAACTCGCCCTTGCATGCCAACCAAATGCCGCTGTAATTAAAAACAAACCTTTGAAATAAAGTATTTGGAAATTATTTCACTTCCAGCTCATTCACAATATGAGCTCATCAATAGCTACAATTAATTAATTTGGTCACAGGATTTGGGGGAGGGGGCAGTGGGTAGGAAATGCTGTCATGTTTTCAGCCTTTTTAAACAGAATTCTACTTTTTATGCAGGGAAGTTCATATAAATATATAAATAAGCAAACTAAGGAGAGAAATATATGTAATAAAGCATAAAGTTTCAGAATCCCCAGCACATTTGGATAAGCCTCTTACATCTAAGATGGCAGCACTGATTTATAAAAATTCAAAATCCCATCATTTTGATGATGCCAAATGACGAACTTCACTATTATATGCATATATTTTGTTTAATGGCTTCATTTATTTTAATAACAAAGGGAAACTAGATTTTACAGATGAAAGCTTTTTTTCATGGTTCCAATGCCACTGGGGTTTGAAAAAATCTGTGATATTAACCAATAAGTGATAATGGCTGTGCTCAGGAGCCCTATTTTATGTCATTTTATGCAGTGGAAACCTACACTGAGGAACTACCACCAGAGTACCCCAATCCTAGGAAGGCTTTAGGGTAAGTGTCAGAGGCCTCTTGACTGTTCCATGTTTCTTTTCTCTGAATGGATACATGTTCAGTAAAGCGTTGGCTGTGGAATTACTGGAGCAATGGGATTAACTCACTCAAGATTTATTAAAAATGAGGCAGGAAAGTGCTGTTCATGTGATTTCAGGGATAAGAAAATAATTGCATAGACCTTTTTTCCTCCATTCAGAAATCTGCCTACAGGGTTTAATATTTTGTGGAGAATCGAAAAAATAAATCACAGCAAGTGACTTCAGTTTAATTCTTGTTTGATTTCTTCATTACACTGCATATCTATGGTGAATCAGGAAACCAGAAACTCATCAAAACCAATTCCCATAGGAACAAAAGACACACCACCTCAGAACCTTCCTGTCGGCCTCCAAATCGTCCCTTTATTGAGAATGTATAGGTGATTTCAGGAGAGGAAGGAGAGGAAGGAAGAGAGAGAGAGAAAGAAAAAGAAAGAAAGGAAGGAAGGAAGGAGGGAAGGAAGGAAAGAAAGAAGACATTTGGCTCACCAAAAATTCTGGCGAGATGACACAAGCAGAGAGCCGGCAATGGCGTATTTTTACTGAGAGCCATACCTCGAAGCTCTAGAACACAGCAGATGAAACTTGCCAGCCACACACAGGATGCGGAGTGATTCTACAGACACTCTCTTGGCCCAAGATGGCAGCTTGAGATTAATGACTGCATCCTCCTTGGCCCTGCTGCCATCAGGCCTGGGGTCTGATCCTGACACACAGAGCCTTCGTGTGCAGCCAATCAGCAGATGTAAGCACACAGGCCCTGTCAGGTTGACATATCATTCCTTCGACAATGTCAGCGAGTATTAATGTTCAATTATCTGTCCTAGAAATGACCCTCGCCTTTATGCATTGTGTAACTGCGCGCATGGCACTCTGGTAATCCCAAAGACAAGGGCGGAAATGCCCGCAATAAACCAGCCACTGGGAGTTGGCTTTCCAACACTGCCATGACATTGCCTTGCAGGACCGAATAGGAGCCTTATTTTTAGTTCTTCTCCTGAAACATACGTGAAAGACTGCTGAGCCATTTATCTCCCTCTCTATCTCCTTCTTTCCATCTTCCTTTCTGCCTGTTTGCATGTCGGTTGTCCTTACTGTTTAAGCAGCAAGACTTCAAATGCGTCATCTTGGGGCTTGCCGATCACACAGCCAACTGTTCTTTATGTATCACAATGAACTGTTCATTATGTGTGGGGTGCCGTTTTATTTCATGAAACCAGGTGTATATCATTTACCATCAAACCAAAATGACAATAGTAGGCTTCTCTGGAATGGTGTCAAGATCAATTCAACTTCAACTCATAAAGCTAAAGGAACCTGTTCTAGCCAGCTGTCCCTCCTTCCCACTGTTAAAAACAAGACCTCTGGCCGAGGCAAGACTTACGAAGCATACCTGAAATCTTTTTGCTTGTTAACCTTTACGGCTGCTCAAATATTTTAAAACAGTGTCGTGATTTGTTGTAGTTAAAACACAAGTCCCCCTTTCCTCTCATATATCACTGTAAGAAACAAAATTTTATCTTAGCAGACAGCTGCATTTGCCTGGTTTTCAATGAACTCGCATTCAAAGGTTATCAATAACAAGTTTGCAAACTTCTCATACAGCCAGCACCGAAAGATAATGTACAGTAATTGCATGATAACTTCCTCCAAAACTGAGATAAAACCTTTCATGCAATCTTGAGTTCACCAAGCGGCATATATACGCTAGGACAAACTCAAGTAGCTCAGACTGGGGCTAAATGAATTTTCTCTCATGATAATAATTTTTAGGGAATGGAAAATGCAGTTAACGTTTCCTATGGAAAGCCACTAAGAATTCATTATTTTGTCTTAATTTTAACATGTGAAAAACGTGTTGATTATGGAATGTACCTATGAAAAGTCCGGCCACTCCCCGGTCATAGCGTGGTGTCTGGTGCTGTTTTTATATGCGTTCTCAACTGCACTGTGAAGGTTCTTGTATCTTCTTCTTTTTCTTTTCCTTTTCCTTCCCCCGCCCCCCAACAGTTACTTTTTCCAAATGACTTCCATTTCTTCCCAGATCCCAATCCTACTTGCTGGATATGCAATAGCTGACAGCCTCCTGGTCTGCTAAAAGATGGGGCACAGCACCCAAGACGTCCCCCTTCCCTTTTACTAAATCTCCCTGCTTTATCTTCCTGTCCTTGTTCACACTCACTGCTGAGCCCTGCCTCTGGGGCGTCAGCCTCCTCATGCCATTCATCAGTACCTTTCTGATGGTATCTTCAAAGCTTCCTTCTCTGTTCTCTCAGCAAATAATTTGGCTGTGCCTTCACAAACTACATGGAACGTAACAGCAATTCCATGAAAGCCGATTTTGAGTCTAGCTGTAAACATATTCAAATCTCCCTCCTCCTAAATATTACAAAAATAAAAGAAAAGCCTCCCCTTCTTGTTACCAGTTCCTCAAACCGCCCCAGCTGTATCCTTCAGTGTGTCCCTCAAGCAGCTGTGGAAGGATCTGGCCTTGCTGTCTCCATTGCGATCTCACCTGCCTGCCTCATGATACGACTTCTTGTACCTCCAAAGGCCTGGAATGGCATTTTCAAGGGTCACTGATGGTATCTTAGGTCTTATACCAGGAGCCTCCCTGTCCTTCTACTTCATTAAACTCTCAGGTTTGGTCACCTCTGTTTTGAAACTTTGCTCATTCATTTGGTCAGTAAATATTAGCAAGCACCTGTAATATAGCTCTGAAGACAGAGACATGAAAGAGTCAACCCTGATCTCTAGACGGGGAGGCAGCTCACAAATAAACAGTCACGGCGAGAGGTACGCTCTAGTAGCGGGGGCCATTTCCTCTCTCCTGGGGAGGACAGGAATGGTTTCTCCAAGCAATGGTGGATGAAATAAGAAGTGAAGGATGCAGAAGGCAGCACGAAGTGGAGACAAGGTCACAGGGTGGCACATTCCATGTGAAGGAGCAGCAGGGGCAGGTGCACAGAGTACAGGGCCGTTTTGCACCTGTGAGGAATGTAAGCCTTCAGGCCTGGCTTCAGCAGCAGTGGTGTGAGGAGCCTGTTCGGGAAGGGCAAGGAAAGAACCCGGGTGCTTGGTGGGCCAGTGTCAGACCTCAAAGTGTCCTTGAATGGTATGCCAAGGATGTTGTCTCCTAAGGTCAACGGGGAAATAGCACAGGATTTTAAGTAGAGGGAGAGTTGGCCAAATTCTATTTTAGAAAAATCACTGTGGTGGCAAAACAAGGTTATTTGTAAGAAAGACTGAGGGCAGGGAGGCTGATTAGGGAAACGGGCAAGCAGGAGACGACAAGGCAGTGACAAGAAGACAAGATAGGGATAAGAGAATGGAGGAATACTTAGGAGGGAGAATTGGCAGGACTCAGTGAGTGAGAAACAATCTGTGAAGGGAAAAGAAGAACAAAATTCCAGGGTTGACTCTTGGGTTCCCAGTTGGAGCCTCTGGGTCCACAATCATGTTCTTAACTGAGATGAGGATGACAGGAAGGGGAGCCAGTTTGGGGGCCATGACGGATTTGCTTGGGGGATGGACTCTTTGGCTTCTTATCATTGTACCTTCCTCCCTTTTCTTAGAATATTAACATGATGGAGCTGAAAGGAAGCCTAGACATCAGTTCAACCCACATCCACATTTGACAGAAGACTTCCCTGCTTGCTCCTCTCTCTTCTGCTAGGTTTTTCCCTCCAGAAAGCCTTTCAGATTCCACCCTTGACCTCCTTCCTGGATCCATGCCTCCATAGGCATCTTTAGCCTCAGCGGAGGCAACACCAAAGACTTGTGCTCTCACAAAGCCTAAGTAATCCCATTTCCAAGTATCGGCCATACACCTCACATGGCTATCCCACAGGCCCCAGAAGCACAACATCTCCCAAACCAAACTCCTCACCTTTCCCCTAAAACCAGTTCTTCCTTCTGACTTCCTTTCTGTCATCAAAGAAACTGCCGATACCCCTGTTCCCTGTCCGCCCAACATGAAACAGAGAAGTCACCTTCGATGCTCTTCTTTATCAAATGTCCACTCATGAGTGGTTCCAAAAACAGTCATCAGAATCAGACAGACTTGATGCAAATCCAGCCCCTGCTTCTTACCACGCTACCTCAGGCAAGCGTTTTATCTCCCTGAACCTTGGTTTTCTTATCAGTAAAATGAGACTAGGAGGACCTCCTATAGAGGCTTACTGTGAGAGTTCAATGAGATAAAACATGAGGGTGCTGAGCAGTGGCCTACCAAGGTAAAGGTGGGGTGGGAACCCTGTGCCCCCCAGGAAGGAGTATTTTACTCACTGACATTATTTAGAAGAGCTGATTCATGATGATAACAGACAGATTGACCCTACACACATTACACCAAAGATGGACGTATCCTAGGACGCACCTTGGCGCATCACTGGCATTTGGCATAGTGTATGGTACACACATGCCAGCTACAAACGTTTCTACTTACGAGGTTCCAGGTTTGCCTCCAAAATACCTCCCATCCACCCATTTCTTTACAATCACACAACCACAGCCTTCTTACCTGAACTTTGCAACTGCCTCATGTTCTCACTTTCATTCTTTCTACAAACTGCACCACCAACTCCATCTACGCCCTTTTCCAAGAGCTTAGAAAGCTCCAGGACATGCATGCTTCCGTGTATACAATAGGTGCTCAACGAGCATTTGAACTTACTTGGAAAAAACTTTAATGGGCTGATTAATATTGTTATTTGAAGATAAGAGACATATGGCCTCAAGTTTAGCCATGGTTTATGATGGGGGAAATAACAAGCATGCTTAAAAGCAGCTTTCTCCTGCCGCGTGGTAGGGTTTGGCCATTGCATCACGGAAAACTACTCCAGGCATCTCTGCACAGATGGAGCACCTGAAGTTATGCCTAGATGGGGCCCTGCATTCACCCCTCTGCCAGCATAACCCCCGTCCCCCCACCCCACACTCACTCTTGCCGCAAAGCCTGGGCTCCAGCGACAGCAGGGAGCCCACAGCTCTGATGGTGTCATGGCACCATTTTGGTCACCTCTGAGTAACTGTGCAAAGGAATATCTTTGATGAGGTCATGCGGACTTCTGCCTCGGTTCTCATTGGATCTGGCCAACTGTGTTTGCAAGACATTTTCAAGAGCAGTAACAAATCATCAATTGGAGTGTCAGGATATGGAAGTAGAGAGGTGCAGCTGGTTAGACTTAGGGCACTGAAATTTTTGTTTCCAGTCTCTTCTCTGTGGTATACTAAGATCTCTGGGAGCTCTTTAGCCTTTTCTATCCCATTTCCTTGTGTGAAATGTTCCGCCTGTAAATGGGGCATGATTACAAAATATAAGATCCTGTGCAAACTAACTACTCCATAATTAATAACTGTTTAAAATCAAATGGGATACTTGTTTTCATAGCTTGATTTCTAAAACGCCGAATATATGCTATTTCCTGTGTGGGTATTTGGGCTTTTTTCCTTGGAAATTCAGCCTGCCATTTACTCAATCACTCTCTCGAACACTGAGGTGATGAATGTTGCTGAGTGCTCGTGGTTTCTGGTCCAGTATGAACACTTTCAGGGAGTAAGTCCTGGGCACCTGTCTGCTGGGTAATTGATAATGTTTTCACTTCAAGGTGTAGGCCTGAGACCCACAGGGCTCAATGGGGAAAGCAAACGAATTGACTCGACTACATCTCTTACCCACCACTCCCGAGACACGTCAACTCATTACTGCCAGATGTACTACAATAGTATCAAGAGGGGGTAGCAACATAAATTTTCGACAACGGTTAAAATGATGCTTTTGTTTTTATTTTGCATTAGCAAATTAAAACACTTGGATTGCCATTACAATTCTTTGTGAAAATCTGGTCTCCGCTAAATTCACAATGAATTATAAATGCCTTCGCCAAAACAAAGAATAATCCACAATGCCCTCAAATGTGTGCCTCTCTTCCTAATTTTGATTTCTAGGTCCCATGGCTTCCATAAGAGAAAGCATGCAGGGGCACACACATACTGTATTTCAAATGGAGATTTTATGTAAGCTTATTTTTATAGTGATTCTGAGAGTAGCTGCTCTGCTTTTTATCTATGCAAACTGGAAATAAAGTAGGCACCCTGCCAGCTCCCTGACAGCAGGCCAGGCCCGGGCTGCCATGGGTGACTCGCACAATGACATCTAAGGGGTCCAGAAAAGAACCCTGACTAATGGCTTTTGGATTCCCTATGACCTTTGATCCTCGATGACTTAGACCAAAATAAATGACCTAATTTCAAGAAACTACATCCAGCATGTGAACTCTAATGAGTGACAGAATTTACCTGCTAAGCAATGATTAATAGGTATGTGGTCCTTATAATCATTCCTTAGATCTTAGCTAAACTAGAGAGAAGATACTTTTCAGATGCTGGTTTTTCAAAACAAATTCATCTTCCAGGAGGCTGTGCAAATTGACAGTGCCGTGGCAGATAAAGTACATGAGGCACTGGAAATACGAAAGGATTTCCTGGAACAGACATCAAGTTGGCAAATACTACTAAAAACAAAAGCATTTCTCCCTCAAACATATGTATTGTTTCTGCAGTTGGTGATTCTGTGGCTTTCTTCCTGACAAAGGCTATCAGACTGGAGGGCTAGCACAGGAATCTAGGAGCGAGTCTAACCACGGTACACATCCTTGCTCCGTGCTAACACCCCTCAGGGCGCTGAAGCTAGAGGGAGGTGAAGGACGAGATTCTGTAACCTCAACATTCACAACTACCTTTTCACCCTCTGGGACACGCCAAGTACGCTATCAAAAAGCCCGAAAAAAAAACTCTGTATATTGTCAGAGTCCATGTTCTATCTGAAGCTTTCTAGGTACTCGGAAGACCCCATGAAAACTCTCTGATATTTATTTAGGGCAGTGAAACTAGCTTGTATGATACTATAATGATGGGTACACATCACACATTTATCCAAACCCATACAACATGCAACACCAAAAGTGAACCCTGACTTTGGACTTTGGGTGATGATGGTGTATCGAATATAGGTTCATCAGTTGTAAGGAATGTACCACTCTGGTGGCGGGGGAGCATTTATAACAGGGACACTAGGCACGTGGGGGGAGCAGGGAAGAAGAGATATAGGAAATCTGTGTACCTTCTTCCTCAGTTTTGCGGCAAACCTAACACTTCTCTAAAAAACAAAGTCTACCTTTTAAAAAAAACTCTTTGATACTCAAAAGAAAGTTCTCATACACTAAATAAGAACTGAAAGTCTGCAGAGGAAAAACAAAACACTTCGGTTCAATCTACATGATAAAATAATGGGTTAAGTTTCAGCATCAAAGGAAAAAAATCAAAGCATAAAAATCAAAGATGGAGAAAAAGAAGCATCTTTCCATTACAATCCGTCCTCTTGCTTGTGTTCCTAAGATCCTTGCTAGGCCAAGTGTGGTCTGTGGACCAGCAGTGTCAGTATCTGCTAGGAGCTCATTGGAAATGTTGAATCTCAGACCCCGCCCCACTGAACCAAAATCTTCATTTAAAGACAGATCCCCAGATCATCTGACTGTACCCCAAAGTTTAAGAAGCACTAATTAATCCATTTTCTGACTTTTTAGATGGTAGACTTTCATTTTTGAAAAATTACTATTTACACATCAGTTAAATCCCCAAATGTGTACATTGCCAAATCTCCTGATCCAGACTCCAAGGAACATTGTGACTATCAACGCAATACTGAAAATTAAAATTGAGTAAAGATCTTCTACTCAGACTCTAAGCAGTCGTTCTGCTTCTCCCCATCGTATCAACCTAGCAATGGTTCCAATGACTTCGTCTATCACGTTACCTATTGCCCGTACATACTGATTTTCAAAACCCAGAGGCGGGCTGGACCCTGTCCGCTGTGTCATAAGCAGAGAAAGAAGTAAATCGTTGTCCAAGTTCACTCAGCATAAGGTAAAGAGGGCCCTCAAGCCAGCCCAGCTCTTTCACGACAACTAATGGCGCCTTCTCCCCCAAATCACCAGGGTGATGACTCCAACACCCCCCCCCCCTTGATTTTGGTTATGAAAACCAGCTTTGCCCCCCAGAGCCAGCACTCGAGTCCATTTTGCCTCGTTTCTCCTCCCGTCTTCCTGTCTCCCAGCAGTCAACAGACCAACACATGACCATATTTACATCATTTCTCTTGACATCGGTAATGAGAACAACGGAGGGGAAAAATGAACACTCTGATGCTACCCAAAGTCCGGCCTTATCTTCTCAGAGGTTAATACCTACCTCTTGGAACAGCAGAACAGCCCCAAAAGTCCACATCCTGTGACGGTCAACCGAGTGACAGACCAGCCTAAGTTAGCTCAAATGTGAAATATAGCGTCTCTAGCCCAGAGATGAAATGAAATGTAATGCCACGTTCGAATGGTCTTTTACAGATTCTTCCAGAGGCTCTGAGCATCTACCCCTTAATTAAATCTAATTTGGTTTCCACACGGAGTGTTACTGAGCATATTCACTTCACCATACGTGTAAGCTCGATATACATCATCTTCAGCTTCCAACTATAGCCTCACGAAGATGTTTCCGTGTGGGAACATTCAAACCTGATTTATGACGCTATTGTACCAACTAAGCAACTAATCTTCCAGTATAAATGCAACACATAAGGACAACCTAACTGAAACATATAAATTCCACGTATACTTAAAAATATTATTGTCTGTAATTTAATATAGCAGAATGTTTCTAAGCCTATAACCTTGCATGCAGAAGCAGTTTTTCAAGCATTAATACTTAAATGGGTCATAGACACCACATCTGTCATTCTGTCCTGAAGTCTATGAGGCAAAACCAAGACTATGCTGGCCTATTGATTTTTCTAGCATTTGCTTTAATTTACTTAACCATTGAGAAATCCATCAGTACATAAAGGGCAACTGTCCATTACTGCCTCATTTGCAGACATTCCTTCCCCTCGTTTTTGGTAAATATTTCCCTTAAATTGCTATGTGTTTACAGTGTAAAAACGAATTAGGAAAGTGCTCACACCTGTTTCTGTTCAGTAACTGCTGCACTGAGGTATATGTAACGTGCTTAAAGATAGAATAAATATCTAGACATTATTACATCTGTGTGCAAAGGGTGGTAAATTAGATCCTAATTACATTAACAGGGATTCTGCCTCCCAGCTTAAATTTTACATGAGCACTCTGCAAAAATTCAAAAGCTCTGCTGTGGTTTCTTTATGAGCTTGTGATTACAGCTACTTCCTATGCGGTCACTAAATATTCTGTTTACAAATAAATGAAGAAGCTTTGAGCCAACTTGCCAGGGTAATAATCTATTTCTTTCTCCCCCTCCCTCTTCCCAGCAAACCCTCGCCACATATGCATGGCAACAATCAGGAACCCTGGCTTCATCTAATTACTCCATCACATAATTTCACAAATTGCCTTGTCACTGGGGAGCCAAGTGCAAAACACGCTCACAGTGGGATTTCAGGCAGCAGCTTTCATTTACTACTCATTCCTTGTTAAATTAAACACGAAAACACCAGTTGTGTGAAAGAAGTCAAAAAGAATGCCTGCAAATGAGCCAGACAAGTATATCTCCTACCTACCGTTTCACCAAATACAGTGTTGGCAACAGGCACATCCGACAGGGAGGATACCCTTGGCTGGCCCATTCTTATTTTGATACAGCTTCTACAATAGACCAGAACCCAAAGGCCAAAACCAAATAGGCTTCTCCAGAAAGCAAACTTCGTCATATGTCAACAGGAAGGATGGGCATGCAGTCAAAAAAATTTTTTTAAAAAGGTGCTCTTCTCAAGCCCCTCTATTCTTTGCCCTTTCTGCCTGGCCATGATCCTCACATGAGAACGTGTATTTTTGTATTGGAGGAACGATGCCAAGTTTTCTGAAAGTATAAACAGTATGCCACGCAGTTCCACTCCAGCTAGGAAGAAGGAACCAGATTCTGCTAATCTTTAAAAGTTCTCCAGCAGAAAGATCATCAATCAAGTTCATGCAGTATGCGATGTTTTCCTTTTAAGTATTAATGCCTTACATGTCTCTGAAACGCATGAAGGTAAATGCTCACCCATCTCACTACGGACATGTGGGGGGAAGAAAGAGAGTGCGAGGTGGGCGATGCGCCCACGGGGAGCGGACCCGAGGGGACAGCCCTGGAAGCTGACATTGGTGCGTCAACAACTAAACAAGGCCACCAGTAATTAAAGGTATTTCTCTGCAGCTCAGGAGCCCGCAGGGTCAGGTACCGTTTTACATCACAAACCAGTCCTTTCTGCGTGTCGATTTGCCAGCATTATCTGCACAGGGAGAAGAAGACATTAGCAGCAGCTGTCTCTCTGCTTTTACACTGAAAATTCTATTCACACAGACAGGTGGAGTAATTTAAAAGCCAATGTGGTGCAATTTCGATGTGACTAATGTCACTGCCTACTAAAATGCCACCATTACCACTGTTTATGGAAACATTACTAAAATTACATTTTATTCATAAGAATTTTAGGGTTCTGGTTATTACTCGCTGTAAAATGATCAGACCTCGGTGTCAGGCCCCAGAGCACTGGCCTAATTCTCCAGGCTTTAGCAGCCTCCTCTGCTGGGAAACGACAGTTGGATTGTAGTTTCAAGAGTAATCGGGACGGCGGCAGCAGTTTCCTCCATCTCCATAAAGCAAATTAAAGACATAGCTCTTTGGCGTCCTGGACACGTGACGAGCAAAGAAATTTTCAAGGAGCTAAATCTGTGTTAGAAGGTTCGGTTAGGATTTGCACGAGGACAGATTCTTCACCCCCAAACTGCTCTCCGACATTGTTAGTAAGAGACAGGGGGAGATTTGCATATTTCCATAAGGAAGGAGGAACAGCTAATGTTTTAAATCTGAAATTCTAACAATGCATAAATTATTTCAGTTGCACAAAATAGCAATAGCTCCAGCTATGCCTTTTTTTAATGGGCAGAGAGGTCCGGAAAAAGAATCTGGATAGGAAAGGACCATCCTTAATCCTTAGTTACCAACAGCCATCAGACTGCATGATGAAGTTTTATGCCAAACCCTCTGGCTCGTATTTTTATTTAAAAAATACTAATTAGCCAGTTCATGGAATGAGATTATAATTATACCTTTGAACTTCCACAGTACGATTTGATTTGCTCTGTATCTGAAAGGCAACGTGGTGGAAAGCGCATAGAAATTCAAATCAGGAGATTCTAGTTCCAGCTCAGCCCCTTCCTAGCTTTTGCTCTTGAGAAAAATCACTAACTTCTCGAAACTTCAGTATGATCATCTTGCCACCTCATAGGATTGCCTTCAGAATCCAGTGCACGTGCAAATATTAAACTACAAAGCACCACAGAGACGTATGTTATGATTCCATTTAGCCTTTTGATCAATTTTTTTTCTTTAGCCTTTTGATCCCAGGACTGTGTCAAAATAGCCAAGCCATGAATAGATCATTTTTTTAAAAAAAGCAAATGATAGTCTTTTTGACTATTGAAGTAACTATCCTCTTCAGTTCTTTTCAGGGAGGAAAAATGAAGAAGTAAAATGACAGGGGTGCCTAGGTGGCTCAGTCTGTTGAACAAGCAACTCTTGATCTGGGTTCAAGTCATGATCTCAGGGTTGTGAGATGAGCCCTGAGATGTGCTCCATGCTGCGTATGGAGCCTGCTTGGGATTCTCTCTCTCCTTCTCCCTTTGCCCCTCCTCCCCCATCTCTTTCTCTAAAATGAATGAATAAATAAATAAATAAATAAAATGGTTTTTTTTTTAAAGGTAAAAAAAAAAGCAAATGATAAAAGTAACATTACGTAGGCAGGAGATAATTTCATGTAACATGAGATCAGGTCATTTTTTTGTGGAGTTTCTCCCCCAAGAAGTTTGGAAACTGGCTTTTCTTTACATAGTGGGAATTATTCCTAAACGTCTATCACTCGAGATGGGAATTATGTCTACTCATTGATCCTTCTTAGGATGGGTGTTCCTGTTCATGGATTGCACCTCCTGGCCCTCAGGCGTCCCAAAAACTTCCTAGGACACTGAATTCTCAGAGGTCACTCATGCCACGGGAGAGCTCACGGGCTCTGCAGGGATACCAGCCACAAAGTTAATGTGAGAAGAGATGAAAACTGACCGCAGAATATTAAGAACTGAAAAGTTAAGATGCTCAACAGGTTAAGTTCATACATTTTGTACCATTTTGTCTGAAGAGATAACACCAGGATGATAAGTAGTCATTTCCAACAAACCAAAGATCTCTAGTTTAGGATAGTTTGAATAATATATTCTGAAACCAAGTAATTTGTATCTTCTACCGACTAACTTGGGATGTTCATGTTTATGCCTTCAAGTTAGTTAGGCCTATCACTTCTTTACAGTGTTCAAAGACAAAGCCATACATCTTGTATTGGGACCCACACTCACTGGGCTATAATTTGCTGAGTGAAGGCAATTTGTAATTGCAAAAAAAACCAGGACTAAGGGTCTTTAAAAAGTTAGAAAACTGCCTGGCATAACTCGTTCAGCTACCCCTTTGCTCTTGGAGGCTCTCTCCAGGCCCGTCAAGAAACAGGTGCCCATCTGAGTCCCTGAGGGCTCTCTCCTACTCTTGACACACTAGGGTGAGTATCAAGTCCATTGAGGTGAGCCAGCTTTCCCGGACCCAGGGCTCTGCCAACTGAGGGACGAGCAGTACTGAGATACCCTTGTCAGTATCAGCCATTTGGATGAGAATCCACACAACCACTATCATTGCTTAGAGCCTTAATAAAATAATTTTTGCTACCTCATGGCATTCAGTCATTACAGGTAAACTTGGACCACAACCAAGAGGGTTTTGTGACCCAAGCAACAGACCATCGATTGCAATGTGGCCTCCACTATTGGTTATCTCTTGGCATACATTCACAACAGCAACAACAGAAAAACAGCCCTGAATATTTAGGGGGTAAAAACAAGTAAAATGGATCCATTCTCCCGACTGTGATTGATACAGATAGCAGGGGTTCAAAGAGATTTGTCCTACAGAAAAATGTAGGGACATACGTGCACCCGCAGTCATACTCATGTTTCCATAAGGAAGACTGAGATGTGATGGGGATGTTTCCAGTAAAGTCAAAGTATCCTAAATTCCATGACATTCAGATTTACTTCTATTGGCAAAACTACCCACCAACCAAACCAAACCAAAACATCTGAATCGTTTCTAAAATGAAACCAACTGATTTTCTCTCCATCAAACCTCCATTCTTTAAAGCAAAGAACTTTCACTAAGACTCTTAAACACTGGGAATGGAAAAAAGTCAAGCTTATATTATATGAAATTCCTAAGGGTTGGACTGAGTTCGTTTAAAAGATACAGTCATACATAAATACGCAACGCTCCAGTTTTAATCTGAAAGATAGATGGAGGAGGAGCTGTTGCATACTCATTGACCGAATTTGATACTTCACCTTCAAAAATATATCAGAGGAATCAGAAGATACGATATTGATGTATGCTTTGAAGTATAAATGGTTGGCTAGTGTTCAAGCTTCAGCAACCCTCAACTTAATAAATTGTGCTTGTATGGGCACTTTTGTTTTGAACCTAATCTTTTACTTAATTACTCCGATTGAGAGTAGATCAGAGAACCGAACTACAGTGTATTTTTAACTTACCCTTAGAAACAAAAGGAAAATTTTAGTATAATCTGACAAACTGCCAGCCAGACTCTACACAAGGCCCTTGTATAAGGCACCAATCATCATTTGGGCACAAAAATCTCAATCATATCCCCAAAATAACATAGAGCCCCAGTCACAGCTCATTTGCTTGTGAGTCCTATGTACCCAGATAAATGGACAATTTTAAAGTTGGACTTTTGTTTTTACTTTTGACTGTTTTCTGCACCCCCCCCCCATGTCCCCTCATCAACCGACTGTAATTACCCCAGGTCAGAGGTGCACAACCATGATGGGAAGGAAAGGCTGGGACAAGGGGAAGGAGGTGTGTGGAAGGCTTCGAGAGAGCTCTGCCAGGTCACTAATGGCCTCTGGGGCAACGACTTGGAGAACCGGCTGATGCTTTGCCTTTGATCTTCTAATTCACAATGATCATTAGTATTAACTCCGATTCTTCAGGGTGAAGAATTCCAGCTGTAACCTTTTCAGTTTACCTGACCTAAGAAAATTCATCACCCATCCCATTAGGATTTCAATAACCAGCTAAGAAAGAGAAAAAAGCAGTTGCCCCAGAATCTAGAAACCACCCACTTCATTATTAAAACAGATTTTATATGACATATATCACAGAAGAATTAGGGCATTCCAATAGTTCCTCCATGTAATTAAATAATCTATTCCTTTTTCCCCCTGAGAGAGATGATTCCCAATTGGGTGAAAAAATCATTAGGGTCCGATGTAATCACAGTTGAAACATGCTATCTCCAAAGAAGCAGAGACCTTTTAAAATCAAGATAGAGGGATTTGTCAGTCCAACTTGGATTAGTTTTGGCAAAGCCTAGCTCTGACCCATCATCATTAAGAAAGCTTGTGAAGGTGAATGGCAACCTCATGGAAGAGAAAAATAGTAACTATAAAGATATTCTCATCGGTTTCAGAGAGCTCTTTTTTGATAAGGTACAGGGACATCTGAAAGGGAAAAAATTATTCTCACCCCTATACACTAGTTTTCAGGAATCTTAACTAAATAATGTATCTTCAGATAACATAGAGCAAAGAAAGTCTCAGAGTTGCTGTCTCCACAAACCACCCTCCTCAGGCACATGAACGTGAAGAGTAAGTTAGGACTAGTCTGAAGGAGGGACTGTCTTTCTCAAATACTTTGTACTACCCAGATTCTCATTCCAGGCAAAAGTTGGAGAATACAGTCTTCCTGCCCCACTATCTTCTTAGGACTAATTTTAGCTGAATCATGCGAGCTGGTTAGGCACAATGGAAATACTTACTGTTAAAGCTATCAAAGTTGAGAGGTGAGGGACAGAAAAATAGAAATGGAAGGAGGGGAGCAAATCCCATCTGCTTCCTACCTAATGCCTGCCTACAGGTCCTTCTGTCTGCCTTTGACCTTGCACTCACCTTGATCAACAGAACGGATTGTCTGGATACCAAAGAGAGAGGTACTTTTTCAGTGTAATAATAATTCCTAACGTTTAGAGAACAATTCTTCCACAACTGCAAGCAGAGATATGACACTTAGATGTCGCCAACAGATCTTGTTACCAAAAGCAAAACCAATGAAACAACATCTGTCTCTTCTAGAGCATTCAATTCCCAATTCAATTCCATTTACTCCTTCCTTAGAGTGGCGGACCCGCAGGGCACTTTTCATCTAATAGTGTTTCTATGGAAACGCCATTCTCAACCTGGAAGATTCTACAACCCCTCACTTTGGCTTTATCCACATTGAGAGGGAAGTCTTATAAGTCAGAAATTGAGACATAAATTTTGCCACAGACCAAAAAAAAAAAAAAAAAAAAAATTTCCAGGCCAGAAGTTCACAATAAGAAACAAAACAAAACCAAAGAGTAAAATATATGTATCTGACATAGAAACAGTGTCTCTATTAACTACCCCATGAGATCCCAAAGACCACTGACAGGAATCCAAGAGAATGTGAATGAAAATCAATTAAATCAATTCACCTTGAGGGTCACCTCCCCAACTGGTCAATGTCAGATGTGTCACCCTTTGCATGATTTCTTCACCTGAACCCACAGGTGTGTATTTTACCAGCCTGCATTCTTCCTAACTCTCAAGACTCTTGGGACACACAGCTGCTCCATGCAGGAAAATATGTCACTGCATATTTTAAATAAGAACCATATTAACCACTTTTCTATTTAGATTATATTTGAATCTGCAATATGCAATAGGGTAAATGTACAATAGGGTAGAAAAACCAAACCAAACAAAAAACCCTTGATTTTTTTTACCCTAAACATTGTATTTATTCCTTCTTCTCATTTTCACTAGGCCCTTAGGCACAATCTTTGTTACACTATGTAGCAAAAGAATTGGCAATATGCAAAACACATCCACTTTAAACATTACGACAGAGTAGGTTATAGTTATAATCAGAATAATGCCTTTAAGAAGGAAAAAGAAAACTTTGCAGAGCATATGCCCTCAAACTGACTGACTATACAGTGACTCATACTGAAATATTAAGGATTTTTTAATTGTTTGCTGTAATTTGTCTTCAGGCAAATGCAAGCATTTCTGTTAAGAAATGCTTTTGTTTTCTTTCTAATTCTCTTTTATTATCTAAATAATGTCAGTCACTCTTTTCAATTCCAGGGAATAGTTCTTTTAAGAGACATTCCCTAGTTATCAACCCTGGCAAATGTTCAACTAAGACTGAGGTGGAAATTTACATCCCTGAAATTTCCTTTTATCCCATAATCACCAAAGTTTAAAATCTGTTTCCTTTTTCTTTTATTATTTTCATCATATACAAGCATTTCCAGTTTAGCTCACTAGAAACCATGAGTCCAAGAATGAAGCTTTAGTTCTCTCCTTGGAGGAGTAAAATGTGCTACTGCTTAAACCTACCTGTAGACGGCTACACAACAGTACATTTTTCTTATGCAGCTGGGGTTTTTGTTTTGTTGTGTTTTGGTTTGTTTTTCCTGGGCCTTTTCTACTCCTCCAACACACAAATGCTTGAAAACCCTTTCAAAGGCCGGTTTTTGTTATTGTTGCTGTTTTAACTGAATAAATCTAATGTAAAGATTGACCCATTTATTTGGAAAAGAAAAAAAAAGTAGGAATTTGCTTTCAAAAAGGCATGTGAGGTTTCTTGGCATTTAAAAAATCAGTTTTTACAATTTGCTAATGAATTGTTATTGCCATTGTTTTAATTAGCCAGAGTTTCAGTTGCTCTTTTGCATCTTGCAAGATTTCAGACAGGATTTTCTAGAGAAGTTACATTAATCATATGGCAAGAATGTGATCATTTAAAATTTGTAGCATCTTCCGAATGAATTGTGCCTCTGGAAGAACTCTCAGAACTTGAAATAAACTTGCTAAAAGATTAGTACAGAGATACCAGGACTTACTTACATTGGAACAACTAACAAAACTCTTCTTAAACTCCAGAGGTCCTTCCCCATAGAATTTATTATGATCAGCTTCTGACTATAAACAATACCTAAGCAGTTGGTGCATTCCTTCAAGAAGTGTAACAAGACAAGGAGAAGGGTGTTCCTGGTAACTGCAGCTCTATCTGGCCTTGTAATTGGAGAAGAGGGAAGGGAATCACTTTCGTTGGGGGAAGGAAAGAGGGAGAAAATTTAAATATATCTCCTTTGCTTTTTGGATGATATTATGAGACATTTGCTTTTTCGAGATGGTCACCATGATCGATATTTTTGTATGCGCACATGGCACTGGAGTGGGGAAGCAGTTGGGCACACCCAGATGTGAACTGCAAGGCAATTTCTGTGAGCCTTCATAGAGATGTGGACAAATGGGTTTCCCCTACCGGGGCAGTAGTGGTACAGGCCAGCACAGACCCCCAAACTGAAAGAAATTAGCCTGACCTCAAGAAATCAGGCAGTTTATGAATAATTTCTAATCCAATTGCCCAAATAACATATGGACCACAAAATGCACCGCAATGCAGGAAAGATCTTGCTGGCTGCTAAGGAAGTTCTCTGTTTTGTTTTAAGAAGATAATATAGCTCTCTGCAAGGTTCTTCCCAAGGGTATGACCTAGAAAACCAGGAATCTGGTGGATGAATAAAAGAACTTGCTTCTCTCTCTCCTGATCCGGTCTGAACCAATATTTGATTATATTTTATTCAGGGGCACCTCAGCTTCAAGGAAAGCCACAGCTCCTCTGTGGACTGATATGGAGGCTGATGAAATCCATTCTTTTTTTTTTTTTTTCCTCTCTCTGTTAGTACAGGAAATAGACTCAGGTTGTTAACTTCTGGGGCCACCTGATTTTGTCCCCTCCCGCCCCATCCACCAGATCAGGTTGGCTGGTCAGCCCCAGTGATGAAATATCAGCATGGCTGTCTCAGCACCTCTGACCGACTGTCACTTCTTATCTCCGGCTACTTATTCTTCCTGCTGTGCCCTCCGTGCCCTCTGTGCCCTCCGGACCCTATCCTTTCCCTCCCCCTTTTTAGTCGTGGTTGGTAATCCCCAGCAGCAACCTTGCACCTTGCACGAGGCAGATCTCAAACTATCCACATCCTTGTACCAAGTGTCAGGTAAGCAATGGCACCCGAACTGGGTTTTAGGTAAACCTAATATGATGTTAAAATCAGCTATGCCATCTAAAGCTTCAGCTCACCACCAGCATTAACCAACCTCCAAAACTGATTCCAAAACTGTCATTGGAGGCTGGTCGCTGTTTGGAATCATGATGGTGGAAGGGAGGAAACTTTTTTTTTTTTTTTTTAGTGACTCCTGCTGTTCTCAGTTTTTGTTTTATTCACAGATGCTGGAAAATCGGGATTAATTTAGACCCTCGAGTGTTATTGGAGGCGTAGCCTCTGTCCAAAAGAGCAGAACCAGTGTGGCCTTCGACAGCCCCTGTGTGTCTCCCTGTAATAGTACAAGTCACTGGTGGACACAGCTCTGAAAGTGGGCAAAGGCATGAGGGTC
This sequence comes from Martes martes, assembly GCF_963455335.1. Taxonomy (NCBI): domain Eukaryota; kingdom Metazoa; phylum Chordata; class Mammalia; order Carnivora; family Mustelidae; genus Martes; species Martes martes. Next base: position 83,492,243 of record NC_137896.1, on the reverse strand, counting down.
AACAGACTTGGGTACATTGGCGACAATGCAGAGTTGACCTTGATACCGAAAAATAAATGACTTTCAGAAGAAGCAAACTAAGCTAAAAATAGTAACATAAAGAGTTTGCTTCTGACATTTTTCAAAAAGCCAAGATTTTTAGCATTAATTCATTTTAGGCTAGGGTAGGCGAGGCGAGGCGAGGCTAAGACCTATTTAAATTTAACCTTTGCCCTTAAGAGTGGAAGTTCCCCTTGCCAACAATTTTGCTGATTTTTAAAATATTATTTTATCCATAAATTTTCATTTGGTCTTCTTTCTGAGATGTCATTAAGTCAGTATGCACTTACAAAAATATCTACCAAAATATTATGATTATAAATATTTTGAACATGAAATTCATTCAGAACAATAACCAAACAAAACAAATCCCTTGGTGGCATAAAGCCCCTAATCTCCAGTTTCTCACATCTCCAGGAGAATTCCTGCAGTGAAAACAGCAATACTCACACAGACAATATAAACTGTTACTCTGCTTGAAAAGTCACCGGGGACTACACAGGAAGAGCCGACGCTATATTGCTGTTTCCTTTACAGTTCTAAGTACTGGGACAACTTTCACTGGGCGGCCCTGACTCAGATGAATGTTTTGTAATGGCAACCGGGCCATTGAAACCACTTAAAAGCAAATTATGTGAACATCTTGCCATTGCAACAAGATTTAAACTTTTTGGACCATTCGCTAGAAAGGTCCGCTAAAGCGTTCAAAGAAATTAAGTCCTTCTCTCTGGGGTTTGGCTTACTTTTTTCTTAGTAGGAGTTGGTTCTAAGTACCTCAGAGTCACACTGAGAAAAGCAACATCATTAACACACATACTTAAAATCACAAGTCACAGGAACTCCTAAACCTTATGACTTACAGTTAACAAAATTGCAATAGTGAACTTCAAATAAAACTCCTCATTTGGGGTAAGTAGCTAGGAAATTAAGTGCTAACACTTTGGTAAAAACTAGGGGAACACAGAGATTTATGAAATACTCCAAGTGCAGAGGGGATCATTTCTTCCCCCATTTTCTTTTCTATCACAACTGGTTCACCGTCCATATTTAGTTTACATATGTCATTTAGAATCCACTTACTGTTAGATGCTGGAACAGCCACGCCCTCATGATATTTGTGGCTACTTTGGGAAAGATGCCACGCTTTTTGTGACGCTTTTTGTCCTTATCTGGATCATCATCGTCACCTGTGCTGGGGGAAGCTACACTGTTGTCCAAGCCATCACCTGCAAACATAGTGAATCAAATTTTGACTGATGCTACCTTGACATGCTTTATTCAAATAGAATGCCTTTGGATATAAACAAAACCAAAAGAGCAATATAAATGATTAATAGTTTATTTGGCACTTTTTATTTTTTTTCCAAGACAAAGAGAAAGAACAAGGCCTAGGTTCAAAAGTAGTCAGGTCTAAGGAACTTCTTCCAAAGAACAGTGGGAAAGGTCAAAGGGAATGAAGGGAAATAGCCAATCTCTTTAGGAGGTTTTTTTGGTTGCCATGGTGATGATTCAGATGTGTATAGCTGAGATGTGGTCAGTTAAATATGGTGGTGGCCATGGGCAGAGATGCTGTCCCTGCCTGGGTATCCAAACCCCACGTATAGTCGTTGATGTTAACTTGTGAGAGGATGCATTTAGGATATCAACTATTTCCACAAGTGATCTATCTGAAGACTAAAGTAGGCCATGGAAATGTAAGTAATCCATCATCTGAGCAGCTTGACATAGGAATGCTTCAAATAGAATATAATTTTTCTTGTCATAAAAAGAGAGCATCAAGTTTAGTAAGGGCAAAACTCCTGAAATAGTTTTTTTAATTAGGAAACAATTACTATGTAAGTCAAATAAAGTGATGTTGAACTCATAGTCCATTGGAACTGTATTACCCTAAAAGTCCAGGTAATTTCTAAAATTTCTTCTAGATTAAATCTTTCTCATTTGAAAAGTCACCTGTTTACAAATTCCTGAATACTGGATCCGATTCTTCCATTGATTTGTGTTATAACATGTACGTTGTTTCTTCTAGAAAATATTCTGGCTCTGTGACACCATAAAAAAAAATGTAATATTCCTTTTACAGTGCCGTGTTGAATAAGGCCAAAAGAATGAAATCTCTGCCCATATAACCACACTGTCCGAAACAAGTCATAGGGTTCGAATGGAAACTAAGTATACTTTGTGTTCTGGCACGAAACCTCATGGGAAAAACAAGCCTGGACTAAACCCACTACAGTAGAAGGCAGCCGAGCTTCTGTCAAACGTGCCTCCCTACCTGCTGTCCCAGCTCTCCAAGGAAAGCACCGACTTTGAGAAAGGGACAGGTGGATCCAGCCCAGGAAGAAGAGCTACAGAAGCAAGGCTTTGCAGCGAGGCAACACATTCACCTACGAGCACATTCCCCAGGTTCCGTACATCACTGGAGAGCCGTCCACGTGCCCAGGAATCGGGTACTCGGGTGAGACAAGTTTCCTAGCCACTGTATATTGGAACTAGCCTCACCGCCTCATGAACTTATTCCGTATTCCTTATTTCTGTTACCTAAATACACTAGGTACAAATATACTACCTTGATTTCAGTTATTGCAATCTAATCTACAGTCATTATGTTGCCATTAATCAATTGTTCTTAACAGCTCCCTCAGGAATCCCCTGCCCATCCCCCCCTCCAAAAGGAAATTGTCCCCAAATCACCTTAACTTGTACCGAGGTAAACTTTAAAAACTGTTGGGTGAGGAACAGACTAAATTCCAACATTTCTGCTATGATTACAGCATATGCCACGAACACAAAACTTCTGCAGAACTTTTCTGAGTGTGATTTTTTTGAATTTTAAAAATCCATCATTTTATTGTATTTAAAAATCCATCTATTTTGTTAGGTTCCACACGATCGTAGCTGTGCTCTCGGTGGAAAAGGTCGTAAAGACCCACAATCCCAAGTCCCTCGCTGTAGCAGCAGCGGAGAAAGTTCTTGGGTGACTTGCCCAAGGTCACCCAGCAGGGATGGGGCTGGCAGGCCCCTGCAGGACCAGACACCCACATCCCTAAATCAGTGCTCCTTCCACCCCACCAAACTCTCATTATTTGCATAACCAAGTGTTTTATAAGGAGTCCCCTTGGATTTGCCTAATAAATTCCTTGAAAGTCCAGTATTTAAAGAGGCTTTTTATTCAGAGAAGCAATTCACCATATAAAATAACAATTCATTAAAGAAACATGAGAAAAGAAACCAACTCAACAGCATTTAAAATTTCAATGGGCTAATCCACTTTCAATATGCAAAAGGTAACTGAGGAAAAGAAACATATTACTTGATCATTGATTAAAAATGAAAAGCTTCTAACCTAATGACAGTTTTTCACCACCTCTCCATGATTGTTTTCCACCTTAAAAAAAATAGCCTTTCCATCCGTCTCAAAACCCCTTCAGATTAATTTAGCAGGCAATGCCTAGTGCCTGCCTCGAAGAGAATTCATTGATAATTTATGGAAATATCTACTATAATCCAGCGGAGATGACTTTTTTCCAGCTTTGTGCATCAATAGATAATCAAGGCCTTAAAGCAGCCTTAGCTTCCCATTACCTCAGGCAAAAGAATTCCTGAAAGCGTGCCTTGAGGGCACCTGAATTATATACTCCATTAGGAGAGGAAGGCTTTCTGCATTCCATGTGTAACACTCACCAGAACCTTTCCTGTTTATTTCTGCTGTATGAAAGCAGCAGCATTAGGAACAGAATTTTTTAAGTGAAGACTTATGTAGACACAATGGAGAAACCTTTCAAGCAGGAGCCAGATCACCCCCTTCAGTCCCTTGGCAGTGACCCTCTCCCGAATAAAAGGTTTCTATTACATCATTAGCTCAAGCCAAAAACAGCCTTGGCTTAATGCACAGTTTGTTCTTCCTACTGTTTTTAGGCAAATACAGCTACTTTACTCCCATCTGGGAGGGAAATTACACTGCTGGGTTGTAATCTAAGACAAGATTTTCATTGGAAGCAAATGCTTTCAATCCAGTGTAAATACTGGTGCATGTTCAGAAAAGCCTAAAACAATAAACCCTGCTCCTTCCCGACACAAGTTAGGGAAACGGAGAAGATGGGGAAGGAGAAGAGCAATACTAAAACACATGATTCTAAAAGCAAACACTTCCATAGATTTTAATAAATTGTTTAACCTCTTCCACTTTCTGGAATTGAAAATGGATCTCGAAACATCTCCACCTCGGAGGAAAGTCTAAATGGTCAATTGTACCTTTAGCATTTCCCTTCACTCTGCAATTTGATACAGTCACCTCGATGTGGTCTCTGGAGGATTTATTTCCTTTTTTTATTTTTAAGATCACTAAACAAACTTGGAGAACCGCCGGCCGACCACATGGTAGCAGGCAGCGGCTCTGAACCACATTTGTAAAATGTCAGCAGTGACTTCATTCCTGGAGCTGACTTCTCCTGCCGCCAAATGAAGGCAAACTGAAAAGGTGGAAATAATCATAAAAATGATGCTAGTCCATAAACAAGCTTACAGCCTCATTAGGATAGCAGTAGGCTCCAGTGGGTGATTTATGCTCGTTTTGCTGATGCTATGAGGAAATGCCATAGGGCGACTTTAGCCAATTGCTAATGGTTTCTGACAGCTTCTTAGCAACTAGTGCAAGCAACGTTGTGGCGTTTGCTAGTGACAGAAACCGAAAATGTCATATTATCTGCCCATGTGTCATGAAGTCCGTGTGGCAATTAACTAGCAGGCCAGTGACTGAGGGGCCAGAGGCTCCCGAAAATGGCCTTTGGCTATGCAGAGGCAGCCGATGGGCGCAAGGCACACGCTGCCTACACGTATGCAACATTCTAACGCAGAAATCCACTTCCTTGTGACTCCCCAGCTCTGATGAGACCGGGCCACTCAAATCCCTTCTTTCTCTCTCACTCAAGTGAAACTCTGGGCTCCCCTCCCTCTCTCTCTCTGTCTCTCTCTCTCTCTCTCCCCCAAGCAGCGGCTCTGGCCTTATGAGAAGCCTCCGAAGCAAACTGCTTTGATATGATTATCCGAATGGCTTCTTAATTGGCAGTACCTGGTTCTGTGCATTTTGGACGCTGGAGTCCAAGGTGCTAGCCGTTTTTCTGCTCTCTCACGAATTAGTCTAAAAGGATTGAAGCTCACTGAAGCGGACTCATTGCCTGTCAGATTGCAGGGAGCAGAGGGACTCGGCAGCAACAAGACACTCCGTGAAAAACACCAGGCTTCTAACGAGCAGGGGTAAGAATCCTGGCCACACTTTCCAGTTTCCGAGCTATCAAAACCATGCACTATATGTCAAACTGTCAAACCTTTCAGCGTGGGCCATTTGCCCTTTCAAATAATATTTAAGAATTGTTTTTACAAAATTTTATAGGCCATGGTCTAGTGAAAGAGGCCAACCAACAAAGAAAGGAATTTGTACTACAATTCGTCTACGGACAATTTCTTGCGAGACCTGGTCTGTCCCTGCGGAGCAAGGCAGGTGACCTGTGGCAGCTCCCAGGCTGTCAGAGAGCTCAGATTTCAAACACGCTCGACTCAAACATCCCGAGTCGCCTATTTAAGCATGCCCGGGCATTTAGACTGTGCTATCTCGTGCCTTTCAAGGCAGGATAAAGCGGCATTTACCGTATTCAGGCCATTCAATGGGTCAGACTGACCGTGTCAGCAGGGGCTCCTCTCCGGCAGGTCAAAGCCCTGCTCCCGTTTTTTTCTCTTCTTCCTAACGCCCTCTCCCGGCTCCAACCCAACCCCAGGACTGCCCATCCCCAAAACCTATTCTGAGCCAGGCAAAAACAAAACCCCCCAAAAGTGCCCAAGATTTACATCACAACGGAGAGGAACTTCCAGGGTCGGTGGGTCAGCAGGTATAAATAAAAATGGGTTGTCTGTCAGAGCGTTCTTTCTGTCGGGGAGGCTAAACTCCTAATTAGGGACCTGAACTTTCAACTGCCGGGGCAGATGAAGGTGTAAGGTTGTGGACCTTCTTGTTTTGCTAGAGCATCAGAACAGTTCATTTACAATTTTGCCAGGAAGACTCCATAGTTCCTAGCCAGGTCCTCCCCTTCACTTTCGCTTTACGCATCTTCAAGTGTTTGGAAACCGAATGTTGGTCCCAGAAATAGAAGTAGACTCAAAACCAAGGCCATCTGTAATGGCATCTTTTGATACGGAGTAAAGTCTATCATGTCTTAAAAGGGGACGAAATGGTCAGTTCAAAAGCATTAAGGCTGTACAGCTCGTGTTGTACGCTGGCTAACTTTTCAACCAGTGTTAAGGGCTTTTCCCTCTTGCCTGTTTTCTCACATAGCATATCTACAAGACAATATGGCATTTCAGCCCTTACACAGTGTGTAGAACATTCCTGCCCTTCCAGGGGCTGCTGGTGCAAACACCCCGTCAGTATGGAGAGGTCGGGTTTCTTTTGTAGTGGAGCTATCCGAGTGTGCCAGGTTGTTAGGAAGAATGTAAAACTACCCCAAACCCACCTCTCCAGATCACGGCTGTGTCTACTTAGCCAGAAGTCAGATGGGATAATGTTTCTGTGTTATGTTAAGAGGATAAATGGTGAGAATTATAGACAACCCTTTCTCAGGAACCAGCTAGAATACTTCAGAGGTTATAAAGAAGTGTTTTGTCTTCACTGAGAATGTGTAATCGCTGCCAGAATGAGTTTTCTAAAATACATATCTGATCTTATAACCCTGCCTCTTAAAATCTGCTGTGGCTATGGTTTGCCTTCAGGATAAAGGTCACACTTTGGAGCCTGGCATGAAAGGCCTTTCACATTCTCTCTCCGCCCCGGGTTGTTTGCAGCCTATCTGCTGCTTCCCCCCGCCCCCCCCAGACCCCGAGCCTCCTGACCTTCTCAGCATCTCCCCACAGGCGTGGCTCTCACACCTCTTCTAGGTCCCCTGTGTAGCCCCCTTTGCACCGCCCTTCCTGGCAAGCTCCTTGGTGGCCTTTTTTTAGGTTCAGCTCAACTGCCATCTCCTCTAAGAAGCATGTGCTGAACTCTGGCTGTTCAGTGACACCCCTCCCCAATCCCCAATTTTTCTTTTCCCGACACTCCTTCATCCCAACACACGTCGCACTCCATCCAGCTGGACTGTTGTGTTCTATAGTCTATGTCCCCTCGGCTTGATTATAGGATATATGAAAGCAGGGACGGGGTCATACTCCCCCTCTAAGATTCTCTAGCCCCGGGCTTATCCCAGTGTCCAGGATACAGACCTGTCAATGGCATAGTGAATGACTGAGCGAATGCATTTTTTTTTTCACTGCATGGAGAAAACCACAGTTTCCATTTCCAGCTGTTATAATCCTTTTTGATACATGCTTAAACTCTTGAGGAATATCCACCAAGGAAAAATCAGTAAAACTCTAAGAAAACATAAAGGAAATGCATCCTCCAAAGCTGGGACGTTTTCCTTGGAATCTTTCAGCTCATCTTGGACAAAAAGATGGACGGAGTGAGAGAATCGGAGCTCTTTCTAGTCTTTGCCATAGTTTCTCAGGAATACATTTCTACTTCCTTCGATTACAATTTAAAACTTTCCACCTAACTAAAATGTCTTGCTGTTTGTACATTTTTCTGAGTTCAACTCTAAAAAATAAAGCAAAAGTTTTGCTTCCCTCTGAATTTTTAATTTTAAATATATCACTTGACAGATCTCCTAGTTTTATCCTCGCAAAGAAACTCAACTGTCTCTCAGCAGACAGTTGCACCCTGAGCTCAGACTCCAGGCTCGAAATTTACAGACTCAGTGCTAAATACAAAACTCTAGAACTCTGGCTTTTCCTTAGTTTTACCAAGTCATGGATCGGCCATCCCCACAGCATTCCTCCACATCCGCCTCAGCAAATTTTCAGCAACAGGTTATCGGAGGACCTTAGTATCTGATACTATCATACAGACTGACTGCCACAGGGTCCTCAGAGACATTAGAAAGGATTTTATAAGATCAGTGAAAACCTAATACAACCCCGTAAGTCTTATTACGCATTTTTAAGAGAAACACAGTAGACTTTATATATCTTCAAATTTGCAGCCGATATACAAATACATAATTCTCTAAATCCAATGGTTCACTTTTGAGTTTGACTTGAATTAGGGCTCTGTTACCACAGCCTCCCTTCTGTATCTCTTCTCATCCTTAGGTGTTTAACATATCCTTGTTCTTAGTTCAAAGTGATTCTCAGTTGATCAAAGAAAAATAACAAAGGAAAGCACATTCTCGTATGTTTTATGTTACCACCCACCACTTCCCTGAAAATCTGGAGGTGGTTCCTTTGGAAACCAAGATAAGGAGTTAGATGTTGGCACCTGCCATGCAGTGTGAGGTTCTAGAAGGGGCATAAAAAATGGCCAGTGTTACAGATACACTAATGGCAGTGACTGATAAGACAGAGGTAAGGAAAAGTGGGGGAGAAGATTAAGAATAAGCAAACTTTAAATAAACACATTATTGGCACTTATAAGAAGAAATGCCTAGGTACATTTCCCAAGGTTGGCTTTATAGAGATTTGCCATGAAGCTTTTCCTTTCTCGTTGATTTAGGTCTGTTAAACAGTGACAAATGCTTGTTAATACTTAGCCTCTGTGGAATGAGCTCATAGCCTTATTCTGGACTCCTGACATCACAGAAACCTAACAGAAGGAATGGAGACTTGAGCCTGGAGGAAGTAACTCTCTCAACGAAGGTACTGCCTCCTTTTCTGAAAAGTAAAGCATGGACTTTAAAAATGAGCCCTAAAAAAAAAAAATAAATAAATAAATAAATAAAAATAAAAAAAAAAAAAATAAATAAAAATGAGCCCTATACAGGTAACCACCTTTTGCCTAAGCGGTCATTCTTACCATTCATTTATTCTTTTGACAGAAATGTACTGAATTCTGACTATGTCCCAAACACTATGTCAACCATGAGGGATACAAATGGGGAACAAAATCAGAAAGAGTCCCTGTTTCTACAGAGCTTTCCAGATAGAGGGCACAGATGTAAAACAAAATAATCGCAGGGATAAAGGTATGACTATATTCAATCAGAAAGAAACACGGGTCTGTGAGTGTCGAAACAAAGGAGATGACTGAGGAGGAATCTGGAGCAGAATCTGAAGGGTGGAGAAAATCGAGCGGCCATGGGGAGCAGCCTAGAAGAGCAGAGAGCAGAGAAAGGACTGCAGGCCATAGGAACAGCAGGTATAAGGGCCCTGTGTCTGGAAGTGTGATACAACCACAGAATGGGAACGTGGGAAAGCAGGACCACATGAGGCTGGAGAGGTGTGAGGAGTAAGTCCACTCAGGGCCTTGTGGGCCATGGTTCAGGATTTGGGTGTCTGTCCCTAGGCTTTGAGTAGTGACCCACACGTACTTCTGTGGCATCATCAGTCTCTTCTCCATCACATGCCCCAGTACTACCTCAATGTTACCAAGTAAAGCCTCATTCCCCAAGGTCTCTTTCTAGTTCAACCTAACAAAGCACTTGATTCCAAATTAAGATGGCGGAATGAGTCCATTCAGGTAGACCCCAGCACAGGCACAGATCACACTCTGAAGTTAATCTGTAAGTAGGTCTCTTGGACACTGGAACATATTTTCACATAGAAGCAAGTTATGAATGGTGTTGGGTCCCAAGGCTTGCTCATCAAAGCCAAAGTAACTCATTAAGGGAATAAAGTTCCAACACCGGAGCGCTAGGTGCAGGAAGTAGAAGAAGAAGGAGATGAGTTGTTGGCTTTTTTCCTCGTATTTCTGCACATAGAATCAGCCGAGGAAAATACTCAAGGATGTGTAAGTGCCTTTCGTACCTCCTTTTCTGTATGTCACTTCCATTGCTCAGCAGGCATCTCCTGGAGTTTCCCACTCTCCCAGTGCCTTGTAGGGGCCCTTGGCCTCCCACTGTGGACACCCCACCCACACCTATCCTTTTCCTGCTGTGAGTTCACACTTATCATCTCCCAATGACCCAAATACCCAGCCTTTCAGTCTAGTTCATCTAAGCCAGACCTGTTGAAGTAGAAAGCGATCTGCAAGCACTAATGGAGACTCAGGGAGAAAACCTGATGCCCCCTCACCTTCCCAGAAATGTGGGCATCTTTGAAAGAAAATTTGTTAATGCAAATGAATCCTTAAATGGCAGAATTTCAGGTAGAGTAGTAAGTAAAGTTCTTTTGTTTATTTTTTAAAGATTTTATTTATTTATTTGAGAGAGAGCATGAGAGGGGAGAGGAGCAGAGGGAGAAGCAGGCTCCCCACTGAGCAAGGCACCTGATGTAGGACATGATCCTAGGACCCTGGGGCCATGACCTGAGCTGAAGTCAGACACTTAACCGACTGAGCCATCCAGGTGCCCAGTACTAAGTAAAGTTAAAAAAAAAAAAAAGAAAAAAAGAAAGCTGGTACTGGGGAAGTTTTGTTGTTAATTGTTGTTTTAATCAGCAGATGCCAGCCTTTCAGGAGAGCCCAGGATCAAGTTCCCAAACTTGTCCTTGCATCCCTCCACCCTCAACCACTCACCCTTGCTCATCCCTCCTGCATTTGGGAAGTCACTCATCTCTCACCTTGTTCAGTGTTTCTTTCTTTTTCACAGAAACTGTGGTGGCAGTGAATGCGTCCTGGGAGTGCACAGCAGTGAGAATAGCAGTAAGAGATCTTGGCTGAACAAGTGTGTGTATACGGAGGACACTCCTGTGATCTGGGCGTTTATAACTCAGAGATCACCAACCCGTTGGAATAAATTTGGAAGAACTCCTTTGCTACAAATAAATTCACTCTATTAAGCATCTATTACTTCATGATTCTTCACGGAGACCACAAACCATGCATAAAACATAGGAGGGTAAAAAGTATGAAAAGAATCCAACCAAACAACGGAGACCCAGAATGAAAATGCTCACCGGATTTTTAGGGAACACAAAGAAAATCTGTTGTATTATATTAATATGCCATTGATAGAATTGAGGGAAGAAATAGGACTTTCTAAATTCATGGAAAGGAAGAATTGTCAGAGTTGGTCAGTATTCATATTTGCAGTTCACTTATGATTTATTTTCTGCATGTGTTTCTATGAATAGAGTACCACGGACAGATAAAAGATGTACCAAGAAATCGGCTACATTTTCCAAATTTTTTTAAAAAATCATTGTATTTTGTTTTTTTGAGATAGGAAGACCTTTTCCTAGTCATTCAATATGACTTTTTGACTTGAATTCCCCTCAGGGGAACAACAGCAAATTAGTTACCTACATGCAGAGGACAAACAGCAATGATGAATAAGGAAAGAAAAAAAAAACAAAACAACACAGATTTTACTCATTTTTCATCCATTCAGCATTTTTCTTTTCTTTCTTTCTTTTTTTTTTTTTTTTTTTTTTACAACCAAACACCATGGAAAATCCCTGCAAAAACAGCATAACTTCTTAATGAAGTCTTACAAACTTCAGGATGTGAGTGCACTGCAAGATGTTACTGACATCTTTGTATTTATACTAACAGTAAAACAAAATGGAAATCCCCCAATCTTTTTCTAAGAAAAAAAAGAAAGAAAATGTGCTATAGTAGCAAAGGTAAAACAGTGTAAAAGTGTAAAAGTCATAAACTTTTGTTTTGAAGCAACATCTCAGAAAGCATTTGAGGAACTAGTATTTTACCTTTTTAATGTTATTATAGTAATGTACGCCAAATTCCTTGAGATAGTCCTCCAAAAATATATAAATCATATATTAACAAATGACCTCAAAATTCTATTTAACCACGAAAATAAATCCCTCAGTCAAAACAAAAACAAAAGCAGAAAACGAATGCCACACATGGGATCTTATAGCCAGGCAGACACACACACACACACCCCATTTATTTTTGTGAGATCCTCAAATGCTTGCCATATAATTTGTTTTTAAATTTTTATATACTCTGTATGTGTGTGTGTATATGTAGGTATATATACATATATACCTACATATACACACCTGTGTGAGTGTGATATACCTGTGTGAGTGTGTATATGTACACTTACACAGAAAAGATAACATTTATTTATCAAAAAGTTCATTTCTTCAGCAAACTCAGTTATATAGAATGCACTTGAGAATGTGGGTTTAATAAAAAAAAATTTCCAACATGCAGATTAGAAGCGGTTGAAGTGGTTCTCAACTTTGGCTACACATAGAATCATGCGGTAGTTTTCACAAATCCTGATGCCTACACTGTACCCAAGACCAATTAAATTAGTATTTTGGAGGGTGAGATCCCAGCATTAATGATTTTTAAAGCTCCAAGATGATTAAAATGTACAGCCAAGTTTGAAAACCAGTGGATTAGGGTCACAGATTATATGTGGCAAAGCTCACAGATTTTTTTTTACAGAGAAATGACCATAAGACCCTTAATCAGAGAACTGTTCTGTGTACTTTAGATGTTGCTTTCAAAGGTTTACTCATCTCATTTCCCGCCTCATAGTTTGTAGACTGAGAGTTTTGTCACAATGTAAGATGATAAAAAGTCAAGAAAGAACTCGGCCCACAAGGGCCCTTTAGCGGAGAGGAAAACAGCCCTATAGATGTTAAAGAGGCTGTGTAAACAAACAAACAAAACTATGTAGCACAGCACCATAAATCACGTATCTACTGAATTAAATTATTTTAAGCTTGTGAAGATTAGATATGATACAGTGTTATGTGTAGTCTGGAGACATTTTCCTAAAAATGCCCCTAACTTTTTTGAATATCTAAAAAAGTAGGATTCTGTTCATCTGGACCACATCACTTTTGAGCAAGAGCAGATTAACCAGAATACCGTGTCCACGTTCTATAGCAACTCTTTTCATGACTTGCCCTCATTTCACTGGTCTGTGTAGCTAGATGGAGCACAGTCCTCAGTGTGAGCATCGTGCGTGGGTTAAACATAGGACACCAGCCCCCCTTCTGACCCTCCCTGGCTTCCTGGGGACCTTCTCTCAAGGTGTCCAAGGGTTCTTCATCCCTTTTCTTCTGCTCTCAGTACATACGGAGGTAGAGGGAAGGGTAGCGTGTGTGCAGAAAGGGCGAGAGGTCAGCTGAAGGCGGAACATGACTGGATGAGAGAGCGGGACACACCTCCTGCAATAAGGCAAAAGTTGGAGCAAGAGGGACTGCGGTGGGTCAAGGGAGAAAAAACCAGATGGAGATTGCTTTGTATTCAAAATGAAATGGAACTAGGCTGCAAAATGCAGATTAGGAAGTCTTTGGGGAGAATGAAGTGATGTTAAGTATACAGGCAAGAAAGAAGTTGGGATAAAAAAGAAAGAAAAGCTTGTTATTCTCTTATGGTAAAACCATCTGAAAATCCACCAGTTTCTGAAAGATAAGGTTTGAGAACTACTGGCATGTACCTGCGATTACCTCTAACCTTCTCTCCTCTGACTGTCCCAGATGCCAGTCCTTGTGTAGTTTTGGGGGCACACACACCAGTCACTCAGTTAATTACGGACAGGTGCTTGCCGCTCAGAATCAGCACATTCTGTTAAGTGGTGACTTCCTTTGGTGGGCACACAAGGATAAAGTCACTTTCCACAGCAGCGATACTCCAGATCTAACTTATGAAGCCCCAGGGATCTTGCCAAAACGCAGTTTCTGATTCAGTAGAGGAGGAGCCTGAGATACTGTATTTCTCACAAGCCCTAGGGGCTGCTGAAGCCGCCTCGCAGGTCCAAGTACTGTGATAGGCATCCTAGCAAGGTTCTGGGGGATCTTCCCCTAAGGGCAAATAAAGCTAGAAAATGTTGGGTGCACGTGCAGGCCTGGCTACAGTGGAAGACGACACAGTCTCCCTCCAGCACCCACAGCGAGGGCTGTACCTCCACCCACGGGACAAGGACAGGGAAAGGCTGTTCATGTCCTCATTTTGAGCATTACCTTGTGATGTCTCTAGAACTAACTGGAATATCAGAACAAGCCAGGATGTCTCCAATAGGCGACTCTCCTTGTGTTTTGTTTTGGTTTTTCAAAGATTCATTTATTTATTTGAGAGAGAGAGAGAGAGAGAGAGCGCACATGCTTGAGTGGGGGGATGTTATTATAGTAACGCATGCCATTACTATAATAATGGTATGGAGGGCGGAGAGGGGATTTCCAGCAGACTCCTCGCTGGGTGAGGAGCTTGACCCCAGGACCCTGAGATGGAGACCTGAGCTGAAATCAAGAGTCGGACGCTCAACTGACGGAGCCACCAGGCGTCCCACGACTCCCTCCTGATAGTACCACAGCCCTCTCTCCTCCATCTCCCCAGCACATGCAACACCTCGCTCACTTGTCCGGGAGGCATTACTAGAGAGCAGTGTAGCCTCTGGAGTCAGATTGTCTAGGTTCATGTAAATCCCATCCTCACCACTTGATAGCTGCATGGCCCTGGGCAAGTCGGTTAACCTCTCCAAGCCTCTATTTTGCCCCTCTGGAAAAAAGAAGCATAGTAATAGTACAGCCTTGAGTTACTGAACAGATTAAATAAAATAAGCTACATTGAACGTTGAAGACAGAACCTGGCAATGCTGGCTTAGTCCAGGGAATGCCGGTTCCTGTGGTTGTTTTGCTACTGAGAACATTCTTTGAGCAAGGGGACCTTTCTTCTAAGCCCTGCACCCAAAGCTGAAAAACAATCACGGCCACTCTAGTTATGTGTCCTCATCTCCCCCATCCTGTTCTCCCTCCTAGCAGCTACTTTTCCAAAATACATAGACCCATCCTCCTAGCACTGCATACCATTTTCATGTTTTCTTTCTTCTCCCCAAAGAGCCCTGGAATGACTTGGAACTTGGTACATGTGCTCCAGAGGAAAATGGGTGGGTGGTGCTGCCTAAGGGGCCCAACGATAAGATGCTGGCAACCTAGGGCTGGACAGTGATACATAGGAAACACGTTTTATTAATACAAGTTCTCGCTCCCCACACAAAATGGGTCAATTCATAATACCTCGTCCTCTGCTCTCCAGATAATATTTCCATGGTAAATAATAGCAAAGGCTTCTGGTTTTGATTTGCAAATATGGAAAACAGTTACATCATTGAAGAACGTATCTTTTAAGGCCTAGGACAAGCGGGATGCCGTAAAGAAAAGTGGGGCTAACTTTCAAGTTACAGTCCATCTCTTGTCTAGACAGGAAGATGAGCAGTAATAATAAAAACTAATATTTATTGAGCACTTACTACACACTCGACATTGTGTTTAGCCTTTATTTTCAGTCACTTAATTAATCCTCGCAAAAACCTTAGGAGTAAAGTTAAATTCATTATCATGGTAAAAATAAACCAATTAAAAAAACAACAACAATTTCTCCATATTTTAAAAAACCCTCGGAGCCTGGGTGGCTCGGTTAAGCAACTGCCTTCGGCTCAGATCATGATCCTGGAGTCCCAGGATTGAGTCCCTTATCGGGCTCCCTGCTAGGTGGGGAGTCTGTTTCTCCCTCGGACCTTTCCCCTCTCGTGCTCCCCCTCTCTCATTCTCTCTCTCTCTCTCTCTCAAATAAATAAATAAAATCTTAAAACAAAAACAAAAACAAAAACCCCTTCACTTGTTATGGTTTTTTAGGTTTTTTTCAAACTGTTTTCGTAACCAATAGAGACAACTCCTACTTACAGACAGTAATGAGCTGCTTGGAGAATACACACCTTACTGATTGCTTTTCTGAATTATCTTATGTCATTCTCACCTTGGCCCCAGTGTACGGATAAGGAAATAGAGCTCCTTGTGAACGCCAACCCACATCGGACTCAAAGCTGAACTCCTAACCATTCCAGAATTACTCTCTCCACTTAACCCATGAGATTCGATGACAATCAAGATGCGTTAACTTCTAGAAAGATCTCCCGTAGCAGTACGTGTCTTTTCTCATTGCTGCATGCGGTCCACAGCCAGCACAAAGCCTGACCCATAGCACAAAGCCTGACCCAAACATCTCCTGGATCACACTCCTTCCATGAAGTCAAAGAAGGAGGAGAGAAGCAGCATGCAATCCCTGAGCGGGATGCAAGTGTTCCTTAGTCAAAGATCATGGAAAAGGTTAAATGTGAAAACCACCTCCGAAATGTATGCGGAAGAAAACAAATACCGAGCATTTACGGATTGGGGGTGGGGGGACTGTACGCAAGAATGGGAGAATGCCCCAAACAGTCACACTGCAAAAAAGTGAGGCCATTGTCTTGAATGTGCCTCCCAACACTGAAGGAGAAAGTCATAGGGCAAGACGTCACATAGGCGGTGAATGGCGGGTGAGCAGCCACTGGCACCCGGAGAAGACTCCTGAGCTCTGGAGAGCAGGGCGGATAGAAGCCCTGTCGCACAGCGCCGAAAAACGGTCATATATGGAGCTCCAAAGCACCCACTTTCCAGCTCCCACAGATGGTCTTCAAGTGTGTCTCCGTGTCAGGAACCTGAGGTTCTGCCCGCAGGAGAGCTGGGAGGAGCCTGCGCCCACGGGCCTCCGCCGAGACAGAGCAGACAAGGGGCTGACCGCAAGCTCGAGCCACAGTTTCTTTTCTCTCAGTGATTACGTATCAAAGAAAGGCAAGTCTCCTCTTCAGGAGGGATCCAGAAATACAAGCAAGGTTGCTTCGTGAAACACCAGCCTGGAGCAGAAGACACTCGGGCCGCCCCCCACACCCGAGGGGAGCAGCACTTCCACATCTGCGCGGTTTTCAGTGATGACATCACCTACATGCTAATCTGAACTCTTCCTGGGGCGAGAAGCAAGTAGCAGAGTCCATGAATTATTTTCATCCACAAAAGGCAGAAATCGTCTTTCCCCACAGAAAGGACCTTGGTCTTTAGGGCACTCTGCACCCCCTCTCATCTCCCGCCGGATCTCACCCCGCTCTAAGCTCCTGCAGCTGCCTCTACAGAAAGTTCACCTGGCAGCCAGCCCCCCCTCCCTTTCCAGCACAATCATCCCACAAAGACTGGAAGTGTCAGAGTAGCCTCGGCTCCATGACGCTCCCCTAGACCTAGACTCGCAGAAGCGACGGCCTCCCCGGAGCTGCAATCACCGCCCCCCGCGCCCCCACACACAGGCCACCTCCTCGTACAGATGTGAGCCTCCAGGGTGGGCACGACTCTCAGTTTCCTGCTCTGCTTTTAGTCCCCCTTCTGGGCCTTGCCTTGACCCCAACCACAAGCTGCCTGGGAATCACTATTCCCCTCCCCTCCTCCAGCCCCTGCCAGTCTTCTTTCCCAGGGCTGAATACTGCTCCCATGAGGAGCCAGCTGGAGGGGATTCTCTTCCTTGAAAATAGACCTCAGAACACCCATCCCAGCCCTGCCCGACTTCTGAGTTGGCCTGTGGCCTAGAATGCCTTGCTGCTGGTTCCACCTATCAGACAGGGGATCCAAAATGCCAGGCCTGGACTTGTTACACCCTTTGGACGCTCTGTCTTGGACCACCCAGCTGCCTGCCCACGGGCCAGCTTTTATATCCACTTTAGGTGCTCCCAGCCCTCATTCCTCTTGATAAGGAGGATGCTTCGCCCTGCCCCAGCCTCCTCTTGCTGCCCAGTGTCTCTGTGTCTCTGAGATTCTAGCCAGGTGCTCGGGCTTCGGCGTGTCCTGCCTTCTCCCCATCCGGCATGCCGAGCCGGGAAACAGCCCCAGATCACATCCAGTCAAATCCAGATGGTCTGTGAGAGTGCAGTTTCCACATCTGATACTGAAGGGGATGTGGGAGACATGGGCCATCCTCTCTGTATTCCATTCTTCTTTCCAGGAACCTCTGAAGTAAGTCTCTCTAAGGCAGGCATCTCCACCATTATTTGGGGCAACAAGTTCTTTCTCGTGTAGAAGAGACAGCCACAGGGAAGAACAGTCTAGTCTAGTCTGAGCAAAAAGCCTGCTTGAAAGTTGTATAGTGGGTCACCACAAGCCCAAAGCTACACATCGGTCTGCTCTCTAGTCAAAAAACAGGAGTTTTAAAAATGCATAATCATAGTAGGGAAAGATAATCTCCATCAGAGAAGCCTGAACACTTTCAAGGCACGGAATGTGACTATGTGGAGCCACGTTACCATGAAAGAAAGGATGAAAACCAACAGGAGGAAAGTTGAGCTGAGTGATCATGTTAATTGCTTCTCTACGATACTTGCTTGTTTTCCTTGTTTTGTTTTTTTCTTTAATGCGAAAGCGGGTGTTTGGAGCGTGGGCTATTTGAACGTGGAATGATCCTTGTAGGTCTTCCTAAACTTAGCTGGGAGTCAGGGGTAAAATCCCAGATGGTCACACAGTGATTTCACAACCTCAGGCCATGATTTCTTATCTTTCCAAGTTCCACACTTCCCCAAACATATGTAATCACGCCTGACCTACAGGTCACAGCCCAGGACTGAAGTTCCAGGCCAGCCACTACTGTCTGTGTAGCCTTTGTGAAGCAACTCCACCCTGCTAAGCCTCCCTGCCTCCACCCACAAAGGGCTGGTGGGAATAAGGAACTAGCTAATTCAGAGGGGTGTCGTGAAGAGCGAGTAGAATTATACACAGGAAAACTCTCGGGAAATGCGAAATATTACAAAAAATGCCACTTCTTTAGAAGAACTTCTAGATCTTTAGAAGATCTGCCAAGACAGAGGTGGGTACATTTTCCACATGCAAACAATGATAGCTGGTATCACAGTGTATTTCCACGGCCTGTGTATATACCAGCCATTCCCACTAGTCTATGAGTCCGTGAGCCCAGTAAATGGGTCTTGTTTACCACCGGACATTCTCAGGGCCTAACCACTAGCAGGCAGCCAGTGCTTGTTGAATGGAAGTCCAACTGAAGTCATAAATTTATTTAGATTTATTTAGAGTTAACGGAGGAGTGAGACTGTTGAAAAGCAACTTTATCATTCCAGCTTTTGTTTCTCTCTCTCTTCTCTACAAGAAAATTTCTTGCCCCGAGTTAGTTCCACTCTCTCCACATGGGTGGCATATATAGAATTCGTGATTAAGAAAATGTAACAAAGAATTTGGTCATGCATTCCAGGCGTTTGTTAATCCTCCTTTCTATATAAGGAGAGCTATTACCTATGAAGCAACTGATTGACTGGTTGATTCAAATGACTGAAAGGAGAGGAGAGGCTGAGGACACCTCTTACATTGGGCTACTCACTCTGTCACAAGTGGACTAATGAAGTACCATCTTCATTAGCCTGGTGAACCTGTATTTCTATACAGTGCATCAGACCACCACCTATATATGCACCACAGGAAACAATGGGATGGCTAGAAAATCATCCTTAGCCTAAATTCTACTCATATTGCCAGCAAACAAAATACAGACAGATGATCCACTCATATCTTCATTCTCTCTCTCTCTCTCTCTCTCTCCTGCTTGCTGCTTAGATGGGTATGATTAAGTGATTGATGGGTCAGTTAGAGTAGAAGCAGTTAAAATGATTATTTTATATTTAATGCAGAACATCCCTGTTTTCAGCTGGCCTTACTTATGAGAAAGTACGTGAGGGAGGGCAGGACAGTGGACTGTGTGGGTCCCTGGTAGGGGAGTCATAATGTATGGCGAAAGGTGACATCAAACAGGAATATTCTGTCCCTGTTCATTTGTAATGAATGGAAATGAACATCATAACACATGGATATGTTTTTAGCCACTCCACAGAGGCTATGGAAGAGTAATTACAATTTCTTGGCTTAATTTATTATTACTGATATGATGGGAGAAAACCAAGACCATTTTCTAAAGATACGGTTGAAAAGGGGAATTCATTTATAAGGAAAGAGCTACCACAATGATAACAGTATTAATAAGACTTGAATCCCTTCGTCCTTAAGGTGACTCTGGTTCCAACACATAACTGTAAAGTAAGGTACAAATACTACAGTTAGGAAAACAGCAAGGCCCCATGTTAAACTGGGAGAGGATGGATCACAACACACAGAATCAGAGTATGCACTCATCTTCAGATACTAAGGATCATACCATTGGGGGAGTATCGGGGGAGATGAGGAGAGGCTTGAACCCCAGACTCAACCCCAGTTGAGGCCTTCAAGATCAAGCAGCAAGGACAAGCATTTTGGCTAATGCCAGCTGCCTTATGGTGTTAAGGGCTAGCCAGTGATCTCTCAGACAAACCAGTTGTATGGAGTTTAGGTTTTTAATACCATGGGCCAAATGCTTATGCGTTTGAGCTGTACAGGCCTCTCTGCTGGACAGCAACGCTGTCCCAAAGTCCGCCCCCAAGTTTAAAGGCCACTTTGGTGGACCATCAGCTTCCCTTGATTCCTCCTTACGGGGATGGGTGTACCCGCATGGGAATGAGTGACGTGACTCATCCAAAAGTTAAGAACGCATTATCAGGCCCCAAATGTGTTGAACAATAGAGCCGAGAAGATGCAACTCTCCTTAGAGCAATGAGACACACTTCCAATACCCCGAATAGGAAAAAAGGAACTTCCTCCAGCTGATTATTCCAAGCGACCGCAGCTTTCACTAGCATCCATGCGGGATGCCCGGCCGTCACGTAGGACAGTCAGAGCTGCACAGACCCCCGACAAGTTCTCGGAGCCTCCGCTCTGCGCATCTCCAGGACCAGGCTGATGCAGGCTGGGGATGCCCCGCCTAGAATCCACGGGAGACTTGTGAGCACGCGTGAGTATTTGCATTCTCCTGACAGTCCTCTCCTGCTGGACCCTGCCAGAGGAGAGCAGCGATGTCTGCAGCTTCGTGCCCAGGAGGCAGCCTCTCAAAACCAGGGTACAGAAGGCAACCAAGTGAAAGAGGTTTCGACCGTGTTTGTGCAGTGTTGAATGTAGCAAATGGAGCTGGATTAGAAATGAAGAGCTCGGCACACCAGAGTCCCCCTTCAGAAAACTGCCAAGGAAGGGTGCCCCCTGTGCTTGTGGGTTGAAACAACCTGTAGGCAGAGCCCATTTTCTGACTCCCTCCTACAGAACACGTGGGCTTGTGAGCACGAGGGCAGTGACAGCTCACACAGACTGGAAGGGTTAGGGCTGCCTGGCAAGCTGGCTGCATCTCCTGTCCTTGCACAGCTGCGAGGGTCTGGGTGAGGACCCTCCAGCTGGCACGTGCTAGAGTGCCCCCTCCAGCCACTCTCCTCTTGGCCTTCCTCCTCACACAGACACACAAGTGAGTGCATGCTCACTCTTTGTGGCTTAACAAGCTCCTTGCCCTTCGATTTTAATTCACTATACCATAGCGATTTTTTAAAAAGATTTTATTTATTTAACAGAGAGAGAGAGAGCACGCACAAGCAAGGGGAGGGGCAGAGGGAGAGGGAGAAGCAGGCTCCCCACCAAGCAGGGAGCCCAACACCAGGACCCTGGGATCAGGACCTGATCTGAAGGCAGATGCTTAACCGACTGAGCCACCCAGGTGCCCCTATACTACCAGTGATTTTAACAGACCCATTATTAAATATCTCCAATATACTCTGTTTTCACAATGTTGTTCACATTTTAGCATGAAATGCTAAAAGGGCCATTTGGGTGGTGGTATTAATTTTCTGGTGCAGCTTTCGGTGCGTGAGGCTGTGAGCAGGGGAGAGGAACCCAAACCGACTGCTTCCATCATGGAATGAAAGGACTCTACCAAGCCCTGCGCGTCAGGGGAGTGTGGGGTCGGGGGCTACAAATGGCTGTCAAGCGAGTTTGGAAAGCCAGGATTTGGGAACCCCCAACCATGCATTCTCACCGCACTTCTTGGCCTAACTTGATAGATTGATTCTGAAAACATACACTAATTTTTTAAATGCGAAACAGACCCACTTGTGTTAGGGCCTGCACAAACAGAGGACTAGAAGAGTGGAAACAGCATAAACAATGTTGTTTATATCCGAGGCCTGAGAAAACTGCTGCCCTTTCCTCCAAAATTGCAGGAAGTATCAGAGTAAACCCCCACCCATTAAGGTGGAATAAGAACCATATTTTCCACAGGAATGGATACAGTTTTTCAGATAGTCTGACATTAAAGGATCTTGGAGCAGGGGCACAATTAATAAAGGATGGGTTTTCCTCTAACCCACAACGGCAGGGGCAGAAAATCCCGCCCCCCAACACACAGTAGCAATGCTGAAAAGTTAAAACAAAGCGAAACCAAACACAGTGAAAAGGGCAGATGTGGGGAAACACTGATCATTTTCATTGTTCTCCTTCACTCTTACCGCCTGTGGAGGCATAGAGACGGGTTCCTACAGCTGAGTACCTAACAGGAGACTTTTACTGCGTCGGGGTAACTAGCCCTGTGATCTGGGCCCTCAAGATTCAGAATCCCATTGAACTAGACCTGCCTTATTCCTTTTTATATCAGTTGGCTTCCTTAATTCATTTCTCCCATTTCTTAAAAATTGTTGCTGTTTTAACAAAACTACATTTAAAAGCAAGCAACAGGAAGCTTTTACTTGGGAAGTTGAGGTTTAAGCGCTCCGTGGCAAACAATGAACCCGGGAGATAAAGATGCAACGTGAAAGGTCGGGAACAGACCCTTGCTAGTTTCCTGCCAGAGTTGTCTTGGGAGCATGTGTGAGGCCACGATATGGACCAACAGTGCTAGTTTGCTTTTATTTACTCCAATTTATTTGTTCCTGTGAGAACCCCTATAAAAACAAAGTGTGGGGACAAACAATGGAAGCCCTGCCATCTCCTCCTTGCCAGGGCTTTTATTTTCCACATTATCAAATGTTTTCATCAGTGGAGCTCAGCCCATTCATTCAACCCTGTGAATCACAACTCAGATCATATTGCATTGGGGGAAGGAAAAAAAAAAAAAAAACAACCATGCATCGCCTGTATCATTGAAAGAAAGAAATGTATGTTTCCCTCTCCTCTTTTCCCTTTGATACTTGCAAACAGATTTGGGGTCCTCTGTAATGCCCTACGATGGACACTTTGCCCCAGCAGGCCAAGCAACTAGAACTTTTAAAGAAGTCAGCCTGCAATTCCATAACATAATTTTATCTCCATTCCCTTTCTTGGCCTCCTTCCCCAAACAGGTATCCATGTCAAAGGAGAACTCTTGAGTTGGGGGTTTGTTTGACCTAGGTCACACAAAGGTCAAGCTTTTCACCAGTTGTTAACACAAAGCTTCCAGCCAACCCACCCTCCAAATCCGGCTACACAGTCTGTTTCCATGTGCAAACGCACTATGCACATTGGATTTTTCTCAGTTTTGCAGGAACTAACAATCCCTTCACTGTGAAGTGGTCTCAGTGACAAATAAATAGGTCAAACACTCTTTGGTGAAACCGGAGGCGCTGAATTTGCCAAATATGGAAATGGAATGGATTTTGACTTTTTCATTTTTAAAAAAGGCTTTTTAAAGTGTTATTTTAAACCCAGTTGAACAGATCGCTTTATTCCTTTATTGGACTTCAAGGGATGCTGTCTTTTAAGCAGTCTTATGCACTCCAAACTGTATTTTTGCCTTTCTGAAAGAGATCAATATTTATTCAGATTGATTTTTAAGATTTACATGTGAAAAATAGATAAAATTGGATCAAATATAAACCAAAACTAATTCTGTCAACTCCCATGAAAGTCAATAAAGCCAAAATAAATTTAGCAGATTTCATCTACCTGCATTTGAGAATTGTTTTACTTCATTATTTCTTATAAACTTACTGAGCAGAAATTTGCTTAACTCTTATCCATGCTTCTCTTACTGAAACAGTAAGTCTCTCTATGGAATATTTTGCACTTGAATATTATCACCAGGATAGCATATGGCAAACTAGCGGTAGGCAGTTTATCTTCATCCTCTTTGTAAGCTAAAATTAGCACAATGTGTTTGCAGCATTCTACACTTGACTCGGCCAGGGTGGTATTCTCCACAATGCCGTGCTTGTCCCATATCCTGTCTGCTTCCAGTATTTAAGCAAATGGGTTGAAGGTTTATAGTAACAACACATATACATTTTAATGCAATAAAACCTCAAAATAGCACCAATGATGAAAAGTAAACTAGCTGTATTGGGAATCAACCTGAAAAACCTTCCTTCATCTGCTTCCTAAAATATATAGTGTTTCCACCACAAAGTCCTTCAGATGTTTACAGAGGCTAATTGTACCAAGCGGGATATATACATAAGGCTCCAAAAGCAAGAAACAATTACCTTCTTAGACAACTGAGGCGTGTTTTTCTACTTGTTTACCATATTCAGTTTTTCTTGGTAGTACGTTCTTGATGCTAAAAATTCACTGTTGCTAAGAATTTAGTACCAGCTTTCACAGGATTAAATGAAGGTGATCTGCCAATGGAAAGAGCTTACTCTTTAAACAGGAAAGCAGCTACTGGCTGGCTCTTTGAAAGGATTACAACACAAACAATGATTTTAAAAACAATGGAAGCCCTTCAAATAATACATCCCTTTTAGCGGGCCTGTAGCAGGGTGATCTTCTCATCAAATAGTTAAAAACAAAACAAAACAAGAAAGCTTGAGGAAGAATTAACTTTAAGGAACCCAAATCGGCAGGTAGACAGCGGAAATATATTTACATTAGGGACAGAGAACACCTCTATCTCTTAATGCCATTTACTAAAACAGATGTTATATTAAGAAGACTTTGCTGGAAATTTCACTAGCCGATATCAGGCTGACGTTTCCATTACCTCTGTGTGCTAAGACATATGTATTCACCTTGTCACCAACAGATTAATCCAAGATGACAAATAAATGTTCATATTGTCCACTGATTTATATCAAAAGGTTAAAAAAAAGTCTTCATCAACTCTCAAAAGAAGAAAAAAAAGATGATTTCTCAAAAGCTCAGCGTATACTTGACCTAGTCATATTATTCTCAGAAGTCTGCATTTGGAAAAGGGGGACAAATGTAAAACCTCCCCAAACATTATAAGGCAACTTCATATATGATATTACTGAAATAATTATTTCACTTGACATAACCTATGAATCCATCTCTCCCCATCATTCCTGACCCACACTCCTCCCCCAGCATAGAGTATCCAGGAAAAATGCAGAATACAAATGTTTAAATAGGTAAATCACTTGGAAATTTCAGTAATAACCAAATAAAGCAGTTATATATTCCACATCTATTCAAAGAGCTAGGGATGCATTTGGACCTTTTCAGTGATATCTGTGCATAGAAGAATCAAATCCATAACACTACTTTGCACCTAGATACTCAGAAAACTGACCTATCGGGAATGGTCGGTACTTTTTGATCGCTATTACCAATGTTAAGTCTTAGGCTCAGAATTTCTCCTCATTGACCATGAAATTACGCGGAATTTACTGACCTTCTGCAAATTTCAATCTATATGTAAAATGTTGATTGCAAGTCCTTCATTCTACCCAGGTTTGTTCAACTTGGTTCTTAGAATTTCAGTATTTCAGAAGCGAAGGAAAACGTTTCAATGACCTAACCCAACCTCTTTTATTTCCAGAAGAAATTTCATCCCGTTGAGGTTATGTGAGTGGTCCAACCCGAAGCACAGGGCTTGTGCCTTGTCCGGTGGGGACAGATCTGGAACAGCTGTCTCCAACAACAATGGTCTCTGTAGCTCACCACACAGTCTCAGAGAAAGACACTTTAAAGTTCCCAACATAAGGCGCACATAAACCAGTATTCAAAATAGAAATTGATCACTATGTGCTGATCCTCATCTAGAATCATGCACAGTTATAGTCTCCTTATGTTTTAGCATTGGTTTCTGAGATGCCAAAATAGGTGGTTCAGCACTGTGATGAGGGGGATATAGGGATCACTGATTTATCTATATCCTCAGAAATGTATGGATTCTTAAATATCCTTTTTTACAGAAGAGGAATATACAGTACTATAAACACATATGTGTGTGCATCACATATGACAACAAAGCAAGTATGGCAAAATGTTAACAATTGTCGAAAGGGACTGGTGAGTTATGTGTACTTATTAAACTATTTACTTGATTTTCCTGTATGTCTGAAAATATTCAGAATAAAAAGTTGAGAAAAATGCTAACAAACTACATGGGGAGAAAGAATCTCTGTGCCAGGCTCCACAAGGCCGCCCTGTGTTTTCCATCTTCCGGGTACCATCGTCGGTTCTGCCGTGGGCCACCACATTGTGCCATGATCGAACAGAGTTATTACCGCATGGATAAGAGATTCCTCTCTTTAGAAGGAGCTGGACCATGTTTGGTTGTTAGGAAACCACCTCTGTTCCCTTGAAGAGGGATGGCTTTGCAACGAATACCAAAAATTCAAACACATTCCTGTGTCATGAGTGAGTGGTTACCAAAAGAAATTAAAATAGTCAAAACAGACTCTCTGCTGTCATCATAACGGGGCCACAACACTGTGAATATAAAGAAGAGCAAGAAGAGAGGTGAACAATGAGGTGGGGGAGAGGAAGAGTGGGCAGTCAGCACCGCCAGGAATTTCGCAGGTGAAAGAAGTAGTAGAGGGGTGCCTGGGGGGCTCAGTCAGTTAAGCCTCTGCCTTCGGCTCAGGTCATGATCCCAGGGTCCTGGGATCGAGTTCCACATTGGGCTCCTTGCTCAGTGGAGAACCTGCTTCTACCCTCTGCCTTTTGCTCCCCCTGCTTGTGCTCTCTCTCTCTCTCTCTCTCTCTCTCTGACAAATAAATACAAATCTTTTAAAAAAAAGAAGAAGAAGAAGAAGTTTATAGCAGCTAATTTGCTATAAACAAAGACCTGCCTATAAGTCTAGTTTCACCACTCCATAATTACCCATTATCAACCTTTCCTATTCAGTATGGATAGGCAAGAGATACTTTAAACTTTTTTTTTCTTTCTTTTTTTTTTTTTTTTAACCAATTACACTGACCATAAACCTAGTCTTTAAGATCTACATAATGTTTGGTAAAATTTAGCTATGAAATAAGGATTATCTTTGTAGACCTTAAAGTTTGCTGTTAATATGGCATCCTGAAACTGAAAGGCCTTGTTCAATAGCTTCATCAAAGGCCAAAGATTACTGTGACAAGATAAGACCAGAGAGGCAAGAAGAAACTTTGTTACATTCCCCATCTCAGCTGGGCTCTTGTGAGGGAATTCCACCTATGTTCTCTGAGAGCACAGAACCCATCCCAACCTGATCATCAACAAGAGGTATGCCATTCAACACATCACTTTGACTCTCACTGCAAACCTCATCTTCTCCCAAACATGTTGATATGTGGCATAGAGAGAACCCTAGCTTTTGTTTTAAAAGAGTCCAGTAGACCAATGGCCTTGTGGTAAGAAAGGTCCCTTTCATACCCATGTCTCTTCTTAATTATTCAGTTCTTCATCATCACCTCCGAAAGTAAAAGTAACAGACGTGACTTGGGACGTTTGAGAGTAATGGATAATAGAAGGGAGTCTTCTATGAATGGAAATCTCAGTGGCCCACTAAGTTTAGAATGACTTCTGTCCTGAAGCAAACGGGCAGACAAACACTCTCCATTTGGGAAGGGAACAGTACTAGAGTCTCGATTCCTTGTTACACCATCACTCACACTCAGAAATGAGCACCAGTCCTAACCACAGTTCCTTTTCTGAAGAGAGAAAAACAAACCAGATGATGATGATGATGATGATAGCAGCTAACACACACACACACACACACACACACACACACACACACACACTCACATACTATGTACCAGGCACTGTTCTAAGTTCTACAAATTAACTTGTTTAGTCTTGACAACCCTGGATGGAGGTATTAACACCACCCCGTTTTGTAGGTAAGTTTAAATTGTTTTTCCGCACAAGGAAGTAAAACCTATGCCAGTTCTCCATGAGGAAAGACCAATGGAAGACTCCTTCAGTTCTACTCATCTACTAAACTCCCCTGTGCCTGAACAGTAGTAAAGTGCCTCAACCGAACTGGATGAAGGAGAAGGGAACTCCTAAAGAGGACAGCATCACAAGCAGGTGTGTCCCAGACATTTCTTAACTCAGGAGTGAAGGGAGAATCCAACACTGGACTATAAATTCCTTGAGGGCAGGAACTGGTCTTATTCATCCTTGTTGTCTCAGGATTTAGCATAGTGCTTGGTATACAGGAGGTACACTGGGAATGAATGAATGAATGAATGAAATATAATGCTAAGCAATTCTTCATCACTTCCTTCTAAAGGTCCTTCCTATTTTATTCTCTCTTCTTTCTTCCTAATGAGAGAGAACTGGTGAACGTACTTCAGAAATAAGTGAACCGAGAAGATACCAATTACTAGGTTTCTTCTTAATCTGGTACAAAAGAAAGGTGTCAGAGTTGAAAAACCTGGCTGGTTCAGGTCCAGGGTTTTCCCACATATACCCTGTCAGACCTCAGGCAATTCTCACCTATAAAATGGAGACATGGAGTGCTGCCCTGCTGTAAGATTGGTGGTGGAAGGCCCCACAGACTAAGTTAGGTGGATGTAGTTCATAGACTGAAGTCAGAAAAAGTTGTTATTTTTAGGAGATGTTTCCTCCCCATTACCCAGCATTGTATGTGGCTTAGAGTAGGTGTTCAGTAAATCTTTGTTAAACAATGGAAGATCAGAACGAGGGAGCCGTATCTCTCTGCTATGTTAAAGCCCAATTCAGAAGACTTCCCCCCGAGAGTTTCAAAATTGTCAGGGCTGACCCCTGTGGAAGGAGGTTTCCTCAAGTAGATGCCTTTATTTCTTTGGATTAGAATTAAGAAAGTTATATCCAGCTTCACATCAAAACAAACACCATTGTCAGCCTTATGGGGAAGCAGGACCATGGGGGGCAAAGAAGAGACAAAAGGTACCAGTCTTGAGAACCAGTCCGATGGCCCTCAACTCTTGGACCCCTTTCCTCTCTGCACCCCAGGTCACAAGTAGAGAAATGGCAGCGTCATTGCTGTCCTTCTGCTCCTCTGAAATAGGAACCTGGATTAGCTCTGGCTGGCTGAAGCTCAACCCAGATAAGTCCCGAGCAATGCTGATAGGCAGCGGGAAGGAATTTGAGGAAGTGACAAGAAATGCCACGTCATCCACCATAAAGAAAGCTTGCCCACAAAGTGGCCTGGGAGGTGGCTTCTCAGCGACCGGTGCTCAGAAAAATGCAGATAAACGAAGAAGTCTTTCTAGCAGCAGGATAGAAAGCCAGCCACAAACAATTCATGCCCTTGCCACATCCTTCAGTGACTGTGAAGAGGAAAGAGAGCACTCCCTGCCCACATTCCCCCTTGCACAGCCCAAAATGAGGAGCCTGAGCGGAGAGTCCCAGGCACCCTCCTGCTGGAGGGGACTGGGACACTGGGGGGTGGGGGCAGTGGCCTCCCCTCTGCTCACCTCTAATGTATCAATCAGAGAATCCCTGGCAATCCTGAGGATGTGATTTTTAACCAAGATTCTAGGTTACAGCCGTTCTGTCACAGGGAAGGGTAGATGCCATGTCAGAAATAAACTCTTCCTAATTTCATTCACCAAGTAAGGGACATCATAATAATCTGCTATGGCATCTGTCATTGCAGAGATTTCCACTGTTCTTCACAAAAGTTTCACAGGAAAGTGGAAGTCAGCAAGCAGTTATTCTCCAAAGAAATTCACAAGGGAAAAAAAAGGGGGGTGGCCTAGCAAAGAAGACCGGGGAGAATGGAAATCTTCTGTTCTGTCATTGTTTTCTGAAAGACAGTGTGACATTCCCTATTGGTTATAGATGGTATGACTTTCTTTACTTTTATTTTAAAATTTCATTCAGTGGACCTGTTCTCACAAAAAATGTATCCAAAGCTGGCCTGAGATTTCTTCACGGAAAATCTGTACTTTAAAAAAATAAAGCAAAAGGTCTAATATTTTTAGAAAAATATAGTCTGTAGGATTAAATAATGCCAATGACCACTTAAAAGAGCACGTTAGATGAGATCTTGGATACTTATTCAATAAATCCCATAGCCAGTGTTCTAAACCCCTCTGCAGGAAATTCTGCCTTAGATTCTGCAATCTCAAATCGTCCCAAACTTCTATCTAGAGAGAAACCTCTAGTCCTGAGTCGCTAGTATCCCAGAGGTCTCATAAGGGCCACAGTTGTCAGCAGACCCTACTTTCATCCTACATAGCCAGGGAAATATTCCAATACAGTACACTGTTACGCAGAACTCTCTGAGAACACACGAAATAGGAAATGATTAGAATTACATTTAGTTACTCTCACATATTAGCATTAAATTATTAGTTGTATTAGTGGCTTACATTTACATTAAACTTGCAAATTATATAGACCCTTATTTCCATTCTATGAGCATCTCAATTTTTTCCCTGCATGCATATCTAATCATTTGCTTACCTCTTATCACTCCGGGAACCTACAGTTTTTAATTCCATGGATTTCCACAGGGCAAGAATCTAGGCCACCGTTTATGCACAGAAATCAATTCATCCATCACTACACTATGCATCAAAACAACATTTTAAGAGCAAAAGTTGAAGCCAGTGGCATTAAGCCAAAGCACCTCTCCTCACAAGGAAAATGCAGTGGGATTTTTAAGAGCAAAAAGGACGGGTCACGAAGGCTTTATGCCTCAACAAGAAATGGGGAATCCTTAATGGCCCAGAGTTTCTTGATTCAAATCTGGGACTTAAGACTGGGTGCCCAAAGAAAAGTGCTGATTGTCACATGCCCCAGTGTACTTCTGTGGTATCCCATGTAAATACATTCACCAAGTCAAATTTTCTCTCTCCTTGCCCCTGGTGAAATCACTAACCAACGATATTTTCATGTTTTGAATTAGAATCTGAAAGAGCATTTTTGCACCATGGTGCATTTTTACAAGGTCTGCATCTCTGAAACATAATATTACATTAACATGACAGTTTCAGAGGGTTTTGAAGAGAAGGGTTGTGGGGGGTTGGGTGAGCCTGGTGGTGGGTATTAAGGAGGGCCCGTATTGCACAGGGCAGTGGGTGTGGTGCATGAACAATGAATTTTGGAACACTGAAAATAAAATAAAATAAAACAAAACAAAACAAAATGACAGTTTCAAAAGAAATCCTGTTACTAAATATCAGAAATCATAGAAATGTCATTGGCTTCTTCTAAAACTGTATTCAGTCTGCTAACTACACCATTCACAAGTTATAACAATCTATGCAAATGTACATTAAAGCCATCAGAAGTGTTCCCCCCATATCTTTTTCCCACAGGCCAAATAAAGGTGAATTAAGAAAATCCGGCAAAGGGTACACAGGGCTATGCCATTTCCCACAGCAAGTAGTGTATTTTCCTCTGGGAATAAAACATTTTCTTTAAACTACTGTTTATAACCCTTATCAGCTCAACAGCAATAGAGCCATCAAGTCCAATCTCTTGTGGAAAAAAAGTCAAGGTCAACAAGTGCTTGCATTTTTGTTTATCTTTAGCTGCAATTGCTACTGACATTCAATTGGGTCATAAACATGAGGTCTGTCAAATGTTCCCAATGAACAGGTGATCCAAAAGCTATCTCAGAACAAGGCCATTGCCAGGTAATCAAACAATCCTGTTATTACAATTATGATTTGAGTACATTTATTTATAGATGCAAACATCAGTCAATCCTGGATGCATATTGCCCTACCATTCCCACCACAGGGTAATAGGATTGAGGAAGTACAGGAGGGCCCTTGCTAGAATTACTCGCTGACAACAATGTGTGTCCTCCCACGAGCAGAGTACCATGCAAAGGAACAGCTTTCTCCCCTGAGCTCTTCCACTTAAAGGCAGTTTTCTGTAGCTCAACACAGCCACGTCCTTGACCCTGCCTCCCGGGGTTCCTGAGCCCTGTTGCCTTTCTCTGCCTGACAACCAATTCTACAGTTACGTGTGTGTCTGTTTGGCATTGTTCCGTCCTTCCTTTATGCCAGCATTGTTGCTACATTAGAAGACACTTCATTTTAACTTGAAAAGTGCTAGGATATGTTCAGCATGTTTAATTCTAAGGAGTCAGATGGATATTTGGAATAAAGTCCACATACTTCTTTCCAATCCATCATGAAACTCACTGATATCCACAGGAACTATGCATTTGGATCTGGGCAGCACCTGGCTTCACGCCATTTTCGACTTACAGATTAAAAATAGACTCTGTTCCAGCTGCAAAGTAAGACACATTAAACCTACTGCTTCCATTTGAAATATGAAAATTAAATCTAAGGATATGGTCACCATCTAAGACGATGGCTCTGACCCACATAGTACAAACCTATTGTCTCCACTTCAGTTATGAAAAATGAGCCTAAGGAATATTCTTGGAGCCTAAAAGTAATGATGACACTTCTTACTATGTAGCTTTTATTAACATTCTATCATTTGGCAGAACAATTAATGTTTTCCAAAGCTGACTCCTTTCCTATCAAGAGCATCGGGACATCTGGAATCAAAGTAAAGGACAATCTTTCTAAAAATACACAAACCCACATCCTGGGAAAGAAAGTGAAAACTGAAAATGAACAAACAAAAAAATTCTAGACACACAAAATGAAGTACACCACTTTTAAGGACAACTTTCAACATAGACATACTAAGTATCGGGTGCCAGTCCTGTTAGTCTAAACAAATAGCTTCAGTATAAGAAATTACCCCTCCCTCTCTAGTATTCTAGCAAAAAGTAAATGTAGCCAGAGTTATATCAGCAGCCTAAGAGTATACTATTTCCAGCCCTGGAGTCTCTTAACTCTTGGGCAGGTGATTTGAAGATTCTTCATAAACAGAAACATCAGCAGCCTGGGAAGTAGAAGGGGCTAAAAAACACACGAGGATGAGAATCCAGTGGGAGTCCATGAACACCAAGGCCCCTGTAACAAAACATCTACTCTGCAAATACTCAGGAAATGTTCATCAATCAGCTGTCAAGCAAAGGGGGAAGTCACCTCATTTTCAGAGCAGTAAACTGATGAAATGAGTCATGGAATTCCCATGATAGCTTGCCTGGCCTCTTCCTTTCCACCCAGCCCCCTGGTCCCCATGGAGACAGCGGGCCCTCCCCCACTCCCGCCTCGGGAAAGCATCAAGAAGAGAGAGAATGGTGGCCAGACTTCCACGGGCCACCCTCAGGAAGGGAGAGAAAAAGTGTTGCTTCTGCCCAGCCTGGGTGTGAGGAAAAAGCCATAGGCAGCAATGGCCAGCCATATTGTCCCCATATCTGGAGAGGTGAAGGTGCACTTCAGAAAATAGTGAGCCCTCCAGAAGGGACCTGTGGTATAGGCAGCAGTATTCTGAGACCTTGGCATCATCCCAGACCATTCTAAACCCACCACCCCTGGCGTCCCCAGTCTCTTGGTCTGGCCCAGACTCCTTAAAAGCTCTCCTCTCCAGCACCTTGTCATGTCCTTAGCATTTCAGAGTAACTGCAGTGTGACTCCAGCCTTCCTCTACATCTGTTCCTCTTTCGCTCAGCTCTGCCATGACTCCCCACGGCCTCCCAAGCAAACCCCCAATTTCTTGGGACACAGGATCCTTCACAGTTCACAGTCTGGCCTCTGCCGCCTCTGGCCTTTCCCTCAGACTCTTCCTCTCACACACCCTGTTCTCGGCTCCTGCTGAAGCACACACGAAATCTCCAAGGGTCATGCT
Source organism: Martes martes (assembly GCF_963455335.1). Classification (NCBI taxonomy): domain Eukaryota; kingdom Metazoa; phylum Chordata; class Mammalia; order Carnivora; family Mustelidae; genus Martes; species Martes martes. Next base: position 83,458,696 of record NC_137896.1, on the reverse strand, counting down.
TTCACTTTCCTCCTTGCCTTCACATCAACTCATTTCTTTGCCTCACATGTCCTTCTACTTCACCTGCCCCAACTTCCCAACACAGACTCACCACCTTGGGGGCGCTAGCTGGAAGATCCCTGGCAGATTGCTGCCAGGGGCAACTACAGGGATGGAAGTGCCATGTGGAGAGGGACCCACACCCAAGTTCCATTCTGGCTCCCTGAGAAATGGTGTTGTGATGGAGGAAGGTTGCTCCTGTGAAAGCAATAGGGAGAGGCCACCAGGCACTTGCTGACTCTCTGCCGGTTTGTTAGGTGCCATTCCTCTACTTCCAGATTACACTGGGCCCACTTAGTCATGAGCCCTAACCTACCATATGGAACTTCCAGCCCGGCCACTGGACCATCAGCTCCTCGGTTCCAGGAACAGCCTCTTCACTCTGATTTCTCACATTTAGCACTGGGCTAAATGTCTATATAGTAGACATTCAGTGAATACTCATTAAGTTAGGGAATGGTGCTATTTCTGTCCTTCCTCCATTATCTTTAAGAATATTCCTCTCAGAAGCTTTAAATTCACAATATCAAGCAATATCTTCTATTTGCACTATATGTATTCCTTTCACATAGGGGACGTTCTTGGTGCTGGCATGTAGTGAACCAAATATTCATAACACACAGCCCCTTCCAACTGTCTAGGCTGGAACTGCATTCACTCAGGACATCCATTTTTAAAGAGTGTGGTACCTGAATCTTCCCAAGCTGGCCCCCTAGTTCTTCACTGCCTAGTGAATCTCCTGGGTGACATTAACCCTGATTCCGGGGATGATAACCAGAACAAGAACGTTCTCACCCACATCATCGACCCCAGGGATGGGGAGAAAAGACTGGGAAATGGAGTTGGCACACCATGAAATGGTCAGAGGAAGGAGACAGAAAAGGAGGAATGGCATCATGAAACTATGGGAACCACGGCCTCAGATGAAGAAAGGCCGCCATCTGTTTCAACCATGGAAATTGAGACTTGCTTAGGTGCCATGAAGCTAAAGGAAGATTGGGCTGAATATGAATGCAGGCATCTATCTGGTCAAACAGGTCAACCAAATATTTCTCGGGCATGGGGCTGTGTCTGCAGCACCCCATGCGAGGAACCAAGGCAAGTGCAAGAATCCCACCGGATTCCCTGGGTGCAGACACGTGCAGGAATCTCACTCCAGTCTTCATACCAGTCAAAGGGATTCTTCCAGACAACTTCCGTGGACTCTGTAAATCTTGTAACTAATTATATTTCACTCTTCATTTTGGCTGCTAGGCAGCTCAGAGCCAAGCTGACTACCTCTAGCAATTGTATGCACTCTTTTACAATTTGTCTTATCCTGTACTGCCCTTATGGCTGGCCTCTTGTTTATTTTCCTTTTGTTCTCCTTTCTTCACATCCTGATTTTTATCCTTTTATATACTATATACTTTTGTTGGATACATACTATATCCTTAAATACATATAACTATATATATAAATATAGATATCTATATATGTAGATATCTATATAAATATAGATAACTATATCCTTATATATATACTATATCCTTATATATACTATATCCTTATAGTATAGTATAGATATATACTATATCCTTATTTAAGAATACATACTATATCCCTAAACCCTTCCTTAGAATGAAGGAGAGAATATATAAGTACATTGTAAAATTAAGATATACCCTCTTCTCCTAAAGTATCAAAATTGAAAGGGTATTAAGGTGCTATCTGTCCTGATGGGAAAGGGGCATTCAAGGACAGTTTCAAGTTCAGACAAATGAAATTTTTCAAGAGATAGCATTGATTGAATGTTAATAACCTAGCAACAAGTAAGTTCAGTATTTTCTACATTTACTCCTCAATTATCCCTTCCTTAAAAATATACAAATTTTGAAGAAAATTTAAGATTTTCTAGGTATGTTCATATTCTCTTTTTATCCTGATATGGAAAGAAGTAAAAGATGGGGTGCTTGGGTGGCTCAGTTGTGCCTTTGGCACAAGTCATGATCTCAGGACTGGGATGGAGGCCCTGCTCAGCAGGGAGTCTCCTTCTTCCTCTGCCTCTTCCTCCCACCCTGACTCGTGCTCACATGCTTTCTCTCTATTTCTCTCTCTCTCAAATAAACAAATAAAATCTTTAAAAAAAAAAAGTGAAAGAAAATTCCACCTCTTTCATCCTTTGTTAGGAGATGAGATGAGCTGTGTCTAGGAGGGATGCATATGGGTTGATATTGGTAAATGGGGGAAAGCCAAAGCTAATTGTACTAATCAAACAGAATGCTTTTAGGTTAAGTAATTATGGAAAATTATCTGCAAGACTGAACTAATCCACAAAGCCAGACACTTGAGCAAAACCCAACTTACCAACTACACTTCTGGGACCAATCAATGTAAGAGGTAGACAACGCCTACCTCTTTTTAAGGAAAATGCTTGGCATAAATTTACTGTTTGGGTTAGTTTTTGCTAGGCCAACAGCCAAAACCTCTACCACTATCCTTAATTAGTGCTAGCATTCATGAAGGAAGGAGATAAATTCAGGAACAGAGCTGACTATCACATCCCACGGGACGGAATCATGTCTGCTGCGGGGAACAGCAGAGACATAAAAGCGTCCTCCCAGGGTAACACAGGGTCCTGTCTCAGCATTCGTCATTCACCCTACTGTGAGTTCCCTTAAAAGACCCTAAAATGTTCCCGCTATTCCCCACCCATCCTCTGTCAGAAGCCTGTTCGGGGTCACAGGATGGTGCCCAAGAGTAGGAGCAGGCAGAGCTGGCGATCAGGTGGGCACCATGATTTAAGGTACATCCCCAAACCCATCTACCACCAATTCTGAAAGGACTAGCCACTGAGTCTCTTCTTGAGTGCTTCTGTGAAAGTGTATCTCTGGGAGTCAGGACAGGTAAGACCTCAGTGTCTATTTACATTTTGACTGGGATTGCCACGTGATCAGCCATCTGGCACCCAGAAGAAATCAGTGCTGAGAGAACGTAGTGTAATCACAGTTTGAAAGCATGAGAGGGTTCCCAATCCTCTTGAATTAATAATTACCCACCCATGGCCATGTGCCCATAACTATTGCAACATTTTAGGGTCTTTTAAGGGAACTTGTGGTAGGGTAAATGACAAATGCTGAGACAGGACCCTATGTTACCCTGGGAGGAGATGTAAAGATGAAGAAGACATAGTCGCATCCCAGGAAGCATCCTGGGAAGACTGGTGCACAAATGGCTCACTTCAGTGTATGAGGAAGGATAAGACACAGGATACCATGACAACACAGAAGAGGGTGAATTCCTCCAATCTGGGAGTTCACAGAATACTTCCTGCAGATTATACTTAAACTAAGTTCAGAAGTTTTTAACTTGGGCTACATTTACCCTCCCCACTTAAGGGGCCCAGGGTTCAAATTCAGAAGATCTTCCTACTTGCAAAGGGAAAGATCCAAATTTTATTCTCACTAACCTCTAACTGAAATAAGCATTTCTTTCAAGTGCGTATCTAGGTAAGTGACAAACCAAAGAACCATTAGCAGGACCTGTGACTTTGTCACCAAAGGAAATCATATTTACATACAACAATATAGTTGTTACAAACATCTTAAAACATCATTTACATTCCTCACTATTTCAAAAATGTGGTAGACGATAGAATCACTGCTAGACCTCGTTATTTAATACATATTTAACAAGGCACTATATCATTGTATTACAATTTGTTTTTTAAAACATTTTGATAACTGAATTTCAATATAATTAGTTTCCCTTGTCGTCCTATGTGTTTTATTTTATGCATTAATAAAAATATTACACCGACAAGGCATCCAACCATTGACCTTGCCAGATTGCCAGTCCCCAAAATGTCAGCGTTCCCTGCAAAGGATGATCAAGAGTTGGCAGCCAGGTGGCTAACGGTGGAGAGAGCAATGGTGACCCCAGTGGTTCAGGCAGCAGGGGCCCCGAGTGGCCACATGGCTATGTGCGAGGGCTGAACCAAGTTCCTGAGATTGGGCTATGGATCAAGGTTGATCTCACAGGGCCCACCAGATACTGAACCTTTATGGCAGTCAGAGGACCAAGGGAGAGGGGTCCCTGTGCCAGCTAGGCTAAATGTCTCCCACCTTGTCTTTCAGCCAACAGCCCTCCTCACAGAGTTCACCGTGTCTGGGTCATTGGCCTATTGTGAAATAAATACACTCACAGCTCCCTGAGAATGTTCAGTATTCAGAGAATATTCCACTTACATATGCTTGATGCTCGTGGTAGCACACACCAACTTCCCGAGGGCAAATACTATGCCCTAGTCATTCTCAGAGCCTCGTACGGAACACCTGCCTTACGGTCAGCGCCTAATTCATTTCTGACCACCTGACCAGAATGGATACATTTACACTTCTCCCCTTAAATACAGCTCTTGGTAATATTGTGGCTTATCTGCAAAAGCTATTACAGTTCTAAACTCTCTTTATCTCCTTGGGCTACATTAAATGGATACTTCCCCAAAGTTAACTTCCTCATTTCTGCCTTGCCAACAATGACATGGGGTGAAGAATCCACCACCCGGGACAATGGGTCCTCTCCTGGTGTATTTTCCTGGGTAGCAACTGAAACACAGGTTCAGCTGGGCCAGGTGGGCTGTGTGGGGCAGCCCTGGAATGTCTAGGAGGGCTGATCTGAAAAAACAAGTGACTGCATATAGCTTAAAACCCAACGCAGAATCAAGAAGGAAAGGGAGAGAGAATGAGAAAAAAAAAAAAAAAAGGCCTTCGTTAGAAACTGCATTAAATAATTACATAATGACACATTAGGATCTAGGTTTTCAAAGCTCAGGTCGCCATTTTTATCATTAACACGAGGTAATAAAACCCACATTATTAATAGAAGAATGGAATATTTCTTCTCTACGTGATGCAGTTGGGGGAAAATAGCTTACAGTTCTGGGAAGAAATAATGGAGCATTACAAACAACGAACTCTGAGTCCACTATGATAGAACATCTATTCCACTCTCAGCGAAAAGCTAACACTATGAACAGCCAGAGAGGCCTTCTCGAACTTACAACAGGCTGAGGGAAACTGACAGGAAGATACCTTCTTAAAAAAGTTTTCATACTTCCTGGCTGCAGAGCCAAACAATGAACTGACATAACATCAACGTTCATATAATTCTTTACTCATTTTTTATTTAAAACTATCACGTGACTCTTGAGAGGCCAGTGTAATTAATTCTAGGAAAGCCTGAGAACTGGGGTATAATTTCAGAACTTATACAAGTCCTCCCGGAGCAGGCACTTCTTAAGAGACAACCACAGCAGCGACAACAACAAAACTCCACATGACACTCACACATCCATCCCATGCCACAAAACTTCAGTGTCCGCACAGGTGACAATGCCAAGTGTCAGCAGCCAAGTCCACACGACTCACAGAGTCCACTCTCACACCACAAACCATGGAGAAAACAGAATTGTGGTTTTAAGGCCATGGTTAACAAGGATCACACCTTTTATATTTCAAAAATTAGAGTATAAATTTGATAAGATATCCAGACCGTGAGTTCACACATAAATAAAAATGAGCAATCAACAGAAAATATAAGAAATGACCCTGGTGACAAATGCCTTGTCACTTCCGATCGAGGGTCATACCTATTCAAAGCCAATCACATGAGGATGGAATCAGTAAAGGTCAATCAAAGGCAGGCGGAAACTCCAACTGTCTAGCTGACCTTCAGAGCTTGTGACAAATTGCTATCAGTCAATGTCAACTAATGACAGGAGCTCTTTGGCTAATCAATTGTTCTAAAAATGATCAAGAAAACTACTCACAGGACAGCTCATTTTCACATCAATGCCTATGAAGTATGAAAAGCTCATTTTTTGAGTTTTTAATAAGCTCATAAGTAAAGCAGTTACTTGGTAACAGAGGTCACCTTACAGAAAAAGACAGAACCTTTGTCTGCCTTTTACATATTCTTTTATTACCATATTATAGTAAAATTATGCCATGGATACGCCAGAGGGCTACATAATAAAGTAGGTAACACCTCATGCACTTTTGGAACAAATACTTCTGTGTCGGAGGGAAATATATTTGGGAGTAAATAATTTCAGAGGCATTTTTCAGTTGCTTAAGATGAAAAACACTGACTTCCAGCTTACCAGCGATGTCACCTAAGTCAGAAGATGCACTCTCTGTGAAAACACTCATGGCCAAGTGCATGCCCCCTAAATATACAGTTACTGCTCTTTAGATGACAAAGTTATTTTTCTTTGTTTTGAGATGACCTGCTTTCATGATGCTAGAAGTCAAGAGAATGGGGAACAGAAAACAGTTACTCGCATTTGATGAGTCAATAAAAGGAAAGGTTGAACATATAGCACGGGTTGTTCTGGAAAAACAGTTCTCTGTCTATCCGTCCCGTTCAACGTGTTTGATAAGTTAATGATATGGACCTTTTGATAACAGGGATTTGCTGAGTATAATAACTTCCCCTTTCTTCTTTACACCTGACTTTTCCCATCAGGAAATCATTTTCCTCTTCTGCCTGCCACTGCACGCAAAGGCCACTCTTTAATCTGCAGCCCAACATGAAGTGTGACTAAAGTAACACACGGGGCTGCAGTGGTCTAAGGGTGAAGGCCTGCGGTCACAATTATATTTTACTTTACTCTCTGAAGCGTTTTAGTCAAAAGGCATTAGGGTGCCACTGAAATACAAGAAGTCCCCGCAGAAGTCTAAGACTTAACAAGTAAGTGTGAACAAATAGAGATCATTCAAGTTACCCTGACCAGCGGACAAATGGAATGAAAAAAACCCAAACAAACTTTTTTTTTTTTTTTTTGGATTCACAGGGTTCTGAGGTTCTTATAAACACTGTTTTAAAAATCGGTTGGGATTAAGGGAAAAAAAAAAGGCAAAGAAAACTGTTTCTAAACAAGCAGCATTCACTTTGTGTTTTCATCTGAAAAACTGCAGATTACAGATTACATCCCAAACCTGAGTTGCTACGGTAGTTTTTCAAATTAAAATATCTTCTGTGGCCTCAACCACTCTCAAGTTGTCCATAGGAAAGAAATAAAGGAGGGAGGGCAACACTTAAGCCGAGCCATAATTGGAAGTATGTGAAAAATGAAGTGTCAGTTTGGTCAATAAAGGGCAAAGGTCAAGGGGAACTGCAGCCCAAACTCTGCGAGAAATGTGCTCATTAAGACATCCAATCAGAGCGCTCCTTCCCACCTATCCCATTATTCATCGGACAGCTGACTGTTTCAAATGCCCGGGTTTGGCCTGTTATTACTTTTCTTCTTCATGTAAAAAGGCGAGCTGGTATATAAATCGTTGCTTAGTCATCTGGAACGTAATGTGGCCCTTCCCCGCTGCCCCTCTCCCTGCTCCCCGCCCCCTCCCCGCCAGCTATGCCTGCTGGTCTCCCAAGCCTGAAACAACTGCCTTCAGATTCCCTTCAATAATAAATGCGATTGCCTTCTGCCTGTAGGTTGCCTGAACTCAGACAAAAGCTGGAGTTGGGGTGGGGGCGGGGTACACTGGGAGGCATTGCAACTATCACACGTTATTATAAAGAAATAGCAGTACTTTTCAATTATTCCTCTTTAAAGAAACATGCTGGTTTTGCTTTTTTATTTTTAAGTGGGAGCAAAGATACTATTGTTGAACTGAGTCCTGCCCCCCAAAAGGAGAAGTTCAGAAGTGGGTTTCAGAGGTTTCAGCAATCATTAAAGCCCTTTCAAGTTGAGATGTTTTATATCAAATTTCAACATAGAAATAATACTTTCTCTTTTTTCTCACAAAAGAGGAAAATGAGATGAGCTTTAAATGGGGAATGCTCTGCAAGAGACAATGTCCTTACTTGTTTTGTATGCTCCTAGTTTCAATTCAATAAATCTGTGAATGAGCGAAATGGTATAGGCTCTTAATACATAATGCAAATTAATTATATCAATCATCACATTTCTCTGTGAATCTCTCATTCTACTTAACCCTAGAATCTAGATTCTCGCTCCCCAGCAGAGTATAAACCCTCTTAGGCTAACGCTGACTCTGGCCTATTACCAGCTCCGTCACCATTACGGAGACAAGGCCGGGCCAGGTACAGACACTGTAGAAAGAGGCCTCAACTTGGTAAGAGAAAGAGGGCTCATCAACGATCCGTTTTCCATCTCTCGCCACACGAAAGCACCAGAGGACACATGCTTCAGGAGCATGGGCCCTAGAGTCACACTGCATGGGTTCGGGTCCTGACTCTACTACTGACCCGTATATGACTTTGGGCAAGTCTCCTAGCCTCTCTGAACTTTTGCGATCTCTTTTACGAAGTGAGCGTTAGAAATGCCTACACTGACAGACAGCCCTTAACATGTTATTGTGTTATTTTATTGCTAGCATATACTCATCTCTCTTGACATTGAACTAAAAAAAAAAAAAAAAAAGGAAGACATGCCCAAATGCAAACCGTGGTCAGTCATAACCAAAGCTGCTTGTGAGTTATAGGGCGACTATGGCAACCCTCCTGGGAAAGAGTTCAAATACGGTGGGAAGAGACACCAAATGTGCTTGGTGTTCTCCTGCTCCAAGCCCCATGCTTCCTAGAGGAGACCCTGGTTCTGGTCGGTAGGGCAGCCGCACATGGTAGGTGAAAAAAGACAGAGGAAGGAGTCGTGTATCTGTCAATGTGCACCTCATCTTATGTGTGAGACCTGGCCCAGGGTCGTGAAAACAGCCCATCCTAATGGGGTCACGAAGCAAAGCCAAGAGACAAGATCCTGGAGCTGATTCTGACCGTTACTTCAGTATTTCTGAGCTTACTTTTTTTTTCTTCTGGAATGGGAAAGGGGCAAATAAGAGACAAGGATAAAATCAGGATCCAATGTCATAGCTTCGGAAGTGCTCTGAGGAAGCTAAGGAGTACCCAGAATCAATGTCAGAGCAACATCACCAGAACCCCCAACCAAATACAGGTGTTAGGCCTTCCTTTTCAATGCCAGCTTAAAGGAGCTTCACCGTCAAAGAATCACTTTCCTGCAAACGGCCACAAGTGTTCATATTAAATGAAAGTAGAGGCCATCAGAAAAGTTACCACGATAAACAGTTTGAGTTGGGGGGAAAGGCATATTATGTAAACCATAAATAAACATCAAATCCCTGATGAATAATAGTCTTTAGCATCTTCTTAATTACGCATCTTGCATGTATTCTTTTTAGAATGCCCAGCATTGGATTTTCTGTTTTATATTTTTATGCTTAGATAAAAATTTGGACTAAAACTATTCCATCAACTACAACAGCCGCTAATTTGGCAAGTCATCAGGCGCTCAAAATCCCCCAAATTGCTGAAAGGCTCACTAGGAATTGTCACTGTATTTTGAAATCTGTCAGAACATTACAAATTTCCTGAATGAGTTTTTTTTTTTTTAAACTTTGAAAGTCCAAAAGAACAGGACTCGGTTGAGATATAGCCTGCTTAATGCCTACGTTATGCACAGATAAGGTAACAGAGGACTAGAGCCTAGGGATTTCTTTTCTGTTTTTTGGTTTTTTGTTGTTGTTGTTGTTGTTGTTTGTACCACAGGTGCCATAATGAAGTGGTGAAAAATGAAAAGGAATGAGGAAAAAGAAACACAGTACAAATAATACAGTAGAGAAAGTTTTAAAATATGTATTACTCCTGTCTGTGGGGGAAACACCTCTTTGGATATGTTCTTGACAGATTGAGTTATTTCTGTCTATTGGGTATGTATAAAGACATATTTATGGATTTATAAATCTTTTGAAGAGGGCTGTTATTTACCCAGTTGACTAAAATGGACTCAAACTGTGTAAATAACTATTTAGGACATGCATTACGGGCCAAATGCTGGCACAGCTTACATATCTATGGCTGCCAGCAAAGGCAGGCAGGGCAAACATGGAAAAGCCACTGTGCAGTGTTAATCTGAAGGCTGCACAAAGACCCAGCTCCACAGGTCTCAGGGATGAAAAAAGGTTTAGAAGGGTCACAGTTGGCATGGAAATGCACAGATGTAGTGGCGGCAACACTTGCAGGCATCATTCTGCATTTAGCCAGAGAGAAAGCACACTGCCCAGGAGGAGAAGCCACAGAGAAGGGCAGGTAAGACCACAGGAGGGCCTCCTGCACCCCGGCTCTCAAGGTGTTGGGTGGGGGCTGGGGGCGGATGTCTACAAAGAAGGCTTCTTTTGGATCACAGTGGGAGTCATTGGCTTGATTCCTCAGTGGAGAGCCAAGAAAGAGGGCATGAGGAGAAGAATCTTAGACAAATAATCAGGAAACTGAAATTTGGGGTCTGATGCTGCCTGAGACCACCCCCAAAGCTCTCAGTGCATCCATACCTTATTTTCTTCCTCTGTCAAATGGGGCCAGGATTGTTTTAGAAAGGCTCAACAGAGCTCATTCAGATGATATCATTTATGGGAAAATTATTTAAAAGAAAAGCAGAATAGGTGGTGATCTTATATGAAAAATACAAAAGAGAAATAATGTAATTAGAAAACTCAGGTAATGTGAAAGAGACATGTCTCCAGGTTACGATCAAATTCCTTATTAAATTGGCCTTTGGATAACACTTGTTGAAGGAAAAGGAAACATGCAAAATTCCTAATTCCCTGTTAGGACATGTCACAGGGGAAGAACTGGGACAGGGCCTTTGGCCTCTCAAAATCCTTTCATCAGATTATGTTTGAGAAAGCGTATATGCTACAATTTTACATTCAAGTCCGTTTCAGCAGTTCGCAAGCCCTCAAAGCAGCAGCTAAGCTACCTGCCTGTTCCTAGATGATAGATGATATATATTTTTTAAAGCAAGAAAAGAAAAAGAAAAAGAAACAAACAGATAAAACAAGAGGCTATGACCTCATGGAGCAATTTCGGAGTACAGGAAGAAGAATTTAGGTCCCTTTTCCACCTTTTTGGAAACTCATGGAAGAAGCCGAAAATAGGGCTTCCTATCGAAAGTGCCGACATCACCTTAGTTCTAGCCCCAGGAGCAGCAACACCATCACACATACATACACACACTTGAAAGAGAAAAGGCCCCGTGGATTTATGCTGGGTATCAGTTTCCAGTAAAAGTCAGAGGTCAGAGGTTACATGTTTCTGCCTCGGCTCTCAACGCGTTTACTATCGTGGGCTCCGTTTTTTACTATACTCAAGAGTTGTGGTGAAGTCAGCAACTTTCCTTTGAACAATAAAATATCTCAGAGGCTTAAAATTCTATGTGTAGAAGTTATTCCCAGTCCAAGGAGCATACACGTGCCTTAAAGAAAAAAAAAAAAAAAAGAATTTCCTGGTTTTGTTTTCCAATTAATGATGTCAAATTCATTTTAGATTTTGCAAATCTAATTGGTCCAGCCCAATGTATGTGAGAAAACAAAATTCTTTTGTTGTCTAGTGGCACACCATCATCACACCTGATTTTAAAGAAGTATGCACCTACTGTGGGCCCAGAGTCAACTTCAATAAAGCCGTCCTTTTATATTCAAATAGAGAATACGCTCTTAAGCTCTGGTTGCGCTAACTGAACGCAAAATTCCCCTGCAGTGGGTCTCACCGACGAAGGCAGTACAAGACATCTGAATACCCATTCGCCTTTTCGCTGAAGATGAACTACATGTTAAAACTTTCTTTCCTACTAGTCATGGTCAGACGTGCATAGCCATGGACACCCAAGTACACACACAGGTATGTGCATTCAAGGAACAGTACGAGCTAAATGGATCTGGCTTCTTTTCATTTCTCCCTAATTCCCTGTAGTCTGACTTTGCAATGAAGTCAAGCACTTAAGAGATTCGGATAAGCAAATCCGGAAAAAAACAGCCTCAACCCAGTGGAGAGGGAAGCCCAGGGTGAGTTCCCAAAAGGCCACGGCCTTCTAAGCATCTGAAGACATCACTGACTTGGAATCATGAAAGATGTTTCTTCTTGATCTCTTGAGAAGCCTCTAAGGGCAGGTAATAAAAATACTTTTTATTTGTATCGCAGGGTAATAGTGGGCATGCTCTTTACACACACTTGAACTTCTAATCTCCTCTAATCTTGCCCCCAGTCAATTCACCGACCCTGTTTTCTGGAGGTGAGCAGGTGATGGCCAGTTAGGCAGCTGGGGTGGCACAAAAGAAGAAAGGGTCTGGAGAAACAAATAAGAGAAGCTGATTCCCCTACTCTAAGGGGCTTATGTTCTAGGAGAAACTGGATTAATAGGAACTAACTAGACATTTCTGATTTTTCAACTCTTAAAAATGAAACGAGTAGCACGAGAGAATGAGAACACCTCTCCTACCTTGCTCACTGCTGTTATCCCCACTGTGCGATGTGTGGCCGCCGCTGGAAGGGCCCGGGGTTCCTCCCGAACGAGTTGATGCCGTGTCATCGTGATCTCTGTTCCAAGAGGGCTGTGGGGGCACAAATCAGAAATCCAAATAGAGTGGTCTGTTAACACTGGTCCGGTGGGATCCCATCATACAGTGACGAAGCCAGGGAAGCCTAGGCCGGACGGCCAAGCCACCTTTCCCATTCCCCTCTGCAAACGGCGCCAGCTCGGAGCTATGTTGGCACATTTAAAATTGGCCAGTTTCTGCCTCTGTGCTAAAATAATATCTACAAATAGTTATTCTATAAGTAATCGTATGCTTTATTACCAAGGAAAACAAAATTGTTCCAGTTAAAGAAGTGTGGGGAGGGGGCGTGCTGCCACTTGATTCTGACTATATTTTTAACGTCAACAAACCCTCTGGCACGACAGTCTGCTCCTGTTCTGAAAATGCAAAATGAGAGCAGTGGTCTCTAACACTGTGGCTTACAGAGGCCTCTGATTCATCCTGGAAGACAAACATGGCAGAGCTTTTAAGACTCACAATTAGGCCAGGGTCCATAATAGCTAGTATGTGTCAGCTGTTTGCCGGATGGTACACGGCAAATGGACCAGGCACAGGGACAAAAAAGGAATGAGAATAACAATAGATTCACATGGACTGTGTACACTCAGCCCCATGCCGAGCCTTCTTGTACTATTGAACGGAAAACAGATGTTGCTTCTTATCACTGGGTGCATTTGAAAGTAACATTCAGATAGGAAAAATTGGCAGTAAATTAAATTCTTGGGGAAAACAATCATGGCAACACTTCTCCCAAATCTCCCTTTATCACCAGAAAAGATTTTAATTAGCTTTTAGTGCTAGCTTTCAAAAACAGTCTTATGAGTCACTGGTCATCCCGCACGGTAGGAATGATGCAGAAGAGAAAGCTGGTCCTTGGCTGGGAAGTGGTGTTTGTCTCCAAGATTATTAGTGGCAAGGCGGGATGATCTTGTGTGTAAAATATGCCTACCCCATCTCAATCCCAGGCTGTCCCCGTTCATGGCTGCATAGTAGTAAAGTCTACTGACCCTCCCAACGTTTTGAATGTGCCTAGCAAAATCAGAGTGTTCTTCGCTTATGTCTCGAGAAGTATTTCCGTGTCCCAGAGAAGATAAGAGGGGCTGAGGGATCAAAATGTCTGTGACACCCAGAGAAAGAAAGGAGAAGGGCCCAGGCGTGCTGTGTACGAATCAAAGGGAAGAGTCCCCGTTCCTGAAGAGGATGCCTGCCTGCCACCCGCTCTACAACCTTGGCCAGAAGACTAACGTGGCCCCCCAAAATGAAGCAGAGTCGCAGAAAGAGCCACCACTTGTGTGTCCGACTCAACCATTATGCATATTCTCAAAAATGGTGCTAATTGATCCACTGATGCTGGGATTGAAAGATAGGAGCGCCATGAGAGCGGAGCTTTTGACAAACACGCATTCTGCAGCATGTCAGAAGAATGCTGGAAGACGTAATCTGGAACACATGCTCAGAATGCAAACAGTTAATGCATAAATTTTCAGTTTGTACAACTGCAGCTCTAAAAGGGGGACTTGTTTATTCAGAGCTCTGCAGAAAGAATGGTACAGCACCCAGGGGACAGACAATGCCAGGCACAAAACCCCGGTGCCTCGACATGTAAAAGGATGTTTTTCTATGTGCTACAAATCCCACTTGAAAATATAATTAGAAGGAGAAAATGGCAAAGTATTGCATTAACTGTAATTGAACAAAAGACCGGCAAGGCATGTGGGAGGCTGCAGGAACCCGTGGGAGTTTCAGGATGCATGAGATCCTGCGAGTGACATCTCCTGGGCTCTCTCATTTTATTTATGTTGTCCCTCACTACTATTGTTGACTGGTGATCTGACTCGTAATTAATAGAAAAGCTACCGATAACAAGCTAAAATACAGAGCAACAGAATAACCTCATCAGAAGCATGTTTGTTAATCTGATTAAGACTAGGACTCCAGAAAGGTGACTTAGAACCCAAGAATTATTCCATGTTATACAGGAAACTGTCCTCCTTTATGCTACAAGAGACCTGATATATTCACTATCTTTTAATGAGCTCCACTGATTTATTCAGCTCTGCTCTGCTC
>NC_137896.1:83161698-83441698 GCF_963455335.1 Martes martes | reverse complement strand
TGCCTATCAAGTTCAGTGCCCAGTACTTGGTTGGCACTCAGGAAATGTTTGTTGAATGAATGAATGAATAGCTCCCTACTGTCTATAGAATACTACATCTGGGGTCCTTGGCCCTCACAGAGTAAGCCCTCATAGTCCACCCCATGGGGACCATTCCTCAACCTGTTTCTAGTGCTCCAGCACATGATTTCTGAAAGATATATTCTGCCTGTCCCTCCAGGCCAATTGTCATCCTCTCCCACTACCACCCCCCACCCTAGCCCTAGCCCCTAATTACTTCCTACTTGTTAATTAAGTTACAGCTCAGATAACACCCCCCCAAAAAAAACACCCCGATACACATGCGTGCAGGCACATGTGCGCACACACGCGCGCGCACACACACACACACACACACACACACACACACTCTTCCCCCAGGATGTACACAAAGCACCTTATGAACACTTCTATCATTTCATTCCCATATTGTTTTCCGATGACCTGTAGAATTCTACACTATGAAAGGTTTGAAGTCCCGAACTATATCTTATTCATCTGTATGCCCTCCATCCCAGGAAAGTGTCTGTAACACGGTAAATACAAATATATTTCTGAATGGACAAATGAATAACTCAAGTGATATGTAGAGGGCTCCTGTGTTAAACTGTCATCTGATACTGTGATCTCCAATATTAAATATCATAAAACATCTGAAAAAGGTTTGTACAATTTAAAAACATCTCATACACTTGCATTCACACAAACACACACCACCATAAATATATATATCTATATTAGGAGCGCCTGGGTGGCTCAGTTGGTTAAGCGTCCAACTCAATTTTGGCTCAGATCATGATCTCAGGCTTTGTAAGATTGAGCCCTGTGCTGGGCTCCCTGTTCCATGTGAAATCTGCTTGAGATTCTCTCTCTCCCTTTTGTTCTGCCCCTTCCCCCTCAAAGAAATAAAATCTTTAAATATATATAGTTATATAAGTTACATATAAACATATATATTATATATAATATATGTAAAATCTTTTATATATTATATATTTTTAAAATTTTTATTTATATATATTTACTTATATATATAAATACTCAGTTGCAGTATAACACAGTCAAAAGAAAGGAAATTTGAGGGTAGCCATATCCCAGCTTCAAATCTGGCTGCACCATTTACATGGTTTTAGACAAGTCACATCCTCTCTAACTCTTGATATCCTAATCCATAAATGGGGACCAAAAAAGACTCCTTTGCCAATCACATTTCAATGAAAAAATAATAATAATCCTCTGTAGGCATAACATATGTGTATTTCCAGGCATGCAGCAAGCACTCAATAAATGACTACTAAAATTTGTAATGTAATGACATAGGTTGACCCAGTCAAACCTGAAATATCTACATACAGGTGTGCTCAGTTTACAGACCTTCTGGAAAGAATAGCTAACCTGAGCTGACTTAGTGTACAGTTTGGTATGCCTTGGGCTATCTCCCAGCTGGTGTGTGCTCAGGGAATGCACACTGATCTTATTTTCACCTTCAAATAACATGATTTTACAGGTGGTTTGCTCCTCCCCACCCCATCAGGTTTAATTTGATGCCTAATATTTATAAATCGCTTTACAGTATACATAGCACTTTGACATATTTTCTCACTTGGTCGTTCATCATGTCAGCATGATGTTAGAATCATTTTTTTCCCCAGACCGAAAAATAGTGGGGTTTTGTTCTTCAAAATTTCTACCCTGCCAGTCCCATTCAAAAAGGTAGATAAATGAGAGAGTGGTGATCTTGAGACTAAAGAGGTCAGCCAGCAGCTATGTAGAAATTGATGAAATAATCACAGGGTTCAAAACGTGAGGTTGGTCTGCACCTATCCATAGGTGGTTTCCTCTTTGGGAAGTACATTTACTTTTTCAAACCACCAGGGTCTCTTTAGCAAATGATCTCTAGTGGCCTGAAAGAGCTGGCTTGTCTCCCAGCGTGAACAACGCAGTCCCCCCAGACCAGGGGAGTCGCCAGGCCACATGGGGAACTCACCAACGTGCAAGATACTCCTGCGCACACACGCTCACGTTCCCACACCTGCAGGGTCTGTACAAACGTTCACACTCAAGGGTCTGCCCTTGTCCCTGAGCCACGGCAGACGGGCCTGCTGACGGCCACTGTCACACACTCACGGCCAGGGTGGCCACATCTACTTAGTCCCCTCCCCTAGACTGCACTTCTGTCTCAACTGTGTCTCTCAGGACCCTTAAAAGCACAGAACTTCAGTGGAAATGATGCCTTATATGTCTCCCAATCAACGAACTAAGGGAGAAAAAGGGGCCAGAGAGATCCATACACAGAGAGAGGAAGAGAGAAGGGATCCGAGTACTGCTATAAAAAGGGATACACATTTACCAGGGAATACTTGAAGTTGAGAAATTGGAAGTACTAGGATTTCTTTATTTATGAGTTATTTAAAGTCTGGTAGGCTAAAAGCACTATTTAAAAATCTTGGTGGCCCCCATTTGCATCTGCCAGATTACCCAAATATACAGTGTAAACATTCAAGTCAATCAACCATCAAACAGCACCCACACTTTGCTAGAGCCCTGGGTAAACCCTGTTCTTCTCAGAACACACTTCTTGGAGGCTGTGTCTCCCCAACTTCAAATTCGGGTCATTCAGATTAAAAGTGTAAAATTCTTTACACACATTTAAAAAAAAAAAATCCCTGGAAATCATTAAGCAAATTCATTTCAGCATGACAAGTTTGGGCAGTGCATTTTGTTTTAACACAGTGAAACTGTCCTCTTACCCTTTAAGCTTTTAGATAGTTTTAAATACCAGAAACTCACAGATTAATACTTGAGTGCACACACAGACTGTGGATTCAAGGGCCACATTAAAAAGTGCTTGGGAATGGTGTGCTAGTAAAACCTCTTCTAAGTCCACACTCAATCCTGCTGAAAGATGATAAAGTCGAGGAGGCAAGTGTCGTGCTGGGTGAAGACTGGTGGTGGCCTGAGGTGTCCCTCAGAGGTGGCCTACGCCGGCTGCAGGGAGGCCCACTCTCCACAAAATAATCTCCCTCACACACTTCTTCCGACTTTCTCCTTCAACTCTCCTCCTTTTTCTCATTTCCTTCCCTCTCCCCGCCCCCACTCCTTCTCCTTTGCCAAGTGTGTAGGCCTGCCAGGGTCCTCTTTGAGCCCCTTTCTAATGCCGCGATAAAATGTGCTTATTAATACCCCACTTAAGAGGGGCCTGATGGGTAATTTTGATGACTCAGGGCAGATGGTAAATTAGGGGTGAGACAGTGGAAATCCAGCATCCCCACTCAGAATCCATGGCTCTCACCAAGACACCACACTTCCTCTTCCAGCCCTACCATCCTTGCCATTGCAAACTTTTAATCTAGAAACACATCTCAATAATTATCCAATTATCCCTTAGTTACATTGCTCACCACATCGGAGCCAGCTGGTATCGTCACACATGGCATAGGGTGTCTAACTCACCACCCAGTAAGGCAGATTTCTGAAAACTTCCTAAAACTTAGCAACCCTGATGTATTGCTTTAAATATATATATATATATTTATTTATTTGAATATAAATATAAAACAATACATATATATTTAGGTATCTATGATTGTACAATGGTAGTGGCAGCTAGTTTGTGAAGGCAGAGACAGCATCTGTTAAATTGAGTTCTAGATCTTCCACTTCTCACGTACCACAAATAAAACCTACACAAATGATAATTTTTCAAACACTGAATCCTCTATCTCTGTGTAATGAGGCATGTAGAGAGGAGGAGAAGAATTTTTGTGCTTTTTTGCCTTTGGTGAAAATTCTCTAAGGAGTAATTTCATCTTTAAATGAGAAGTTTTGTATCAGGTGATTGTACGAGCTCCAGGAATCCCCGAAGCCTCAGGTTCAAGCATGGGGAGATGCACCAGTTCACCCTCCTGTGCACGCTCAACACTCCCATGCACACAGCAACCTACACATGTCGTGTGCACGTGGAAGAAGGCCAAAGAATGTGGAAAGGAACTACTTTAATTTTTTAATTACGTTGTGATGAAATTTAAAGCAGTTTGGCAGTCAGAGGCAGCTTTAAAAATCTACCAGCCCTTAAATATCTTGCCTGCTCTCTTGCCAACGTCCATGCCTAGCTCCCCTTCCCAGGCCCCCCTGCTGGCCGCTGTGGCAGGTGTGAAGGCAATGGCGTTAAGAGGCCAGACCCAGCATACTGGGTCACTTTGACCGTGCTTAAGATCCGACTTTCGCAGCCTGATATCTTTTAGGACTCAACTCTGACACTCTCAGGTTATTACGGACCTGCAGAGTGGAATTAATTCATCCACGACATTAAAAATGAAATCAGTAAGGCTAAGGAAAAACTCTACAGATACAAAACACCACCCGAAATATTCCAAAAGCTTTCCTCATGAAAGCCACACAGCACTGATACCTGTGGCCCAATGTGTCTACATCAAGAACCAAGGCAAGCAGCACTTCTTGGTGACCCCACCGTGATCTCGGAAGATAACATAGATTCTTACACAGGGCAGGTACACTCCAACAATGACATGGGGAAAGAATAATTACTACCAAAGGGAAACTACTACCAAGGGATAACAAGCAGTTTTACCCAAACCTCATAACTGGAAAGTCGATGAGTAATTTAGAAATTATTTGGGTGCCCTGAATGTTCAAATTCTACTAAGCAGTTTGTTGTGGAGAAAAATCTCATGAGCGGAAGAGACAATAAAGCCTTATTACACTAGGAATCTTAGTGGAAATACTTATTTATGTTTCAATAATCTCTCTTTTTCCTGTGCCATTGTATTCTGGCTGGCACGCAATTAATAAAAGTAAACCCTTATATTAAATGACTAACGATTCTATATACTTCTACTCCTAAAATATCTGTGAACTGTAATTCAGAATTAAAACGTTTAAACAAACAAACACTCTAATCCAACCGGCACCACTGTATCTCCAAATATTTGTATGTAAATATTTCAAACCATACTCCTTATTTATCTTCTGAGAGCTTTCTGCTGAAATTCAGATTATTTTCTATCGTTTCTATTTAGGAGTGACAGAAGAATCTGTAAATTATATGCCAGTATTACCTGATGTTATAAAATCCCTTTTGTAAGACTGCTTGCTTCCTAATGTTTTATTTTACATTTGAAACTCAGTATTCAGTGCTCCTCATTCTGCAAACAAATTATGATAAAATAAACCCAAAAGTGTCTTATGTAAAACAACTTCAAACCACAAATTTTCCAGGCAACCATCCTAGCAAAAAGAACATCCCGATAATGCAGAAACATTGTATCCTTAGCATGAGAGGATAATAAGCCCTTGTAAGCAACTGGTCACTAACTATGAAGCATTTGCACTCAGAAATGTGGAGAAAAGTACGTAGCTCCAGATCTGCCCATAACTGTTACTTGAGGTTGAACCTGAAAGCGCATCTGTAGTGATTTTTAGTACTATTTCAGGACACAACTGAGTGTCCAGTCTCCTTTTACACTATGAGGACACCAGAATAATAGTGACCCACCTAATAAGAATTAAAAAGACATTTTCCTTAAGCTCTATGATTATGAAATGGTCTATAAAATAGCACCTCATTAACAACCACCTTATCTTCCCTCCCCAATCAAACTCGTGCTGGTGAAGATTGGGCAGAATACAAGAGGATAAAGCATCATTTAATATGCTCTTTATTTAAGGTTTCCGGTTTTAAACACTCTACATTCATTCATATTTAGTTGTTATAGTAACTCCATATGATGGGTTCCTTATCCCTGTGTTAGAGATGATGACACTGAGGCTCATGGCCAGAGCAGTGCCTTATCCTCTCCCAGAAAAGCCTAGAGTCAAATACCAGTGCTTTGGCTCTAAATTATATATCTTATTGAAACACTCCCAGCCTGAGAGGTTGTGTAACTAAAAGTTACAATCAGTACACTTAATTGCTCTTTCTCAAGTGTTTCTGAAATCTCTTCTACCTCTAAACTCTCAAATCAGAAAATCCACAATTTTGACACGAGAAGAAGAAAAAAAACAATTCAGCCAAGAAGTACTCTTGTTTTTTTTCCCTTATAGCATTATACTTTGAACAAAAGAATCATGGAAATTTACATATACCACTGATTTCCACTAACAATTAGCTAGAGGATATTCTCCAATTTCCCTGTGGTTTTTTTCAGAAGCACTTCCAGCTTTTTATATTTTCAGCCAAATTGTATTTTCAAAGAATCTGTCATTCTTCAAGGATTTTTGAATCCTTGAGTGAGCTCTCTCTCTCCCCTTCCTTCATTATTTATCTTGGGTGAAATCATCAGAAAGGCCTTTCTCAAAGCATTCTGAAATTTAATTTACATTTCTGATTCTTAGAATGGCCAAGTTCTCTACATTTCAAGTCACTTAACTGAGAGACCAACTTAGGTGGCTGTGAATTCAAGAAGCAGGAGTCTGAGTTTTACTGTTGGTTCACTTTTCAAGGGATTCCAGTTCATGGGAATGCCATTCTTCAGCCATTTGCAAAGCTATTATTCTGAGGCTGTTCATACTATTTTAGCAGTTATCGAGTATGTGGAGTATTAGAAGCATACTCCAAGTGAAGAAAAGCCCCATAATTGATTTCTTAATGTTTTATTCTCCTCTTTCTCTATTGGCACGTTCTTTACATGCCCTCAATAAATATTAAACACTCAAACAACTCACTATTAGGGTGGCAAGCAAACCTTCAGAATGTCGAAACAGAAGAGTGAAGAACAATGCATCTAATTGAAATGCCAGGGTAATTTGGAAAATCAAATTGAGTTGCTGCAAATTCCAAATTCCAGAATAAAAATGTTTATACTCCCTCAAATGCAGATTGTTACTGGCTTTGAATAATTATCAGAATAGAAAATACTCGAACACCGACAATACACTTGATATGCATGGAACAAGCCGTCTAGATGTCTCCATTATTCTGCACAAGGAAGTGCAGGACACAAGGAGTCTGATATTTTTCTTGGTGATTTTGTTCTCAAATATGGCTAACAAAATCCCCAAATGTGGTGAAACAATAGGGCAAGCCACCAAATACACAACTAGCATTAAAATTTCACGGCCAATAATCTTCAGAAAATGGGAAACACAGTAAAGGACAAAGAAGCAAACTGAAAGAAAGGAAGGGGTTAATGTTCTGCTCCTCGATATCTTGTTTTTGTCCTCCAACATACGAATTCATCACCAAGACCAACTGGAAATGTAAAGTTCCTGATTCCCTTTGGCAGAAGCTAGCGCCAAGAAAACTATGACAATTAAAAAGAAAATGGAAAACCGCATTTGCATCTAGAATTATGACATACAAACACGTAATGAGGCTCTAAGAGACGATATTTATCTGCACACTGAGGGTAACCTTGTTATCTACTGAGGGTCATGCCACTTTGGGTACAGATACCACCCATATGTCTCAAAGATAAATTCCATATGCTCTGCACAGTTATAGCATATTTCCCATAAATAATGTATACAATAGACTGTAAATAAATAATACATTTATCCGAACTGTTCAAGAGTGAAGGGCAGGGTGGCTACTCAGGAGACTGAGTCTCTTATGAATGAACAATTTCAAATGAAAGTAATGTTCAATGGGGAATTACCACAAAGTTCTTACACTAAATATTCTGAAATGGGAATTTTAAAAGGATTCCAGATCTGGTGGGGACTTGCAAGTCAATGTTTCAGCGGAACCCAAAATACCCGATTTAATTTTACTGCTAAAGTTTCTATTCTGATTGCAGCAGCTTACCTATTTGCTGCAATTTTAATTCTCTCTCTACACTACTGCTTTTTATGATCAATAAAATAACTGAACTTAAAATGTCATGTATGCATTTTTGTCTCATGAAACACGGTAGTTTTATTTTTTCATCCCTGTGAATAATGTTTAACGTTGCAGTGAACAGAAAGGAAGGCTACCTTAAAAAACAAAACAAAACAAAACAAAATCCTCCCAAAGTCCACCTGCACTAGTTAGTTTGCTAGGATTTTACATTGTAAAAATTGTTAGTCCTCACCCTCAAAGAATCTCCCTTTGAAGCTCCGGAGACACACAAACTATTTCCACTTCTTGTAAATGGTACAAGTAGGCCTTTAGAACGTCAGACATTGTACACCATTTAGTTGGAAATTAAGTTTTCAAATCGCTAAGGAATACTGTCTGAATAACAGAAAACACTATAGGTCACAGTTAATTATAGCTTGTCTATCAAATTAAGTTAATGTTCAAGAACACATTCAAATAGTTATGGAGACATTAGGAGGAGTTTTATTGTCAAAGAAATTCTGATTCATTCAGCTTCTGATATTTTTTTTAAAAAGGAAGATAACCCTTTTGCAAGTTGGGATGGCATAAGAAAACTCTGGGTTTACATCAAATTGCTCCCTTCATTGTCCTTTTGATGACTGTGTCGATTTCATTACAAACTTCATTTTCCAGAGTTTCATAATAGTCATAAACACACTTCACTTTAAAGAGTTTCTAGGGGACACAGTGTGAATGCAAATGCAGAATAAAATGCAAATCGTGGAGGTCTGGGAACAAATATGGACTATCCGTTAAGAATACAGTCACTGAAAATAAACATTTAGGCCTTAAGAGGAAGAACACAAAAGGGCTGATATGAATCTTTATATCAAGTATTCAGAGCCCTAGGGAAGGCAAACAAGAACAACAGTTTTCAGTTTTGCTCCTAACTGTAAAGCACAGGCTGGGAGTATTTGATGACTTTGGTCTCTACTCATTCCTGCTCTAAAGTGAATAACATTTTTCATCTTTGCAGGAAAATAAACCCGCGTGTGGGTAATAGCCCACAAGGTACTCAAATAGGGAAATGAGACCTAGCAAACTAGTTCAAGTTCAAATCTCAGGCCTGGGAGGTTTACCAAACAGTGGAAAAGGAGTGATTAGAAAGAAAGAACCAGAGTGCTGCTTTGCTAAATAATAACCACCAGCCCAGATATTTACAACTAATAACAAACAAGCTACCATGCGGTGTTGTAAAGTATGAGGGGAAAATCTAGAGAAATGAGAATTCACCAGCAACAATTAATTCCAAGTTATGAGTTGTCCGGCAAGTTATGAGTTGTCCGGGAATCATTCTATTATCGCTCAAAATGTTAATTCCCCACCAACCACAATCTTCTATATGAGTCAAAATAACATATGTTTAAATCCAGGGTAAAATTTAAGACTTTGTATTGTTTCAAAATGAAAAAAAGTAGCAGGACTAAGAATGTTGCTTAAACTTGATAAACTCGTAAAAAGTCATGGTGATTTTAAGAGTATCACTTAGTAAACTTATTAATAGTGGCAGCAATTCCTTTCTGAGGAAAACTATGATTTCATTTAAGTTTTTTAAAGAACCATAACATTTCACACTCAAGGTTCTTTACCTCATGATTATAAATCCTATTAACTGTAAATAGAGTCATGAAAAGCACCAATGGGAGAATCAATTATAGAAATGTGTTTTGGAGGATTATAAGTAATATAGAATTTATTTTCACAATTTATTTATCCTCCATTAGTTTATGGCATACACAGTGGTGCATATGCCATGGAAAAGTGATAGCAGGATTATTACATATCTTGAAGACAGTTAATGACTTAGTTCAGGCTATATTTTGTATTTAACTGTATTTACTCATGATGCCAATTAACAACAGGTACATAATTCAATAAATGCAGAATTAAGCTTTTTTCCATCAGAGAAAACTTAATGGTATGTTTTAGTCAATTTTAGGAACTTAACCAAGAAGCCCAGAAATATAAAACAGTTTCAAAAGATTTGCACTCTTGTATTTTCCTTTAACAAAAATATATTTCCTAGATTAAGAAATGCTATTTGGAGGGGGAAAAAAGTGTTCAGAAAGAGTCTAGCAAAGTGTTGCCAATTGCTTTAATTCTGCACACATGAATGCATTAAATTGATTGAAATTGGATTCTAGTGACAAATTTTTAAATGACTATATTCTTGCTTATTTCCAGTGGTATCCTCTGTGCCATTTATTAAAATGTCAAATTTACAAGTGTGGGAAATTCAGCAATTTGCCCAATGAAGGTATACTTCCTGGAGAGGCTGTTTTAAGACTCCAGAAAGGTCTTGCAAATTCCTATACCCCCGAAATTATGGCATTTTAAATTAAGGATACAGTGAGAATGTCCTTTTTTTTTTTTTTACACTACATACACACACTCATCTGCTCAAATTTTTCAAAATTGATTTTATGCATGTAAGGTTTATTCACAAATATTAAGGATAGCAAAATCGCCAAACTTTTACTGGATCCCCAAAAGGCGAATTTTGGAATTATTATTAATTATTATTTATTAATTATTATTAAAATTCAAATTGGAAGAGTGTTTTGTGTTTTAGACTCTAACTTTTAAAACAGGTCTTACATGCCGATGGGTCCTCCTGAGTAAGAACACCAAGCCGTACATGATTTACACCAGGGTTGTTTTACTTGTGATTCTGCAAACCTTTAAGCCTGACATCTGTACAACTATCAGATACAGAGTCACATGTATTTTATTTTTATTTCTTTATCTGTAAAAGAGTACTTTCCCATAGTTTTGATGAAATTTTTAAATATTAAATTAAATTCTTGCAGTCAGGAGAAATGACAAAAAATTTTGTTTCAATTATAACGTAAATTCAAGTAATACTTTGATACACATATGACAGATCTTATAATCCAAAAAAGGCCATGTAAATCGCTACTAGTGCAATCGTTTAAGACTGTGTAACAAAAATGAATGAGAATGGTATCAGTTTACTATCCTTCAACTATTTCCCTGACAGTGGAGTCAAATAATGTTGAATTATAGACCTTCTTACAGGAAGTCTTACTTTGTGTTCATTTTTTGATCACTTCCCTACTAGTCTCCATAGGAATTTGGCAGTATGCCGACTTTCCTTTAAAAGTTTCTGTATACATACTTGGGTTGTTTGATGATTAAATGATCATTTATTAAAACTTAAGCATTTCACATTTGTTTGACATATTTACATTTCATAAGAAAATATTGTTATTGCAATGGAAAGCATAACATCACCAATACAAAAAGACTTCATTTGAATTCATGTTGACAATATTTACGACAAGTGTCTTAATATAACTTATTATGAATTCTTTACAGTTTCTCCCAGTCTACCTACGAGAGAAGGTATGCTAGTTTTACTATAGTAAGCCTCGTGTCAATATTTTAGCCTATCTGCTTGACCTTAATAAGCCTGTTTCTACTGTGGGGCCACAAATAGTCTTTGTTTTAAGAGTATGGAGTTTTTTTTCTGCATAATTTTCCTTCCCTCGCCCCACAACAGCTGTGTTTTAAATCTTTCGGACGATGCCAAACATTTTAACATTTAAACATACAAGGGCTTGAAAATATAATGATTTAAAATTTGTTTATTTTCAAAGTTGGGCAATTATAGCATGATATCTGTTACTTTTCTGAAAGCAGTGCCCATATATTACTCCTTTTTTTTCTTCCTTCTACTCATCTTCCTCTACTATGTAAGCTTCTCCACATTTTCTAATAAAAGTCTCTAAGTTAGGACCAATAGCAACAGTGCACAAAACCACTCTATATATTTCCAAATCATGAGCAATGGAGTCATTCTGGTAGGAGAGGGATTGCTATTTGAGTGACCTATTGCTGCAGAGCTAGTTAAATCACTGAACAATAGTTACTGTTATGGCTTTGCTTTGTACAAAGTAGTATTAGTATCATTGCTTTCTATTAACCATGGAACTTGCACTGGGGACTTCCACTTGAGAGAGAGACAGAGACAGAGAGATGCACTATGAAAAGGAAATAACTTTTGTAGTATTAGTGTTTAGACTTACAGACATTTAACAGTGTAACTGATCTCAACCCATCTGCACATACTCTTCACTTTCTTTTCCTAAAATGTTTTTTAAGTGCCCCTATTAGGAATCAATACATAGCTACTCTGAAATTCACACAGATACATGCTAAAAGCCAATCAGATTAAGAGTACACTTATCTTGATGAGCACTGACTAATATATGAAACTTTTGAGTCACTATACTCTATACCTGAAACTGATATAACGCTGTATATTAACTATAGAGGAATTAAAATTTTTAGAAAGCCAATCAGAAAGCAACAATAAAAACACACCTGGTAAACAGCTAAGTTTTAATTCAAAGGATACTAAGCCATAAAGGGCCTAGAATGAACATCCCAATTAGCCAATGTAGTGACAAGCAGTCAACACCTTATTATTTAATCATTAAAGAGAATCTTGCCACAATTTCCCTTTACATATTTCAAAAAATTGGGGGGGGGATTAAGAGTACAACACAAGACCCACAACAACAATCAAAGAGTAAAGTTAGATGAATCTAAGACCCCCATGGATGAAAGGCCTAGGGACTGACAGTATCCAAGATAAAGGCATTAATTGGGACCCTCTGAAGCATTTACAATTTAAATAAGGTGTGTCCATGTGAAAGCATTTAGAAACAATCTACCTGGCAAAGGGACCATTCTCCTGTCTCTTGCTGTTTGTGGCCAGTTTTTTTATTGGATGAAAACAAATTGCCTGCATTTCTAGTATTAGTAAATATCCAGTGGCCTCATCTATTTTTTTTTCTAAAGCAGCAGATCCAATTCATCAAGGACATCAGGCTGTCCTTTGCCCTCTCGTCCCCATTTCTTACCAAAACACCTCCCCAAAAGAGAATGCTTAAATCTCCCTTGGATGCATCCCTACCGCACTTTGCAGGGAGGGGGCGTTTTCAGTCAAGTCCAAGTTCAGTTTTAAGAATTTTTAACTCAAAGGATGCTTTAGAAACAACACCTCGCACTTTTAAAATAAAGCAACCGCCACCAGGGTTTTCCTAGCCCACTTGGGAACCAAAGCTCACTGGCCCAAGGCTGCCCCGGATCCCCGAGGCCCCAGGCCTGGCGCTCTCCAGCCGATCCTCCTCCCCGGGGAGTTTTAGCAGCACTTGGCATTTAACCTGCCTGGCGTACGTGGCTTTCTGGTTCCATCTCCTTGAGCCACATTACTTCTCCCCAGATGTCAGGCACAAATCTGGATTAACATGCAACAGGGCGCCCCGTGCAGCCCGCCAGCCCTAGCCCAAGAGCTGTTAAATGCAGATTCAGCTGAGGACCCCCCGGAGAGCTGCTGTTGAATAAAAATTGTAATCCAAAGGGACCATTTCTTTGCCTCCCGCTGCTTGTGGGAAACCCGGGCTGGCACCCGAGCACAGGCCCCGCTAGTCCGCGCTCGCTACGAGCAGGCGTGGCCACCTCGGGAGGCAGCCTTAAGGGCCCGGAGACTCTTCACTGCTCTCTCTCCACTCTCTGGACTGGTTCTTGGAGCGGAAAATGCTTAGATTCAAAGAATGGCGAGCAACAGACCGCCCTGGGAGGGAAGACTTCATTCGACGGCTCCTCCTAGGAGCGAGACTAAAGTCTAACGTCTGAGAGGCCAGGCTCTTCCCCGCCTAACCCCTCTTGATGGCCCCAGGTCCACCCGGACCCCCCAACCCCCAACAGGCGTCCTGCCGCCCGACGGGCCAGCTTTCTTCTCCACTGACAACGAGGCTCAACCCTCGCCTCGACGCCTCGCACCCTCGTTTCCCTCTGCTCCCGCTCCCGGCGCGCGGCCCGGCACTGGCCGGGAGCCGAGACCCGGAAGCCCCCAGCGCACCTCGCCTGCCCCCAGACCCCGGACGTCGGGAGTGCCGGTGCCGAGCTGGGAGCGAGGCCGTCGGGAGAGGGCGCCCGGGAGGCCTGCTCCCGCGGGAGGTGACTCTCAGGCCTGGCTCCTCGGGGTCTGGGAGTGGAAGTGGGCGGGAAGGGGTTGGGGGAGAACATAGATGTAGGGGGTAAACGAGATCACGGCTTATACTGGAGTCTTAATCTGATAAAAAATTTTAAAAATAAACAAAAAATACGAGGCCAAATGGATATCCGCCGATTTAGCCCTCCGGGGAACCGGTTGGTATCAAAGTCGTCAATCCCATCTTGGTCCCTGTGCAGTGGCAGCCTTGGCGCCCTCCGAGGATAAAAGTAAAATAAAATAAACCGTGCCGCCAGCAGGCCCTAGAGACAGAGGGGTTAATGAGCTAACGATGACCAGCGCTCGCACCACACCTGAAGCATCCAGTCCCGGAGCGCACCCTCTGCCGGGGCTCAAACTGGCTGGGCCACATTCGCAGACAGGTGGCGAGGCCGTCCTTTTTGGGCCCAGCCCCCAGGGCGCCGCACCAAAGGTCCAGCGCTCCCAGGGACCTGCAAACAGGCTTCAGTCCGAAGAACTGGCGCCCAGCGGGCGGCCCTAGTGCCTGGTCTCTGTCTCCCCACCTCGCAGAGCAGGGGACTCCACTCCGGGGCCGAGGCTAGGTCCCGCGTGTGCCCTGCTCTGCGCTCCCAGCTCCCAGGAGAACCCAGGCACACTCGCTCCTGGCTCCCGGGAAGCGGACAATTAGGAAAAACAAAACTTGGGTTTACTGTCCTCCGACCAAGACCTAGGTGAGCTTGAGGGGTCACGCGAGTGCACCCACAAGCATTGGCCAACGGCGCCACGAGCCCAGTCAAAGCTGCGAAGCCCACCAGTAAGTGGAGGGAGCTGGATTCACACTTCTCATTTTTTTAGGTGAGGGAGAATAAAATGCGAATTTTTACCCACTACATTGCCGACCAATCTGTATATCTCAAATTAAGCTAATTGTGTAACAAAAGTTTGCCGAAGGAGTAGGGGGAAAACAATGATGTTGTACCATTTTTGTGTCCCCCTCCCCAATAAAACCCATAGCTTTGGTCCTTTATCTTTGACTTTAATAAAATAATGATTCGTTGAGAAAATGGAGTATAAATCTTCATTTTGGAGGCAATTAAAGTGTTGATTTCATTCATGCCCCTAAGCGATTCTTGTAATTTGCTCAAATAGCTTTATGTACCCAGCACTCCGGAGCTCTTAGAATCCCATTTTCTAGTTAGGCTTGTTGGATTACAATTTTTATTCAACAGCAGCTACCCGAGGGTTCCTCAGCGGAATCTGCATTTAACAGCTCCAGGGTGAGGGCTGGTGGGCTGAACCAGGCGGGAGGCGGGCGGCCTGCAGGGCCGGAGCAGGGGGCTGCTAGCCGCCTGCAGTTTTCCCACCTCGGCGGGGCCGCACGGGGAATGCTCAGACTGCCTGTTCTGTGCACTCGTCTACACTGCTGAAAGTTTGCAACTTGCCAAATCACAGTAAAGAGCCAGCGCTGGTGTTTTTAAAGCTCACCTCTGCCTACCCTGCACTGCTCTTGGGGAAAGGAGGAATTCGGGCTCTGTCGCTGCATTACCAAGAGAAATCCAAGCTGGGAATTTATGTTAAGAGGGTGATATTGAGAGAAGAAAACTTTTAAGATGACACCAAGACCCAGGAGTCGGGCACTCCTGCAAGGACTCTCCAAGATAGCGACTAGCCAACAGCGATCGTGGCAGAGCTTGCAAAGGAAAACTGCGTGAACTGGCTATCCTTTGGCTTAACAAAGGCAGGCTGATCTCTCCCCCACAAGACGGAACTCACGTGCCAAATCAGAAAGAGAAACAACTCTAGGCCTTCACTTCTGTATGGAGAGGCCAGAGGAGACCCGCAACCCCAATCTCTATTCGCGTTTCAGCAATTCGCTGCAGAGAGCTGTCCTGAGCCCGGTTCATCTCACCCACTCCTCAGGTTTTCACTTTCATTGCATTTTTGCAACTTCTTTGGGCCAATCCAGAGACGCAGCGACAGGAGAAAGAGAGAGAGAGAGAGAGAGAGAGAGAGAGAGAGATACTGGGAGCAAACAGTGGTGTTAGGGTGAGAGAGGGAAAGAAATCCCCCAGCAACTCCAAATAAAAGTCGTCCCCACTTAGCAACGCGGCGGAAGAAGGGCCTGGAGGGAGCCCCAGAGAGGAGGGGGCAAGCAAGCAAAGGCCGCAGTTGAGAGGGAGGGCGGTGTGAGGTCCCCCACCACCACACCGAGGAGTCGCAGGGGTGCCCCTGACGCTGACACTTCCAAAAGCTGCCAACCCAGAGGGCCCGGTGCACGTACCAGCTGGAGGATGAGTGGAAAGGAGGAGGAGAAACATCCATATTTATCTGTTTTTATAACCTCGGCCTGGTCTTATTTTTTCTATTAAGTACAATAAAATGGGCGAGCTTGCAGCGAGCACCGCACAAAGCAATGTTCAGTGAGGTCTAGAAGCGCTCGGCCGAGGAAAACTGACAAGACAGGCTAATGAACCGTATAGACAGGGAGAAAATAGCCAGCATTTGCTAGATTTCAAACCCTCACTGTCTCTCTTAGACCACCTATCTTGGGTTTATTCCTAATAAAATAAGAAATAAGCAGACCCTACACTTTTCTTTTCTTCGAAATAGAAGGGGGAAAAAATGCTCCAGAACAAAGCCCTACAATCAGAGGCGGTCACTGGCAGTTAACACTCCCATTATTATAGAGGGTAAATAAAATAAAGACAAAAATTAAAAGCGACAAGAAACAGGTCAAGTTTGCAGGCAAAGCTTTTACAAGCTCATCTCTCCAGGTCGAATCCCAGAGCCAGCCTTAATGAAGCAATAATAGCCACATTATTCAAAAATTTTCATTTCGATGGAAATGTATCTAAAAGAGACTTAATCATATGCAAATAATAAAAGGAGGTGGTAGTGACCCAGCAAGCAATATGCATACAGATTTTTTTTTTCTAGGGATGTTGAAATTGAAAAGCGCATACCTGGTCGGTTAGATTTGCTGATCTTGTTATATCTTCACTGTCTGATTTTGATCCTCCTTCTCTATCGTCTATCACCAAATCGATAGGCATTTTCCCTTTCAAACAGCTAATATACCGGTGGCAGAAATTGTCACATAATTCGTGTACCTACATTATGACAGAAATAAAAAAATGGAAATATAATCAGGAGTGCATAAATGACATTGACAAGTGCAAACCACCCCCCTTGTGAGATCCAAACTTCCAAATAGGGAAACACAGAGCAATTGTCCTCCAGAGACCCCCAGACGCATCCAGAATTAGGAATAACTTTCTTTTCTTGCAAAATAGAGATATCCCAGAAAATTGACAGTGACAAGATGATTCACAGGCTACAACATATTCAACACCCGTGTTAAATTCATCTGCTCCCAGGGCTGTGGCCATTAGAGAGGTGACCTGCGTGGGTGACATTTAAGGTAAACTATTTAATTTCATCCACTTACTTTATCATAAGTCCTTTTCCAATGAGTCTAAGGGAAAATGTGAATATGTGTATATTTCTCTCTTTCTCTCTATCTCTATCTCTATCTATATCTATATATACACACACCTCCAAAGGACCAGAACTGTGGTGGCATAGGACATATGTCTGACAGCACAAGTCCATATAACATTTGTAATTAGGGATTCTTCCCATAAGAAGGATATTTTAGGATACTTTTAAAAAATAGAAGAAAATCAAATTGCCAGTACTCATGATATGAAAAACACCTACAGCCACAAAAAAAAAAAGTATCAAATTGATTTTTTTAAAAAAGGGAAAAGAAGGCTTCAAAATATTTAGGTTTAAGTGGAGTGGTCTCTTACAGTCCTCAGGCATCACTGACATGCACAAACTCACAAGAAACCCCAGTGTGCTTGCAATTTAATGTTAGTTTGAATTACAATGCATTAAGTTTTTATTGCTGAGATTTATAGAACAGCTAGCAAAATCATGTTATCCCACACCCTTTCTTGAGTGTGAAGGTGGGGTGTGTGCAGGATTCACAGATTCAAGAAATTGACACAACTATCAACTCTGCTTTGTCTCTGCACAAGGTTTAATGTGCCTCCCCCACCACCTCCTCCAGACTCCCTGCCCACTCCTCCTCCTCCTCCTCCTCCTCCTCCCTCTGCCTCTCCTCTGTGTCTGACCTGCCGCTGCTCTCAGACTGTCTTCCAGAAACTCACCAAAACTAAACAAAACTCCCTCACCCACCCACCCAGAGGTAGTAAAGAAAAGGGGGGAAGAGGAAGAGAAGAGATCACAAAAGTATATAACCTGTAAAGCAAACTCACAACAGCATTCTAAACATCAAGAGAGATGCATAGAATTGCAACACTTTATACAAAGCCAGCAAAGTATTAAGAATGAATACAAGGCTAGGGCATTTGAGATGCCGGGTTTAGTGGCTGAAATTGTAATTAAACTGCAAAGAGAAATGGACGCTAAGATTGGCCTTGACACTAATTACCAGAAAGAAAGACATTTATGCAAATGTCTCAGAAGCCTGAACTTCAGCCATTCAGAACCCTCCCCCCACCCCACCCCGCCCCACCCCCTTAAGTTTGGGGGTGAGGAGAAAGCAAAAGGAAAAGAGGCTAGAGAAATTACCTTCTCTAATTCCAACAGATGAAACCTTAATACTTGTATGGCTTGAATCATCTGCAAAGATACAAAAAGAATGAGCACCCTATTCCTAGTTTGCAGAAAATTGGCTGTCACAGCCCTACCATCTCCAGCCTATACCCCCCCCCAAGTAAATAGAGTTATTTTGATTTATGGCAATAACACTAAAACTTAATAGCAGCGACTGGGTACCATCTAGAGGTTTATATTTCTTAAGGAGAAAAAAAAATAGCTAAAACAACAACAAAGCATCTAAGTGGGGATCATAAACACTCTCCTCACCCATGGCTCTTCCCCTTCTCAACCCCACTGCCCCCACCCCACCTGAAAGGGCCACATCCCTGGACTAGATGTTTCCTTGTAAGGAATGCATCGAAAATATTCCAAATAGTCCCCAACGTGTGACTTTTCACACTGCAAACTTTCTGCCGCTTTCCGCACACCTTTCAGGCATACTGGTGCTTTGGGGGCTCTTGCCCCGTTGCTGCCCTCGTGACGCGACTTTGAGGGCTGGGAAGTCCGCAAAGTTTAAGCACACACGCTGACAGGCCCGGAGATAAATCCCCGCGCTGATTAGAGCTGCGCTGCCCGGCTGTCATAAAAAACAAAAGCTCGCGTTTCCCCGCGCCGGCTTGCCCGGCCCCTCTCGAGATGAATTTATTTCCCCGGGATCTTGTCCCGGACCACTTGTCCGTGGACGGAAGCGTCTGCAGCCGCCTGGCAGCTACGGGAAGACCCGTCTCGAAACCTTGGGGCGCTTCAAGCAAGGCTGGGGGCTTGGGGGGAGGGGTGTTGGGGGAGGGGAGGAAGGGGTCCATTCTTACCAAGTTATCCAGTTCTGGATTAGAAGAAAATAGAGGTTTTTCTGCGCGAATCTAAATACAAGTGAGAAGGGGGTGGGGGGGAGAAAGAACATTTGAAATCTGGTCACCTTCCTAGTCTCTTGCCTCATTACACTGTCGGGGGCAAAGATGTAACCTCCGGGAAGGACGGGTGACACCGAGTTCGTCCCGCGCAGAAACCCTTCAGTGTGAATCAAATAAGCCAAAAACAAGCCCAGAGCTCAGGGTTACTTCTACCAGCAACTCTGCTTCTAGAGGACGCTGCCCGCTCGCCAAGACCTAGGCAGCTACAGCGCGCGGTTGTGATTTTATTTTATAGAGTGAGCTTTCTGCGTCAGGTCACGAAGCGGGAGCTGGGAAGACTAGGGGTGATTTTCAGTCGTCCGCAGACACTCATATAGGAGGAAAATCTCAGGGTAGATGTCGCAGGCATGGCTTAGGGCAGACTATTTGCTGGTTACTTTTTAAAATGTGCTGGGGGAGGGAGGGAGTTTCTTTCTTTCTTTCTTTTTTCTTTACTTTTTAAACATATATTTTGCTGACCTGTTTGGCGAACACGGCTATATCTTCATTGAATGACTCTGACGAGCAGACGTCCCCTCCCGCCACCCCCGGCTCGCGGGGGGTACAAGTAGCTAATTCACATTTCTCAAAAATCAGTGCTAAGAGAGGGAAGAGGGGGTGTCTGCAAGAAAATACAACAGTCACAAACAACACAATGGTTAGTCCCGAGTCAGTGAAAAGAGGCCCCCAAGAAAAACAGCCAGAGGAGCTCAAGCCGGGGATCCCCTCTCTGATTTTGTCATCTACTTTTTTCCTCCCCTCCCCCGCACCAGGTGACTGCTCACCTCCCCTTCCTCCTAGGGCTCCGAAGTCGGAGGCCCTTATCCAAGGACAGTATCTGAGCATCGGTTCAGCATATCTGGCCGGAGAAATTGGTAACATTTGCTAAGAATAATACCCAAGCGGTTCCAGCAGCCATTTTGAATTAAGTTTCCCACCCCGACCAGCCCTCGTCCCTCCGCGGCACATCTAGGACCTGGTGGAGAAGAAAGGCGGTGGGCGCAGGGGTTGGGAAGGCTTGTTCAAGTGTGTTCCCCCAAGGCAGCCTCGCGAAGCCCAAGGCTCGGGGGATCTCGGTGGCAGGCGCTCAGCTAACTTGGGGAAAGGACCTCTATGGCTGTAGGACCGACTGTCAGAGGGCTGCACCTACCGATCTCGACCCCACGGCCCTCGGAGAGCAGCAAGGCTCCTCCTCAGCTCCCCGCGCACTTCCCTCCCTTAGCCAATGGCCCCCACTGCCCCCAAAAGAAAGTTCCTTCAAATGTTCCTGCGGTAAAGCCTTTCATTTTTGTCTCTGCCGAATGGCAAAGCAGCTAGTATAGCGAGGGGCCTAGATGTCGCTTATCTCAACCTATTAAAAAAATGCTTCTACTAATGCTCAAGGAGCTGTCTCAAGTCTTTTATTAGCTCTCACAGCCCAGCCGGGAATTTAACAGTTTGGGGTCCTTTTCAAAGCTTCCCCAAATGTTCCGTCCCGGCGCCTAAACCATTTGCAGTTAACGCTAAGGAGAGAACGCTGGGATTTCAACAAGCCCATCGCACAAGGGACCAGAAGATAAAGCAGAAAGGGTTTTCAGCTGGGGAGGGTCAGTGTTGCCTGATTTTTTTCTTTTCCAAAAGAAGAAATAAATAGAAATAAAAGTTGCTGCAAAGTAAAACGAGGTCCCCAAATTCATGAGCACACAGTAGGCACAAGTGACTTTCCAAGGATTTTACCAGCCCTGGGTCCAATCGACTGGCCTGGGAGAACACGGTGTAAACCACAGTCTGAAAACAACACTGGCCTGAGAGCACCCCCACACCTACTTCCAAATGCTGCAGGTTTCGCCTT
This sequence comes from Martes martes, assembly GCF_963455335.1. Classification (NCBI taxonomy): domain Eukaryota; kingdom Metazoa; phylum Chordata; class Mammalia; order Carnivora; family Mustelidae; genus Martes; species Martes martes. The sequence continues at coordinate 83,420,504 of NC_137896.1, read as the reverse complement.
TGAACACAAAGTGCTAAAACAGCTAGAAGTTTCTTAATGTCTAGAACAACTCAGAGCGAGCTCTCACCTTGCCTACGGTGGTCAAACTCCCTAAATGCAAAGCATGTTCCCCCTTGCCTGACCTGCAACTGTCCTCCCTTGATTTTATTGTGCGGCGGCCCAGCCAGCATACGGTTGCTGAGTAAACTTAGCAAGTCAGAACAATCAGTGGCTTAAAAGATTTTCCCTTAAACTAAAAGTTTCGTTCCAACACAAAGGCGCCTACATTTAGAAATCTCCAAGGCTCTCCCAGCGAAGTCGAGCAAGAGAGGACTCCAACCCGCTGAGCTACCGAGCTGGGGTCTGAGAGGAGAGGAGGGACCTTTGGCAACTTCTCCTGCAGGGCGACCCCCCCTCGCTGGCACAGCCTCGGCAGAGCCGGGTGCTGGGCAAGCGCTGACCATGTGAGGAGATGGGGGGCGTCCGGGATGGCAGGCCGTGCCCCCCCCCAACAAATTCTCCATGCAATGCAAATGAAAAGTTACCAAATAGTGTACCTCCAATCCATAGAGCTTTCCTTTTACCAAGGGCACAGGGAAATAGAGGAAACGTCACGTCTCTACTACTTAACCTGCTGCCCATTGTACCTACCCATAAATGGCATCTTTATCTCTCTTTAAAGCGTCATTGACGGAGGAACCCATGCTGGGGGCCATGGCGTTGGTGTGAGCTGTGTGCGGGTATTGATGCGAGTGCAGAGGAGGCCCGTGGTTCAGGTGGTGGACCGGCTGCATGGACCTGGCCGCATGCGGGTCCCCATACATCGTGGAGGGGATGCCTACTCCATCCATGCCCCCATAATGGGGTAGATCGTCGTACTGCATGACAAACAGGAGAAAACAAGGTTCAGAAGGCCAGGCAGGCAAATGGGAAGACAGCAGGGCACGGAGCTTATATAATGTCAGTCCAGCTGGATCCTTCAACCTGGAATTCAGTGGCCTTGCATCTCTAAAGTTGAGATTTCTTATTTTAAAAATGATTTCTAGAGTAAAAATTCTAGGATTCTCTCTGAGACTCGGCTGGGATGAACGCTCTTGCCCTAACTTGTGTCCCTATCAACTAGTTCAGAAATTCAGGATCCTTTGGCAAGGAAGGAAGGAAGAAAGAAGGAAAGAAAGGGAGGCATTCTCCCGGAGGGCGGAAGGTAAAACGTGCACGTCTCTAGAGGAGGAAATTCAAAATCACAATAATAAAACGTGCCAGGACAGTGCAGCAAGCCCGCCTAGTTTCACAGCCCCTTCCCATCAGGGGGAATTTAAAAAAAAAAAAAAAAAGTTACGATGGGAACAGCTAAGCTAAGCACATGAATTCAGACAGGCTTCTCATTTTATTTCTCTGCCAGCGTGGGGTTAGGCAGTCCTGCAAGACACTGCATTTCCTTTGCTTTCCAAGACAAACTCTGTTAAATTATACAAAACCAACTGGCCTCTTTGTAAGTGAAACTTAGAGAAACGTAGCTTTTCATGTTCATTAGAGCTGAATTTAGAATGGGCAATTTCCCCTCGAAGTTAAAGAAAACCTATAGTTGGAACAGCTAAATATTCTATTTTCTCTACTCTTATGAACTTTCCCCCCAGACTAGAAGTTAGTGAGACAAATGTAACTCATCAGGTGTAAAGTAAATTCAAAAGCAAATGCATACACAACCCCCATATTCTCTCTTCAGAAAAACTACTTTCATATTGATTGTCATTATTCTTGTGTGCAAAATTTAGCTATTTAGGATTTTCTCCTTGCTTCATTCCCGGCAAGTTCTTTTCCCAAGATTTGGAGGCGCCGAGAGTGAAATGATTTTCAAAGAAAAGAGGAATTGCCACTTTCATCTCCTTAAAGCCAGAGGTGTGAAAATAGTTTGGAAGAACGCTGACATATGCCTGAACCAAAGCAGTAAAGAAAAATGTGTCAGCCTAGTAACTTTCTTTTGCAAACAGGGCTTTGAGGGCCAGGACACAAATTATGCAAGGAAGGCTTTTTGTAGACCCCCCTTTCTTTTAAGAAACTACCTCAGTTGGGTTGTCATTGTCTCACTTTACTCTCACTACATTTCCATTCAAATAGGAATATTGGGGAAATTAGTATTGCATTTTTAAAGTGAGTAGCTGTGTGCTTAGTATCCAATTAGTGGAGGGCTTTTCTAACAAAAACTTTCAAAGTATTACCTTTTATAAAAATCCATGCACATTAAAATCACTTTTAAAAGATGAATGTTTTCCGACCCCCAAAGCCATTGTACTATGACAAAGTCATTTGCTTAAAAAAGCTAAATACTTCTAATGATATTAAAAGATGAGCACAATCAATAACACATCAGAAGTTTCTAGCTGCTTCATTTCCTTTAAAAATTGCTTTAAACTTCTGCTCCCTGAACACTCACATTATAGCATTAGATATCTAGTGCTTTTTGTTTTTGTTTTTTAAACAGATGATTGCCCAAGCTTGTATTTTTATTTATATAGCTGCTGGTTAGGAATCTATAGAAAACTTGATTACTTGAATTAATTACATGTAACATACTTAAGTCTACAAATGCACTGAATAAATTCTCTCCCTTTAGGCCACGGCTTTAGGAGCCTCATTCAAAAAGACAGAGAAAAAAAAAGGAAACTTTTTAGCAGTGTCTTTCAGCCACGTTTCAATTTAATCTCACATTTGAGTTCCACAATTGTTTTTTAATACGTACCCTTTGCGCCATCGGCCTCCCTGGCTCCCTTCCTACTTCAACTTCTAATATATCCTCTTTAAGGCCAGTGTGAAAAGAAACAAATAAGCAAACTCCCCCGGAAAAAAATTTTTTTTAAAGCACGACGAAAAATCCCTTAACGTCTCCAGCAATGTGAGCTACTGGTCCCAGATCTTCGGTCTACGGGACCTGAAGCAAAGCGCCCGAGTCACTGAGCATAAAAGCGCTCCGTTTCCAAGACAGCAGCGGGGGCAAAAAAAAGCAGATCTTCTCTCCCCCAAAAAAAATCAGTTTAAAAAAAAAAAAAAAAGAGCGCCCCTCAGACCCAACTACCAAATCTCATGGCTTTCTGCCACTCCGGCTGTCAATCACAGGCGAGGTTGTCAACGTGGTGAATGAATGATCATCCGCTCTGTCTTCTTCTGGTCAGAACACCTCAAATGTTAATATTCAAATGCACAAAGCCCTAGCGCTCGCTTCCCTTGAATCAGTCCTAATTCCTAATCAGTTTCTCTCTTCTCTCGCTCGCTCTTTCTCTTTCTCTCTCTCTCTCTCTCCCTCTTTGCAACTGCTGCACTGGAGGGAGATTAGAGGAGGAGGGTTAAAAAAAATGTCTGTCTGAGTTTGTCTTAAAGGAGCCACGATCGATGCTGCCCGCTTGCAGTCCCCGTGCGTGTGTAAAGTGTGTGTTGCACAGGCGGAGAGGTGGATTCCGACCAGAATGCTAGAACCCGGAAGTAGTGGTGGCCATAACAGGTCGCGTCTTACACAATGCATTGGGCTGCAGCAAGTAGGCTCCTCGGCAGGGGTGGGTGCGCGAAGCGAGCTCTGGCCGCACTGGAGAGGCAGAGAGGCGCTCCATTAAATCGCACGCCCAGGCACAAACACCCACACACCCAGGGCACACGCGCACAAACGCGGGCAGGAGCCCCCCGCTGCAGGCTTTATTTTCCGTATTCTTTTCTCTCCCCCCCCCTCCAGACTCTCTCCCCAAAGCCGACTCTCTTGAAATAAATTGGGAATAAACGCGGGGCAGGCAGCAGCGGGAGTTATTTTGCACAGGGCTCTGCGCATAGACTTCATGACTTTCCTCGAAATTATTGGGGTCTGCCAGTATTTTTCGGGGCGAAGGGGACTAATGCGGAAAGTATTGGATTCTCACAACTGACCACCCCAAGTAGAAAAGTCAAACGGGGAGAGAAGATGAGCAGGAGCAAGGCTGGGAAAGGCTCTGCTAAGGAGTCCCGAGAACGTGGGGGTGGTGAAGGCTGGAGCTTTCTGCAGATCCAGCTTAGAGTTGCTGTCAGAGGTGGACACCCGGCCCAAGGAAAGGAAATGCTTGCATTTTCTCACTTTGGGGTCTGGACCTCCCCCACCTCCTAGTCCCGGAGGCCCCCAGCCCCAGCCCCGGCGTCCTGCGCGAAGTGGGAGAGGAAGGGAGGGAACAATGAGCTGAGAGCGGGGAATGTGCCCCCAGCGCCTGTTTACAAACACGAAGCTATTTATGATCGCCGGAAAGCGAAACCCGACGCGGGCTCGGAGCAGCGGGTGGAGCCCGGGCCGGAGAGACTCAGGGAAGCCGGCTCTTTCTCTGACCCGCTCGGAGCGAGGAAGCCGTGCGCCCAGGGCGCGGCGCGGCAGAGTCGGCGCGCTGGGTTCGGGCTACGGCCGCGCCGCCTTTGTCTTCCAAGCGCCGAGGGGCTCTGGCCTCGGCTGTGCTGGGGCCTGGAGGGACCCCGCGCCCCAAGCTTTCTCCCCCGCTACGCTCTGCGCTCTTCTCCCCAGCCCTTCTTCCTCCCACTCTTCTTTCCTGCCCCCATCCCGGCTCAGGGAAAACTCCCAGTACCAAAGAAAAAGAAATTCACTTCGGAAGCTGAGATTTTCAGACAAAAACCTGTCCCAACCCGCAACTCGGAGGGTCAAACCAACCACTGATTTTAACTTTTTCCTTTTAAATACCTATTTTCTGGCTTAACAACAACAAAATTCTTTCTTTATTCTCCTACTCTGAGCTTGTCTTTTATTATTATACTTGGTGGTGTTATTTTCGTTTCTTATTTTTTTGCCCGCCCGGCTCTGATACGCCTAGATAGCTCGGCCACAGCAGCTCGACCAGCGGGGCTGGAAACCTCACATCCTCGAGTAAGGCTCGCAGCTCGCTCGGCTCGGAGCAGGATTTTTTTTTCCTCCCTCCAGCTGAAACCTCACGGAAAACTCCCCCTGCGGTCGACTGGAAAATGAGCTCACCCAAATCTCGGTAGGCAGCCGTGGAGGAGGGCTCGGCCAATCAGGAGGCGCTTCTGCCAAAGCGGCCGCGCATTGGCTGCGGGGAAAATCAATTATCAAATAATCGATCAGCAGGGAGCTTCGATCTGCCGGGAATGCAAACTGCCAGTCCCCATTCCCGCCCTGATGGTGGCCAAAAGGCTGACTCCCCCAAAGCAGGCGGCCTCTCGCTCCCATCGCCCCCACCCCCATCCCACTCCGCCAGCTGCGGACCGAACCCTCGTCCTAAAGGGGGGGTGTAGATAGGAGAAAGAGTTTTGAGAAAGATTAGGGTGCCCCTATTCGCAGAGGTTGTTTGGAAAAGGTTAGGAGCTCTCAAATATATTGAAGCTAACTCTTAATGTACAAACTAAAAGAATTTGCATCAGTCCGAGAGGTAGGACTCAAGTTTCTGTTAAGTGGGCTTTTGAGGAGCAAGGGACACAGGTCGAGCATCAGAACCTATATCTGGAATCAGGTTCCCTCCAGCGCGCATAGTCTCCCTAAGCGTTGTCTATTCCTTTAGTACTTCGTACGAGTAAACGCCCAGTTCCCCCCACCCTCCTATAGTGGGGTTTTCATAAAGCCGAGCTGCTGAGTCTCTTTCCCAGCCTCCCGCACACCACCCTCGCCCAGACACCGTACTCGTCCCATCTGTGGCTAAGGGACTGACACGTTCATCCAAAGCCTTCAGATGCGCTTTGCCTTGAAAGAGCTCCGACTGTTTAAAAAATATCCTAGGATCCTCATCATTCGCATTTCTCTTTTCTCTTCCGTTCTCTCTTTCTCTCTCTAATTACCCTGCCCACCCTTTTCAGGATATTTAACTTTCCTTCATCGCAAACATGTGTAGTTTCGGGGTACAGACGCCCCGGTGCATCACGCGGGAGGTTAAGGCAGGCCCGCATGTCAAAGCCGAGGGTGAATCCAGGTGAATTACCAGCTTCTACGCCATTGCCTGACACTCCCACCCCCACCCCACCCGCCCCAACGTGAACTTGGAAACAGAACTTCAGGCCAATATGGAACCTCCCGGTCTCCGGAAGGCGATTTCTCTGTTTAATTCTCGGGAAACCGCGTTGGCTGGGCCAGGCAACGCAATCCTTTCCGATTACCAGGAGGACCAAACTGGGCCGGCAGCCTGCAAGTCTTCCCCGAACCCCGGGCAGCTTCGGCCCTCACCTGAGCGCCTTCCGACCTCTGCACTGCAGGTCCAGCAGGCCCGCCAGGCTTCAGAGCGGCTGGCTGGAGGGGGGAACGCAAAAGGGGTGGGGGTCGAGGCAAACAACGACACGGGCACATCTACGTTTATGATCCTTAAATGAACTGCGAGGGAAATTGTGTAAGTATAATTTAACTGAGAGAAATTTACTGCGAAATACACTTCGATGATCATAGTCTTTTAAGAGTCCTTAGAGGTTCTCCAGGAAAGGCTTAGGTAACCGGCTTGGAGTTACCTCAACTCTGAGGCCACGTTTTCAAATTTGGAAAAGGCCAGTTTTGATAAAGATTTCTTTGACAATAGAATTTATCTTGTATTGTTGCCTTTGGGAAAATTTGTTTTCTAGCAGAGATGAAAAAAGAAGTTTTAGGCAAGTCACTCCTTTTCAGACATAACCCAAAACTTCAAAGCAGTGGGAAAACTATTGTGTGCTTCAACCATGATGTGTCAGATTACCTTAAAAGTACTTTCAATTACCCACACACAGGTTTTCCTTAAAGAAAGGAATAGTTTGAGTTTGTGGGCTTAAATAAACTCTTATTAGTTTTGAAAAGTGTCCTCTTTCTTCCCTACCCCCCTTTTCTATTTATAACTGTGAGCCTAATGCTACTCCTAGGTCTTTATAAGATTAATTCTGAACAATCAAGGGACTAAAACACTTTTACAATGTAATTACAGTAGTACAAATTGTTTGCCCAAACCTCATTCTGGATAAGGATTTTACAATTAGCAAACAGTTATTACAGTTGGGGCTTGCTGAGAGAAATTGCACAGAGGAAGTCTAGAGTTGTAATATAGTAGCCATAAAAAAAAAAACCTCCTTTGGCATGGCAGCAATTAATCATCTATTAAAAGGAAAAGGTAAAGGGATAGCTATAGGTATCTTAGTAAACTACTACTGATAATTATACTTGTTCTGTGTGTGACAACACCTATCCCTGACTTATTTCAGATACTTGCTTTTTGAGGCAATAGCACTTCTGTTTTGCAAAAACTTGGCCTGCTGAAGCGTTCTGGCACTTGCCCTTAGCTCTTTCAACATGCACCTTCCATACTCAGCTTACACTAAACATCCCAGAGCATCTTCCCAAAGATAGAGAGCAAAGACTTTAAAGGGGCAGGCTGAGGCCTAGGTCTCTATTGTTTAGACCTTCCTTGCAAGAAGGCATTGAAAGCAAGTGGTGCCCCTTTAGGCTGTTGGTACGGTCCTTTCTGAGCACTCCCTTCTAATTTTCTGTCCTCCTATAAGGAATTGTGTCTCTGGAAAGACATATATCCTGAATTAGGCTTTTGTCCCCAAAGTTCACACTGATGAGTCAGCTCCCAAACCCTCAGAAATTAAAGAGGCTCCTGTTAAGGTAAAATGCGTGTGTATTTGCCAGCCCAGAATAAACAAAAGCCTGTTAATCAATCGAGTTTGGCAGCTGTGTTCACAGAATGATAAGGGTTTATCATCTGCCACCTAACTCTAAGATGCCTGTTAAAACGTTGTGATTGCTCTTTCGGTTGTCCCGCGGTGTGGTGGCTTGGGTTTTGTGCTTCGAGAACATTCAGCTTCTGCATCTCACCCCCCACTCCCCACATTAGCATTTGCATTTCAAAAAACAGAAATAAGAAGAGGGAAAGACAGTTTGAAGAAAATGGATTTAAAATCTACTAGAGATAATAGAGGAATGCTTGAGATAAGAGCCTGGGTGTGATAGGAGAAAGGTACCAAGAAGTCAAAACTGATGAATAGCTGTGAGAAAAGTGAAATAAACTCTTCAGAGGTCTATAAAAGGGGGAAACCTGGTTAGGTGATGTGAAAGGGGGTTAACTGAATGGATTAGGGAAGACGTTAATCAAGTCCCCCAAAGCCATCCAGGCTAGAAGAACTGGGAGATTTGTTTACTGCATTTTGCTTCAGAAAACAATGTCTGGGTCCAGTTCAGGAGTCAATGAGAGGTCAGTGTAGGCTCCCTAACCGTTGCAGGGAAAATACCTAAGTCACTATATTCTGATTGGATAATGCAAAAGTTAAGGGGGAAAAAAAAAACTGGGGTAGGGTGTTGTTTTCCTTACTACCTTTCTACTTCAAATCATTAAAATGCTTTGGTCTCTAGAGGGGGAAAATTATACTGGTTAACATAATTACTAGCTCTGACATTTTCAGAAGTTATAGAGGTCTTTTATTAATTAAATGGAGGGCTTAATAAAATATTCCTAATAAAATTTATGGTTGTCTTAAAACTTTCTAAACAGTGCTATAAATTCTTAATAAAATTAACTGGGAAATGAGTTATTAGCCCACACTTTACCATCCCCCCTTCTTCATAAGGAGCGTCTGTAGAATGAAAAGAGAAATAGAAGCCTTTTAGTAAAATATAAATATTAGCCAAAGTCACACATTTCTTTAGGTGAGGTGAAGTTTCAACTAAGTTATTTCTAATGGTTTCACCCTTCAATATTCCCCAAAAGCTATTCACAAAACTTAGACCATTTCTTCCCCTTCTCTACTACATATTATATATATGTGTGTATGTTAGCTCATGGGAACTACAATGCTCAATTTTCTGGTCTGAGTTGTGTATTAAGTTTAATAAAAAGCAGAGGTGCATCATGCAAAATTTCAATATAGGATTTTTGAAGATTCAATAAATATTTTATCAATTCAAAGATAATTAAAAGTGAAATGTCTTATAATTTCTCTCAATTTAATTACTTTAAAGGTAACTTTTAAATAATAAATCTCTCAATATTCGTTACACTCCACATTTATAACAGTTGGTACTATCTGAGGCAGCATTTCGTTGAGAAGATATGCAAAACTTTTTCATATCACTATATTTTAAAACCTTGGCGAGTTATCTTAAGTTTTGAGATCCTTCTCTGCTTCACAGATAAAATACTGGCTGGTTGGCTGTCTAAAATGAACAGCACTCTCAAACATACTCCAACCAAGTAAAACAGCCTTGGCGGATTTTTCAGCTTTTGAAGGCTTGATCTTTTGTGCCGTCTACTGGACAATGGAAAAACTACAGCTTCTATGACTGAAGAAACTTCCCTTGTCCAGTATGGGGTTGGGGGATGGGGGCAGTAGTGGGAGGGGGTGGATTTCATGCTACTAAGTAGTAGGGTAGGACAACAGGACCCAACCTTTACTCACAGGACAGGTCTCATGGTGTAATCATGTTTTCATATCTAAGTTTAGGACATTGTATTAAGTATAGGCACACCTAAGTCACTTAACTAAGGCTCAAGGCTGTACTTACTATAACTGTGTATGTGTGTGAACGCACATAGTTGGCTCGGGAAAAGACAGAAAGAGAAGATAATGGGACAAGCTCAGCATCTCCGAAAAAAATATTGGTGGTTTGCTTGGTTCTGAGTGTGCATTTGCTTGATAGTCAAGTTAAATATATCTACTGTCTAGATAATCTAAGATGCACAAATTAATTCTTGGAATTTGAAACGTGACATTGTTCAGTAACAAGAAAAGTACTTTTAGGAGGAGAGGCGATGAAATTGGTAATTAGAAGACTTTTAGTGCAGTTCTCTTTGGCAATCTTGGATGAAAATGTGAAACTTCAGTGTTTTCACTTGGAGACCACATGCAGGAGAAAGTGTGGATGAAATTCATAGTCAGATGCCTTTATGCAGCAGAGGCTATTTCATGATGTGTTAAACATTTAAAACTATTGTATATATTTCGGTTATGATTTTTAAAAATATTTATGGAGCCCTAGCATTATGAAAACTTTGTACAAAAAAGTTCATGAAGATAATTTTGACCTCTGTTTGATATTGATGTAGCTTCTGAATAATCATATTTACCATAGAGAGGTGATTTTGTGACTTAAACAAAACTCAACTCTAATAAAATGTAGAGAAATCAAGCTGATTTTGGTGGAAGAGACCTAAACCTGGGTTCAGAGCTCTTATAACTGTTTATCTGCTTTTCTGAAGTTAAAATTCCTCAGTGCATTTTAATAAAACCTAGTACCACATGACTAGTTATTAGGGTACCTTTTAATAAAAATTTAAGAGTGAAAAGGAGACAGTTTTAGGGCATTTTATTGATGCATAAATATATTTCAACGATCTACTTCAAGTATACATTTTGATGTGGCACTATGTCAGAATGACTTTAAAATATTGTATTAAATATAGATCTATCAGAGTACCTGAAGTGACATTGACTACTTAAAGCAGTGAGATTGCTTGCACTGTGTGTGAAAGAACAGGATGGTTTTAATCGTACTACAGAGCTGGGGGTTGTGGAGGTGGTGGTGGTGGGTATCTTTTAGGCTTTAGCACGATCTACTGAACTGTGTGACAGATTATTATTCTATAAGACGCTTTTGGGGTCTTAAAGATTACATTAAAGCAATAAGGACAATGGCCACCCTACTGACAATAGCTAGAAAATGTAGAAAATTCTTACAAGAACCAATCACATGTTTGATGTATTCTAAACTAATAAAGAAGTATTGAGTGCTGTAAGAGGTCTGGCCAAAGTGCTCTAGTCACCAAAGGCAAACATTTACCTTTGAAACAATAGGATGAGCCGGAGTGGTCATGATTAACATCCACGTTCTGCGGGGATAAAGGGCCCTATTTTGTTTAAAAAAGAAAAAAAAAAACCTTCAGACAAAAATGTACTGATTATTCAAAAATAAATATTTTAACATTTCATTGGGTTATCTAATGAATAAGAAAAACATCGAAGGCTTCCTGCAGTTCCGAAAGAATTCTGTAGACTGGAAAACGCAGAAGGAAAGAACAAGAAGCCGAAGGACGCCTGCTGAGTAGTGATTCACTTGTGGATATCTGAAAACACACTTTTCCGTGCCCTTATTTAAAAATGAAAAATAAATATCACCCTTCCTTTTTTTTTTTTTTTAATAAACATCAGACTATGGTTATGCTTGCTAAAAAGCGTAATTCTTTCCAGGCGATTAAAGCAAGAAAGGGCCAGTTTGAAAACTTACAACTCATGTGAGAAGTGGACGTATAAGCCGCAAACAAATCGGTTCGCAGTGGGGCCCACAGCCTGGAAAGACGCCCCTTCTTGCGAGCTCATCCAGGATAACTTCATTTACTGGCAGATCAGCGGCCACTTCCGGGACTCTGGCGAGTGGTGTCCTTTTACCTCAGAGCCCTCAGCAGGGTTGCCCGGTCACCTGTGTGTGTTGGGGTGGCCGGTCCCCGCGGCGCCCCGCGGCGCAGTCTGGTCCCCGCGCGCCCAGCCACCCAGAGTCCCGGGCCTGCCTTCACCCCCGGGGCACGGACTCCCTGGGCTGGGTGGGGGGACCCGGCAAGGTACGCTTCTCCAGGATGGCGGCCGCGGCCTGGGCTCACACCTGGCTGGGCGCAGGGGCGGCGGTGTAGGGGGAGGGGTCTGGGAGAACCTGTTCTCCGGGGACCCGGCACCGTCTGGAAAGAGCCCTGGGTGAAAAGTTCCCTTCTCCCGCCAGGATCCTCCTCCCCCCTCCATTTTGGACTGCCCCCCTGTCTTCTCTTTGGGGTTCGCCTCAGCTTCTGCGGGAGGTTGTGGGTCAGGCCTGGGCGGCGGGGGGTGGCAGCGGGAGCCAGAGCGCGAGGACCCCAGGACCCGCGCGCGGCGACTCAGGCCCCCGGCCGCGGTCTTCTGCTTCTCCAGGCTCAGCACCCGAGGGCGCCTTTCCCCATCTGGACTCGAGGACTTCGGCTCATTCCACCTCTCGCCGCTTTAGCCCAATTCCGGAAGCTTTCTGGCCTCGGTTCCTGGACGGCTCTTTCCCGGGGGGGCGCCGTGAGCCCTGGGGTGCCGCCCAGCTCTCGCTTCCTTCTCCGAGGCCCAGTGTGCTCTGCAAGTCCGTTTGGGATGCGGGAGCCTTTGGGAACCCCGGCCCCCTCGCCCCCTGAGGCCGCGGCGGCCCCCTCGTAGGGGCTGGAACAAGCGCGCGTTTGTGGCCGCGGTTATTATTTCAGGTGTGCTAATGGGATTAGAGGCGGCAGAGCCCCGTGTGGGGATTGAAGCGGTTCCTTCTCCGGGGTTCCAGCCGCCGCCGGGTGGATCGCAAGTCACCGCCGGGTCCTGGTGGCCTCCCGGTGCAGCACGGCCGCGCCGGCGCTCACACCTGGGAGAGAGGTGGTGGCCCCGCGCCCCACTAAGGGAGGAGCGGGGGAAGGACTGAGGATGCGGGAGAGGATAGGAGCCCCGGAGGAAAGGAGAGAGACGCGGGGTGACAGTGACAGTGACAGAGACTGAGAAAGGGAGAGGAACAGAGACAGAGTCAGGGAAACCGAAAAGACGGAATCGGAACCAGTCCTGTCCACCTTCCCACACTGGCCTCGACTGTGAGAGAGAAATGAGCTCCTTCTCCTGTGCTGCTTTCTGCTTCAGAGGCTGCCTCCTTATCACAGACTTTTGCATAATTGCATATTGACTTTCCTAAATAGTTCTGCAGACCTATTTGTTGCTTTCATTTATTCAGTCGCAAACAATTACTTTGGGGAAAAGACAAGAAAATGTGTGTGTGTGTGTGTGTGTGTGTGTGTGTGTGTGTGTGTGTGTGTGTGTGTTGGGGTGGGAACTAAGGCCAGAGATAAATGCTACCATGCTCTTTCAGAATGTTCCTTTGGCCATCCCAGAAATGAGCATCCTGTTCTGGGAAGTGGGAGTCACCATCACAAGTGGGCTGAGACGATTGCTCTGCCTTGGGTCCACTTTTTGCAGCCGCCTTTCCACCACAGAGAACCGGAGGGTTTTAGGGCTAAGTCAAAGCATTTAGTTCATTTGCCTACTTCTCAGATGAGCAAGCAGAGACTGAGAGGGGCTAAGTGACCTATTCAATTTCTTCTTTCTTCTTTATGTCTTCAAGTTCTCTCTCTCCATATATATATATATATATATATATATATATATATATATAATCTCCCAACCATTAAAACAAATCACAACTACAGAAGAAGTCTTTCTCATTCTTCTTTCCTAAGATCACTGGATGTCAGCGCTTCCATGTCTCCTGCTAGCGGCAGCTCTGTGTGCAGTTGGTGGTGTGGGAGCATCGGGGCTGGGTGGGGGCTTCTCCCTCCTCCCCTGCTCCCACACCGGCTGCATCACTGAGCCCCTCCCTGTAGAACAGCAGCAGGCAGGGAGCTTGCTGACCTGTGGAAGACCCCTCCACACAGCAGGAAGAAAGGAGCAAGGAGAGCTTACATTTGGTGGTGATGGCGCAGAGGTCTCCTAGGCTTTCTCCAACCAACCCCCAAACAAATAAACAAGTCCTGCCTTCTGCATCGACTTCCTGTGACTGAGTGACCCTCAGCAGAAAACTGGCCCAGGTCACCCAGGGAAGGAGTGGGGGAGGTTCAAGGCCTTATTTACCCCAGGATTAAAAACAACATCCCCTCAAACCTTCCTTCCTCAGTAGCTTGCCTTTTAAGGATGTGAGAAGGAGCTCCTTAGAGTCCAAACAGACATAATAACCCATTGAGATGTTTAGGTTTCAAGTTTACAAAAAAGCATTTTATCCCTGCTTCCCTGAACCCCACTACAACCTGGACCCAGGCTATCAAAACCTTTAAAAAGACATCCTGTATCTTTTATGGGCAAAATAAATTTTTGAGTAGACACTCTGAATTCTGGTGTATTTTTATTTTTAACTTCAAGTTTTGCTAAAACAAATCAATTAATGCCTTCTTCTCCCCATCCTCTGATTTCTTTTCACTCTAAATTTTTGTTACCTTGAATTTTGTATTGATTTGGGTGTTTGGTAGAGAAAATCTGCTTGTAGGTCTGTTACCGTCAGTCATCTACATTTATTTTATTTGCTGTGTTTTTTTTAAAACTTACTGATATTAACAAAAAATATCCTAATGTTCTTTGAGGTTTAAACCTTAGCAATGTGTTATGTCCTAGCCTAGCTTCTGTGATAAGCCCATTGCATTTTCTTCCATACTTGTTGAGTCACATATCTTTTAGTTAAAAATTTTTCTTTTTAAAAGATTTTATTTTTTAAGTAATAGCACCCACCATGGGGCTTGAACTTACAACCCTGAGATCAAGAGTCCCTTGCTCTGACTGAGCCAGCCAGGCACCCCAGAGTTAAAAATCTTTTGAGCAACCCAGAACTTTATGATTTACTGGACTGTAAGTTATTTTATCTGCAAATATTTAGTGCTTGCAGCCTGAAACTGAAGAATGATCTAGGAACTTGGTTCTATCACAAAAAGCTCTTTGCATGTACAAAGATCCCAGTCAAGATTCTGCATTACTGCATGACGGCTGTGAGGGAGAGAGGCAGAGCTGAGAGTTAGGATACTCTCAGATTCAAATTTGAACTCAGTCACTAATAGGCTGATGGTATTCGAAGAAATAATCTCCTACAAAATGAATCAGTTAATATTATTTTGTTCTCCAATTGTACTTTTGATTCCCACATTTAGTGATTCTATATTATAAAATTAGATACATAGAAAATGTGTAGCTTCAAAATAAAGAAAAAAGTTAAGACATTGCCATACTAACTATTTCACAGAAAATTTTAAAAAGGTTGACATTTTGGAGTTAGATTGGAGAAGATTATCCTAAAGCAATGTTTCCCTGTCTTGACTTCAGCCATTTACATACAACCATAGGGTTTCTGCCCTGTTTTAATGCCCTGTGAATTACTTTTTATTTGTTCTTTTAAAAAAAGAGTCTCACCTGCACTAAAACACACATACGTAATTTAATATGAAACTTTATATCATAGGATTTCTTTTATATTTTTTCCTAACGCAGAGTACAATAAATAAAATAAATTCAAAACAATTTGTTGTGATATATACTCCTAAATTATCTTTACCCCTCTTTAGGAAGCAATGACCTAAGGACGTCTTAAATCTGTTCAGTGTGCCAAATTCTAAACAGATTTTACTTTATACATCAGCATGACCAAGCATCGTTCAACAAATATCACACAATGAACACAGAAGGAAGAGGTATTCAATTGAGGAAGAAGTGAACACTAATGATTAGGGAAAAGGAACACTCATTTTAGGAAGAAATCAATGCTAATGTCTTACAATTCAGCTTTCGTATTTAAAGTGGAACTGTATCTTGTAAACTTGCAACTGTGAACTTATTGATGCTGATGAATTATACGAAGCTTCCATTTTATAAGACAACCTTTTTGAAATATAATCACTACAATTTTAGACATTTGTAAGGCCCAAATTTATGATAATAATAAGCAATTTTTGAAAAATATACTTGATTCTATAAAAATGACAATAATTTCTCACAAAAGCCTTCAAAACACTGAAATCTGAAACTCTTCTGCTTTATATACCAGGGAAGGAAAACATACATAAATGCTTCTACTTTAGAGTTTTTTTTTCCAATGTATTCACTCTCAACTCCTCCCTCTTCTGAGGTTCTCCCAGCAGGGAACTCGAGTGTCAGAAGACTCCCTCTCTAGGCGCTATAACCTCCAGATAGGACTCTCCAAGTTTGAAAATGACATCTTTGGTCTTTGTTGAAAGATATACCCAAAAGAACTAAAGTAAACAGAACGATGTCAAAGCACAGGATTATTTTTGTTGCCATGAGATTTTGTCTGGATATTCTTTAGTGTGATTTGGAGGTTAAAATATTTAAACCTTTCTTCACTGGCCAGGCACCTTTTGGAGGCACTTTCTCTAATTTCCTGATTTCACATTTGTCTTTTCCTTGTAATGCTGCACACTGAATTTGTAGGACAAAAGGTAATTTATACACAGTTTTTATTTCTTTCTGCCTAACCGTGGTTACATATCTCAAGCAAACCAAATGCCATCCACTGTAAGTTTTTGTTCCGCCCTTTTTTTTCCCTAAACATGGAATTAACTGACACTAATAATTCACTGAAACAACATAAACACCTGACCATCTTAAAAATCAAGAAAAATCAAAATCAAGAAGCGCTGCTTAGCACAACCAGAATGCCGAAGAACTTCAAAACCACAAAGTTGAAAATGGATAGTTATGGCTTTTTAAATAACTGTCACTTTGCCGTGTGTCTAAATCAGTGTCCCAGCACCATGAGGAGTGCGACTGAGCTTCAAGCGCTCTGGAAACCACTGTTTTGAAGGTCAAACTCAACCATGTTTAAGTGCCCAGCTCTCCTGCGCTACCAGCAATCCTTGGCTCCATGGGACCACGCGCACCCTTGACCTGATAAGAACCAAATGCCAAGGCCAATTTGTTCCCTGACTTAACGATTCTGTCTCTGGTAGTTACGGGTTTTGTTTTGTTTTTTTCTTTGAGCATTTAACTCTTTTTACTTTTGCATTTCTAAAATAGTTGGCCAGCACCCTTTTTTACCCGAAGCTAATTTATACCAAAAAGTATTATACATTTTCGGATACTCTTACTCATTAAATGCCTAGGGCTTATTTGTTTGAGACCCTCAGCCAATCTTCCTCAGTGCTTTTAGCTTTTTACCCCAGGAGGGAATAGTTTGAATTTGTTTCAAAATTCTCTTCTTTTATTTGCTTTTTCCTTTCCTATGAGTCTGTAATTTAGTTCTGCTGACACAGTTGGTTAACCCCATACTGGGGAGCTGATTAAAAACACTTTCTAAAAATGTCTGTTCCTATCGCCGGTATTAATCAGCATTTTTTTTTTTTTGGACTATCGTTTTCTTTCGACTTGTTTACCAAAATCTTTCCATCCCCATAATTCTAAATGGGCATAGTTAAAAAGCTACATACCCACTTCTTTTTAAGATGAGCTACTTCTCCCTGCACGGTCTCTAACGTACCTGCTACGTTAGAATGATAGAGCAGTTAGCGGCGGTAGAGATTCTATCAAACTCTCTCTGTGCCAGAACAACGGTGAGCAATAATCAGGTCTGTTCCCATCCCCATGCTTAGGGGACGACTCAATTATACAACAGATTTCCCTCTTGAGGAGTACTTTCTGAAAAAATCTGAGTAGTTGTCACGGATACGCTGAGGGAAGCTGCCTAGGGTCATTCATACGCTTTATCCACTCCACTTAATCCAGATACCAAGGCCAGCCCTACTGTCCTACCCCCGTCCTATTGGAAACTTTTAAGATAACACGAGGTCCAAAACAGTTTCAGACTTGCTTTGCTCATTGTCTGCTTTGCTCATTGTCACTGACATTTTTTGGATAGTGATAAAAAGGCAAGTCTGTTGCAAATTTCATAAATCAGTCCTTTCTCTCTGTTCTGCTGTCAGGTTGCCCTTCTCACTAATGTCACCATATGTCACTGCTTGTCCCAGCCAATCTCAGGTTGATTGAAAGTGTTTGACTAACTTTTGGGTCCCATTGCCTGTAACTGGTAAGACCGGGCTGACTTTATGGTTTTACACTATTCTGTTTAGAACAGTATTATTCAGGGAAAGTCAATTATACATCCTAAACAAGTCGTTGATATTCAGGGATAAAATCCAGAATTTAATTTTTAATTAATTTAATTTAATTTAATTTTAATTTCCTGACTTAAGAAAATATTTCATAGTTTGCAAAGCATGCTTTACCCACCCACCAACCTAATAGCTTACTGAGCTCCCCCAAACCTTGTGACATTGTATTACCATCTCCATTTCACAGAGAAAGTTTAAAGTCACACAACTATTTAGGACCAAAGGCTATATACTGAGTTCTGGTATCAATCTAGAAAAAATATCTTTGTAACTGAATCATTTTGTTATTCTAAATATTGGCAGGAAGGCATGAGAGAAAGTGAGTAAGGAGTTTTGGGGTTTTGGTTTTTTGTTTTTTGGGGTTTTTTTGCTTGAATTTTTTAGTTTTCTTTTTTTCCTATCATCTGCTGTAAGATTAGAAATATTTAAACTCCTGGAATACATCCCCAGAAAGTTTTGCTATTTCCAATGTCCAGATATTCTGAACTGATTAACCATGTTCAGTACGAAATGTTTGCTCTCTATATTTCAAGTTACTTTTTGTTGCACAAATATCTATTTTTGAAAAATCACGCTCAAAATTATGTATAGAACATAAGTTATTACACAGATTTATTATAATTCTTTCATTCCACAAATATATTTGTTTTCTTTTCACAGATGGTATGTCTTTTTGCCCTTAAAAACTATACTATAGACATAAGTCCATTTATGACATATTATGGCATGGTTTTCAAGGAGATAGCAATTCAAACTTTCCATTTAAAGAGAGAGAAGAAAACTGCTTTCAGGAAATATTAGTTAACCGGCAGGAGTCCTTTTCAGAGCACAGTTACCATGGGATTGAGAAGTATTTGCTAATTATAACAGTGCACTAATTATCTGCTTTTACATCTCATCTTTCTGTCTTTCTGTCTAAATTCACTTCTAATTATATGGTACCCTTTTTGCATATGACACATCTAAAAGTACTGCTTTTATCAGATATGAATTCTTTTACTTGGAAATATTAAAGACAGAGTTTCGCTTCCAAAATATTTTCTCCTACAATATAGTGAAACCTTTTGATTGTGGGTTGAATAATCTGTCGTGTTGAGAGGAGGGAGGGACCAAGATTTCAATATTAGACATTTTGTATCTTCTAAAAGAGAATAGCAAAGATGATCAGCCTTGTCATGGTTCCTATTTTTTCAATGCAGTTAAGAAGAAGTAGTCATATCACCCATTCTTCATTGTCCATCATTGTCATCACGTTTTTATTAACTTTCAGAATTTCAGATATTGTAATTGATGAAAAGATATTTTAAATGTAATATAATAAAGAAGGTCACTGGGGTACCGGACCTGTTTTCATGGGATTACCAGATCATCCAAATTGTAGAGGTCGGCTTCACACAGAGGCAACACAACAACAACAACAATGACAACAGCAACAACAACAACACATGTGATTTCAGCTTCTACCCTGGGATTCCCCCTGGGTTTGTTGAGCAAAGAGAAACAGAGGGGTTCACTTGATGTGTAAGAGAGTGAGTCTTGCTCATTCCCCCAAAGCAGGGATTTTGCGGGGGGACAGCTATAGGATTGGGGGGTCTACATCTGTAGGACGCCTCAGGCTTTATTCCCCAACACAGGCTCATGTAACAGCTATTAGTCTGACTCATTCGTGGCTCTACACTTCCTCTAACTCCACTCCTGATCACACTTTATTGATTATGAACTTTAATGCGTACATATTCATTTTAATGTTTATTTGTTTTTAAAGAAAGCTCAGAGAATAATTTATAAGCTTTTAAAGAAACATCTGATGGAGTACTTGAAGCTTCTGCAAATACAAACAAAATCTGCTCTGCAGTATTTAAGGCCCATAGATATGTGGATCAAGCACTTTCAGATCTCAGGCTCCAGGGGGGCAGAAGGAGGTGGGGTTGGGGCTGGTCAGAGCAGGAGAGGAAGCATTTACTGAGGGCTTCCTCTGTGCCAGGCACTGGCATAGAGGCTTCTCCATACATTACTTCGTTTTGATAGCACCCAGTCTATTGAGGGTTGTTCTAAGA
Source organism: Martes martes (assembly GCF_963455335.1). NCBI lineage: Eukaryota > Metazoa > Chordata > Mammalia > Carnivora > Mustelidae > Martes > Martes martes. The sequence goes on along the minus strand of NC_137896.1, from coordinate 83,400,859 downwards.
ATCACATAAGAACGTTAAAGTTTGATGTATCTTTTATGTTGAATTGCACTGAGCTGCAAACTTGGATCTTCTGCCATCAGCGTCACTTTTATGCCAGGCCACAGAATCACTTACACTCGCTCAACCCAAGAGGCTCAACTGCCTCCCGAACTAAGGGTACAGTCAAGGCCTTCAAGGCCACGGGGGCATTCTCTGCAACTAAAGACATTTCAACAATGGTAGAGCCTCTTCATTATCTGCATAGAGACTCCTTACCATCCTTCCCGGCCCCCTGGGCCTAAGCCTCCTCATCTGGAAATCAGGAGGACTGGACTCTATTTTTGATATCCCTCCCAGACCCAGTGATTTGTGAATTTCATTTTTGATTCTGCTGATGCCAAATGTTTACAGCAGAAAGGGGGAGGGCAAAGTAATTATAAACAGAACTTTCCCAGCTTAAATCTCAAGGGGTCAAGAGAAATGACTTAAATATTTTCTGACTCTGACAATCAGAAATGCATTTTTTTTGTGGCAATAATAAGATACACTGAGAAACAAAATGCTTAAAAAAAATTTTTAGTTGTGTTATTGAAGTGAAAAGCTTCCAAAAGGGTGGAAAAATAGTCCTCATCTCAAGCCACTGCAGACTGGGGTTATTTCTTCACTGTGTGCTGTGTGCTTTGGAATCGGAAAACATCCCTCTCTGGGCTCAGTAACATAGTGTTAATATCATCTCCTTTAAAATGGTGTTCTAATGTTTAATCAATGTTCATAAATCTCTTCAAGATCCTTGCATGATAATTGTGACATTAACTACAAAGTATTATTCTTACAATGGGGTAATTTTATCCAGTTAAATCTCCTCTGAGCTACCACCGGGGTAGGAAAGATCGTTATTACTTTGTAAATTACTTTGTACTAAGGTTCCTTATGTTCCCTAGCTATGAGGAAATGTCCCATCAGAAGGTATAGAATATTTAATATTTGTATTTAATATTTGCAACATTGACTTCAATGGGATGTTACAGCAGAGAACAATACGCCCCAGGACGGTACTAGTGACAGACCAGAAGGACCTAAATCTCTGAGGATGCATCTCTCTCTCTTTCTTTTTTTTTTTTTTAAAAAGGTACCATTTCTTTTTTTTTTTTTTTAAGATTTTATTTATTTGTTTGACAGAGATCACAAGTAGGCAGAGAGGCAGGCAGAGAGAGAGGGAGGAGGAAGCAGGCTCCCTGATCCCAGGACCCTGGGATCATGACCTGAGCCGAAGGCAGAGCCTTTAGCCCACTGAGCCACCCAGGTGCCCTTTTTTTTTTTTTTCCCCCAAAGATTTACCTATTTATTTTAGAGAGAAAGCACAAGCAGGAAGGGCAAAGGGAGAGAGAAGCTGAAGCAGATTGTTTGCTCAGCACAGAACCTGACTCTGGGCTCCATTTCACAACCCTGAGACCATGACCTAAGACCCAAGCCCAAAACCAGGAGGCGGAGGCTTAACTGAATGCGTCCCCCAGGCATCCCTGAGGACACATCTTTTGCAATACAATTAGCTATTCTTGGAGCAGCTGTGTAATTAATAACTGGACTGAGCATATCATTATTTTGAATGGGATCAAAGGAAACTTCGAGTTTTAAGCTAGGAGTCAACCTGGTCTCTGAGATTTGCTCCAGTTTCTAGAGACTGAAGTCTCAGGAGCAGTTGGTGTTATTTGCTTTTTAAAATGTGCCCCTCCCCCGCAAAAAAACAATTGTCAGCTTTGGAACTGATATTCAAGGTTTCCTAGCAAGCACTAGAAATTATCTGGCACACTTTATTTTTTATTTTTAAAGATTTTATTTTTTTTTTTAAGATTTCATTTATTTATTTGATAGGCAGAGATCACAAGCAGGCAGAGAGGCAGGCAGAGAGAGAGAGAGGAGGAAGCAGGCTCCCCGCTGAGCAGAGAGCCGGATGCGGGGCTCGATTCCAGGACCCTGGGATCATGACCTGAGCCGAAGGCAGAGGCCCTAACCCACTGAGCCACCCAGGCGCCCCTAAAGATTTTATTTTTAAGTAATCTCTCCACCCAATGTAGGGCTCGAACTCATAATCCCGAGGTCAAAAGTCACATGCTCCACTGAATGAGCCAGTCAGCACCCCTCCACCTGTTACGTTTTAAGTGAATCAGTCTAGACACTGCTTTTCATTAATTAATGCATTTACCCAATACATTATTTATTGATGACTCATGTGCCAGGATCTTGCTTAAACACGACCTGGAGAGACACAAGAGGGTGGGAAGCTTGTGGACGTGAATGATCAGTAGTAGCCACCTTCATGGCCAGTTCATGTGCCACGTTAACGGCTGGTTTTATTTTCAGAGTTGTTCTACAGAGCAATATTGTCACACCGAATGAAAATGACCCCCTACCCTCGCCTCAATCCACAGCTGGAGTCAAGTCATCGGGCATTCCATGAACTTTTTATTACAGTCAAGGATAAAAGAGGCATTTATGATAATTAACATAGAAAATGGGGGAAAAAATTCTCACATTTTAGGTCACAGATTTCTGGTTTGTAAGGCCAGCGAAATGAGAGAATTTTATCATTTTTAGTGTGTGTAACTGCTTACATAGTTAAGTCCTAATTGTCTCCTTTTCTTTCTTCTCCTTCTGATCATGCCAAAATTGTAGTGACTATTAAAGATTGGATAAGCACACTGACAACTGAAAGATTAAATGAGCAAAATGGTACTGAGAATGAAATATTACAGAATAAGGAAAAAAAATCTACAATCTCACCATTCGAACATGCCTCATAGTACCTTCTTCAGATATCTGCTTTTATACAACTAGGCAGTTCTGCTTTCCATTGTATTATATCTTTTTTCAAATTATTACACAAATTTCATATATTTTTTTAAAAGTCTGCCTAATGTTATAATGCCTAGGCACAACTTAATTTAATTAGGTGCCCCCATTTTGGATAGTTTGTCTCTAGTAACCTGTTCCCCCCCCCCGCCCCTTGATTTTAAGTTAAACTGCAGGGCATATTGTGTATGTGGCGAGATTTTTCTAGATTTTTTAGACAGATATCTGGAAGTTAGAATTCTAGATCTTTAAAAGATATTAAAATTTTTATGGCTTTAAAGTTTTTTTTTTTTGCTAAATTATTTGTCAACATTGAATACAATGATTTAGATATTCTGCCTACAAAAATTTGTAGGTAAAAATGAAACCTTATCTTTGAAAATTACTTTTTTTAATTACAAGCTTATCTTAACAATTAACTGTTCAGCAGTTCTTTTCCTTCATTTTTTGAATTGTCTGTTTATCTTTTTTTGTGTGAAATTTTCTATTAGGGATATTGTGACTGAAAATTCAGAATCTTCTTTCCTATCTGAAGGAACAAATGAAGCCAACATAAATGATGTTTTTGAAGAAATATTAATGGAATTCAAAATGCTTATAAAAATGAAAAGCAAAACTAAAAACAGATTTATCATAATTATGTGTATGTTTGAGTATACCTGGGGGAAAGTCAATGGAACTACATAACTACATTAATTGTGGTTATAAGATGATGAATAATATTTACTTTTCTTCTACTTTGCTGTATATTCAAGGTTTCATAAGCATATGCTCACTGTGTTTCTTAAATCAGAAAAAGCTGTTATTTGGAGATATGTCAATTTTCTCTCAACTCAATTTCTTTTTTACTTGGATAACTTTAGGAGCTCAAGTTTCATTGAAACCAGTGGGAATATGCAAGTTTGGAAGCTAAAGGCAGGTGAAAAAGTACTTTCTGGAAGACCCTTTCCTTTGTGAATACAAAAATCCCTAAAAACGTGATTATAAAGAGAGACCTAATCCATTCCTCCAAGTGGGTGAGGGATATTCACAGCGGGTTTCTCATGGCTGAACCAGGGCGGACAAAGCACTTTCTCAGGTGCTGCCGTCATTTTCCAGGCTGTCCCGAGCTTTTGCATAGTGAGGTTTTTGTGTCATCTTCTGCCTGAATTTTCATAGTGATAAGTTATCAAGGGTGAAAAGGGCACACAAATATATACCTAGAAGTCCTTTTTTAAAAAGTTTGTCCTTGAATTAAAACATCCTTTTTGAACAGGTGAACCTTAGAATTTCCATATTTGGTCAATTTGAACAAAGAAATCTATTGTGTGCAAAAGAATAATAAGTAGAAAAGCTTTCACGTTTCATTCTTTGGTTAGTCAGAGTAAGGGCAGAAGCCTGATCAGCCAGACCCCCTGCTCTCAGCAGGGCCCCGCCTTACCTGGCAGCACTGGACTCTGGTTGCTGATAAACACTGCAGAGGCATGAAAACAACCTCTTAGATGCTGAACTAAAAAAAGCTCAGTAGAGACTGATTTCCAAGAATGTTGTAGAGGCATATGTTTTGGAAACCTCCTCTAGATCTCCAGGCTGGACCGAAAATGGTGAGAATTTCACAGAAATAATAAATTCCTTATTTCTCTTTAGTGTAGATATTTGGTCCTCTACATTTTAGGAGCCAGGTCTCCATGAGAGTATACATATATATTTTAATCAGAATTTTGTCTTCCTCTTCAGGGTAATATTCCTGGATTAGGCAAAGGGAAAGGACTCTCTTTGTTCTTTGGGTTTGCCAGTCTTACAAGCCTAAGTGAAATAGGCATGTCCAGGATCAAGGGACTGATGAATAACAACACTCTTGCTCACCCCTAAACCCCAGGATTAGGAACGAGTGAGATTCACAGAGAAGCATGATAGATGGAGAAACATCATCAGCCTTGGGGGGGAAAAAGCTGATCGGAAAACAAGATTTAGATCAGGGCTGGCTAATACCCATCTAGCTTGTTTTTTTGTTATTGTTGTTGTTTTTTAAGATTTTATTTATTTGACAGACAGAGATCACAAGTAGGCAGAGAGACAGGCAGAGAGAGAGGGAGAAACAGGCTCCCTGCTGAGCAGAGCCTGATGCGGGGCTCGATCCCAGGACCCTGAGATCATGACCTGAGCTGAAGGCAGAGACTTTAACCCACTGAGCCACCCAGGTGCCCCTAGCCTGTTTAATCAAACAAATCTACCAAGCAAAGGCTTCCCAAGCCAGAGATGAACAGGTATGTGGGTCCGAAGCAGTCTGAACAGGTATGTGAGGCTATCCAAAACAGAAAGAGAACTCTGCCCTAAATAGACCTCCAAGCTCAGTTCTTCTCTTCCCCCAACTCCACCTCAGTCTCACTGATCAGGAAAACCCACCTGCTTTCAGATATATGTGAAAGAGATGCTGAGAGAGAGAGAGACTTGGGAAGACCTTCTCCTATACTTTGACCTAAGAATATGGAAGCTTCCCCATCAATGGAAATGAGTAGGGATAAGCCTTCTCTCCTCACAAGCAAATGCAGTGAAGGCATGGTTGAAAAGTAAAGATCCCATGGGTCCAAGGGTAGCTCTCTCGGGGTGTGCCTAAACTGGCATCCTTAGGACTTCCGGGGGGAAGTTGGCAGGGTATTTATAAGATGATAATTGTCTTCTGCTCCCCAAACTTGAAAACAAGCAACAGCAAAATAGTCTCTGCTGCACTCTTTAAATAATTCTTGATGAAGTTTGTGAAGACAATGCTGGGAATCTTGAAACATAGATCTTATCTCACTCCTCTGGATCCAATACCGTAGGGAACATGAGAAAGTACATTTCTCAAAAACTCACCACTGTTCCCTTAGTTTGCAAGGAAGCAGACCGGCAGTGTGTGTGGTCAGCCCAGGGGAGATAATCTGAACAGCCCCTCCTAGAGCATGAATTCCATGGAGAATCAGTGACTCACTCAAAATGGGAAGAATCAGCTGGACTAACCATTGTGCTTTTATCCATTTGGGAAGAGGACAGGAAACAGTCCAGAGCAGGATCACTCAGAGGGAGTGGGTTCCAACCACAAGCTGGGATATAACATGAAGAAAAGAGGAAAGCAATAAGACAAAGACTTCTCAGGGTATAATGGTCCAAGAGAATAGCAGAATCAAAGCCCTAGCAGGTTACTTCTGACCTCTACTGTGGATTAAGATTGTCAGTACCAAGTTTCGAGTATTTGAACATCCATCCCTTATGCTTCTGTCTCCAGGGATGGGAGAGGAATGGTGCCAGAGCTTGGTGGGGTAGGGGGGTAGAGTGTGTTGGGGAGGGGAGGCAGAGGCTGGGGAAGACATCTCAGTGCTGTTCCTTTTTGAAGATTAGGTAGCTGCTGTTCCCTGAAATGGGGGGAAATCTAAAAATCCATGACGTTGCAGCAAAGGAAGAGGATAAACTAACTAGGAGAATAAATCCAAGTAAGGAGATTTAAAACATCATTAAAAAAGGAGGAGAAAGAGGAGGAGGAGGAGGATGGTGGTGGTGGTGGAGGTGGGGCGCAGGGGGAAGGAGAGGAGGAGAAGGAAGAGGATAAAACAGAACCACTCCACTAATCATAGCTGATTTGGTCCAGTCTCTGGCCAGCTCACTATCTCCCTTATATGATAGAATTTCAGAGTCTAGAACAGAAACTCTTAACATACAGACTTCAAAGAGAATCTACAAACAGGGCACCGATGAGAAGGCACAGAGAGTCTCTGAGAATCCATGCACACAGGATCCAGACCAAAAGAATGTCTGTATAGATCCATACTCACCCAATGACTGTATCTGAAAAGAAACTAGCTAGTATCTATTAAAAATATCATAGGCAAAAGGAAGAAAGAAAGAGAAATGATAGTGTAATGATACAAAAATCCAGTATGAAGGAAGATAGATATGTCACAAGAAATAAAAAATATTTTTGTTGGGGTGCCTGGGTGGCTCAGTGGGTTAAGCCTCTGTTTTCGGCTCAGGTCATGATCCCAGGGTCCTGGGATTGAGCCCCACATCAGGCTCTCTGCTCCACAGAGAGCCTGCTTCCTCCTCTCTCTCCCTGCCTGCCTCTCTTGCCTACTTGTAATCTCTGTTGTCAAATAAATAAATAAAATCTTTAAAAATAATAATAATAATAATAATAAATATTTTTGTTTGCAAGTGCTATGCAGTCAAATAAGCTAAAGGAAGTATTAATCTTTGAAAAAAATCATCGAAGTGTGTAAATAATACTATGAGTTAGAAAATAAAATTGAAGCATAAATAAAATAACAGAGACCAATATGAAGAAAAATCTTGAAATTCTATTGGGAGAACATAAAAAGAATTAAATAAATGGGAGGGCATATCTATTTCATGGATAGGAAGACTAAAGACATTTATTGTAATTAAATTATTCCATAAACTCAATTAAATCCATGAGTATGGTATTTGACAGGATTTGGAGGAATAGGTAAGTGTGAATATTCAGAATGAGTTGTAAAAGAAAACAAAAATGGTGTTGGTCTTGCTGGCAATTGCAACTAATTGCAAAAAATACAATATTTAGAATAGTATGGTATTAAAGAGGTACAGGCAGATGGGAAATAGAATAGAACTAAAGAATGAGGTAACTCCACTCTGGAAAACAGTATGGAGTTTCCTCAATAAGTTGAAAATAGCTACCCTACAACCCAGCGATTGCACTACTAGGAATTTATCCCAAAGGTACAAATGTAGTGATCTGAAGAGGCAACTGCACCCCAGTGTTTATAGCAGCAATGTCCACAATAGCCAAATGATGGAAAGAACCTAGATGTCCATCAACAGATGAATGGATAAAGAGGATGTCACACCACACACACACACACACACACACACACACACACACACTGGAGTATCACTCGGCCTTCAAAAAGGTGAAATCTTGCCATTTGCAATAATATGGATGGAACTAAAAGGTATTATGCTAAGGGAAATAAGTCAATCAGAGAAAGATGATTATCATATGATTTCACTCATATGTGGAATTCAAGAAATAAAACAGAGGAGCATAGGGGAAGGGAGGGGAAAATACAACAAGACTAAATCATAGAGGGAGATAAACCATAAGAGACTCTAATCATAGGAAACAAACTGAAGCTTGGGGCATGGGGTAACTGCGTGATGGACATTAAGGAGGGCACAGGATGTAATGAGCACTGGGTGTTATATAAGACTGATGAATCACTGAACTCTACCTCTAAACTCATAATATACTATGTATTAATTAACTGAATTCAAATAAATTTAAAAAAAGAATGAGGTAACTCCAAGCAATAAGTGGGGAGTGATAAATGTGGCATACCTAATCACTGAAGAATAAATAATTCAGTTAATAAACAGCATGTTGACCAATGATGTTTTAAAAAAGAGAAAGAAAAATGGGATTTCTGTTTTCTGGGTTCCACATTTCAGTGAAATCATACTGTATTTGTCTTTCTCTGTCTGGCTTACTCCACTTAGTATAATGCCCAGTAGGTCCACCTATGTTTCTGCAAATGGAAAGATCTCATTTTTAATGGCTCTGTAATATTCCATTATATATATATATATATATATATATATATACACTATATATATTATATATATATATAAAAAATATATGTATCTCACATCTTTATCCATTCATCTATAGATGGACACAGGCTACTTCTATATCTTGGCTAATGTAAATACTGCTGCAGTAAATATAAGGACGCATAAATCTTTTCAAATTAGCACTTCTGTTTTGTTTGAGTAAATACTCAGTAGTGGAATTACTGGATTGTATGGTATATTTATGGTATATTTATTGTTAATTTATTGAGGAACTTCCGTACTGTTTTCCACAGTAGTTGCACTTATGTGATACAGTGTTTGTTTGTTTTTTTAAAGATTTTATTTATTTATTTGACAGAGAGAGATCACAAGTAGACAGAGAGGCAGGCAGAGAGAGAGAGAGGGAAGCAGGCTCCCTGCTGAGCAGAGAGCCCGATGCGGGACTCGATCCCAGGACCCTGAGATCATGACCTGAGCCAAAGGCAGCAGCTTAACCCACTGAGCCACCCAGGCGCCCTATGTGATATAGTTTTAAGGTTGAAATTCTCAACCAAAAAAAAAAAGTAAGTAAAACAGAATGTAAATGTCTTACATTTTCAAAAATGGAATTAAAATCACTTTAAATGGGAAATAAGATATTATATTTAAGACCATTCCCCCTTTTTAAATCTTTATCTTTGGTAAGGTGAACATCATATTTTTTTAATGAAGTTTTCTGTATTCTACTGAGGGAAATTTGAATTAATGGAATTACATTCCTCACTCTACCGGGTATTTTTTGTTTAGCAAGAAAGAAAAATGAGGAGATAAAGACAAAGCTAATTCATTAAATTCAGTTTCAAATCTTGTTATTATCATTATTCGTTATTTTTCCCTATTGAAGTCCTCTTCAACCAGAACTCAAGAACATAATTTCTGTTGTTAAAATTCTAAAAGTTTCTTTAAAAAGAGAGAGAGAGAGAGAGAAGAGAAGAAAAGAAAAGAAAAGAAAAGAAAAGAAAAGAAAAGAAAAGAAAAGAAAAACCCAACACTATTAGCTACCTGGAATCATCATTTGGATTTTTTTTTTTTTTAACTTATTTGGGATCTATTTCTTTAGGCTTAAAGATTTTATGCAAATGAAAAATTCTGGAGGAGTTCAGACATCTGTGGACCGGAACAATTCTCTCTCTCTCTCTTTTTTAAGATTTTATTTATTTATTTGACAGACAGAGATCACAAGTAGGGAGAGGCAGGTGGGGGTGGGGGTGGTGGGAAGCAGGCTCCCCGCTGAGCAGAGGGCCCTATGTGGAGCTCAATCCCAGGACCCTGAGACCACGACCCGAGCCCACTGGGCCACCCAGGCACTCAGGAACAATTCTCTTATAGTAAAAGAGCAGCACTATAATCAATTCCCTCTATTGATTTAAGGTTTTCCTGGGAGTTCCTGTCTACACCCCATCCCATCGGCATTGGCCCCTCTCCACATCCATTTTGCTCTCTGTGAGCTAGGTTCCACCTGACCTGGGCAGCCAGAAGCTGTTGGAATCTTTTTTTTTTTTTTTTTTTAAGATTTTATTTATTTGTCTCAGAGAGAGAGAGAGAGAGAGAGCAAGCTCACAGGCAGAGTGGCAGGCAGAGGCACAAGGAGAAGCAGGCTCCCCGCTGAGAAAGGAGCCCGATGTGGGACTCGATCCCAGGAATCTGGGATCATGACCTGAGCGGAAGGCAGCCGCGTAACCGACTGAGCCACCCAGGCATCCCTGTTGGAATCTTTTGTTCAGAACATAGGATACATCACAGGATTTAGAAGAGTAGCAAAAGGAGGCACATGAACAGAGGAAGAGAAATCCTTCCTGCCGCGAAGACAAAAGAGAACATGAAATTTTCTAACTTCTATATACAAACCAGGTGAGAAAGAAACAGAAACCTGAGAGCACAGAATGATAAAGCTAGAGTAGCATCTCAGAGGCTGTCTCATGCAGGATAACCCCCTTATTATGGATAAAGAAACGGAATCCCCGAGAACTGACTTGCCCAAGGGACTGTTTATTTGGATAGTAGCTAAACCAAAGTACGGATTTTTTTTTTTTTTTTAAGTTGGCTCTCTTCTTTTGTGAAGAATAAGAAACAGTGAGTGGGAGGAAGTGGAGCTCATTCCTAAACAATTAGGAAGAAGGGAAAAAGAGATTTCTGAAGCAATTCAAGTATTTTGGTCTCTAAAAAAAAAAAAAAAGAACTCTGAAGGCCTCTACGCTAATGCGATAGAAACAGAATATAGCAAAACCAAAGCAGAGAAGAAGGGTGAGGAGGTTGCAGAAGGTCAGTGCTCCTTCCCCCTTCTCTCTCAGTCTCTAGTTTGTGAATATGCTCTGGGAACTACCAGCCCCCTCACTGCCTCACTCCAGCAACATAGGTGAGGCTGACATGGGGACCATGTGTGCATGGGCAGGCAATGTCTGTGCTCTCCAATCTAACTTATGACTTCTCAATCTATTTTAAACAATCCAGGGATGTCTTAATTTATGTATATTACATAAAATGCACTATTAGGGACATGGGGTGGAACTTTGAAGTCATACGGTGGTGTGAGTTCTTATCCCAGTTCCTCAATGCATCAGCTCTGTGACTTCACTCAAGCAACTAAAACCCTGTGCCTCTGTTTCCCCGTCAGTCAAACGGAGGTGATAACAGTTGTACCCACCACATCGGCTCATCACTAAGTATGGAGTAACGATCACAGCGAGCATGTGAAATGGCACTGAAGGTGAGTTGTTAGTAGGCTTCCTGCAGCAGCAGCAGTGAGACAGGGAAGGTGAGTTGCTTTTGTTCAGCCTTCTTTGTCACAATTCTACTCCATTTATTGTCATTCAAAACGGACTCCTTGAATGAGAAGATGGATTGCCTCTCACAGCAGCCAGTGTCCTGCAAAGTGCACTAATCTAGTCAGGAAACACTACTGCCAGTTTCTGCTGTGTTGTTGTATAGCCCTGAGCGAACTTCTCGAACTTTCTAGCTTTCTCTTTCCATTTGCCTTCATTTGTCAAATGTCAAACAACACCCATCTTATGCACAATCCACATAGAAGGGCAAAAATTAGATCGTATATGCGCATGGGCATTAGCAAGGACATGATGATTTCTAGAAATGAAGTCACAATTACTATTATCCTTTGAGATATTTCACTGGTTCTTGGTTTCGAGTACCCAATGGGAACAAAAAAACTTGAAAACAAGAGCTTTTCCTGGGGCCGCCTGGTATTTACCTAGCCAGCTGTTTGAGAAAGGAAAAGGTGGAAGAAAGACAGCATCCTCAAGTGTCTGATCACGCATATACACCTGTCCTTGAGAGTAACACTTTTTAAACAACAGCATTATTGATATAAATTGACGTACAAAAAAGAGTGTGTATTTCAGGTGTACAATTTGATGATTTTTGACAATGAATCAATCCATGAAACCATTACCACAATCAAGAGAGTGCATACATCCATCGCCCTCAGAAGTCCCCTATTTCTGTAATTCCTTCTTGACCTCGGGGAACTGCTGGTCTACTTTCTGTTACTATGTATTAGTTTGCAACCTCTAAAATTTTTATAAATGCAATCAGAGTTTATGTATGCCTTTTTTCTATGGCGTCTTTTATACAGTATAAGTATGTTGAGACTCATCCGTGATGTGTATCTCTATCAGTTATTTATTCTTTGGTCAAAACAGTGTTCCCATTTTGTTTATTCATTCACCTTTTGATGTTTGAGCTGTTTCCAGTTTTTGGTTATTATAAATAAAGCTGCCATAAACACTTGTGTAAAAATCTTCTTATGGACGTATGCTTTTATTTCTCTTGAGTAAATACCAAGAAATGGAATGGCTGAGTCATGTATATATATGTTTACCTTTCAGGAAACAAATTATTTTCCTAAGAGGTTGTCCCATTTTACATTTCCGCTGGAAGACTATGAGAGCCCAGGCTTCTCCAGATCCTAGCCAACACTTGGTATTGTCAGTCTTTTTAACTTTAGTTATTCTACTAGAGTACAGTGGTATCTCTTTGTGGTTTTAATTTGCATTTCCATAATGATTAAAGATATTGAACCTCCATGTATTTGTGCTTTTACCAGATTTTTTCTTGTGGTTGATCTCATTTCATAGCATCATGGTCAGAAAAGACGCACGGCATGTCTTTGATCTTTTTGAATTTGTTGGGACTTGTTTTGTGGCCCTATTATGTGATCTATTCTGGGAATGTTCCGTGTGCACTTGAAAATAATGTGTTCTGTTGATTCAGGATGGAATGTTCTGAATATATGTGTTAAATCAATCTGGTCCAGTGTGTCATTCAAAGCCGCTGTTTCCTTGTTGATTTTCTGTTTGGATGATCTGTCCATTAATGCAGATGGGGTGTTAGAGTCCCCTACTATTATTGTATTACTATTGATTCGTATCTTTATGTTTGTTTTTAACTGTTTCATGTACTTGGGTGTTGCCATGTTGGGTGCATAAATATTTACAATTGTTATATCTTCTTCTTTTGAAAATTTATTTATTTGAGAGAGAGCATGTGTGCATGTGATCAGGGGGAGGAGCAGAGGGAGTTGAACGTTTAACTGACTGAGCCACCCAGGCTCTCTAGTGGTTATATATTCTTGTTGAATTGTTCCCTTTATTATTAGATAGTGTCCTTCTTTGACTGTTGTTAACAGTCTTTGTTTTAAAGGCTATTTTATATTATATAAGTATTGCTACCCTGGCTTTCTTTTCACATCCGTGTACATGATAAATGTTTCTCCATTCTGCCACCTTCAATCTGCATGTGTCTTTAGGTCTGAAATGAGTCTCTTGTAGGCAGCATAAATGAGTCTTCTTTTTTTTTTATTCATTCCGTCACCCTATGTCTTTTGATTGAATGCTTTAGTCGATTTACACACACAGTAATTATTAATAACTGCATACTTATTGTCATTTTGTTACTTATTTTGTGGTTGTTTTTCTAGTTCTTCTCTGATCCTTTCTTCTCTTGCTCTCTTTGCTCCTGGTTTGCTGGCTTTCTTGTGATATACTTGGATTCCTTTCTCTTTCTTTTTTGCATATCTATTACTGGTTTTGATTTGCGGTTACCATCAAGTTTATCTTCTTATGTGCTTATTGGCTCTTTGTGTGTCTTTATTAGGAAATATCTACTCAAATCCTTTGTCTATTTTTAAATTGGCTTCTTTTTATTGTTGGGTTTTAAGATTTGTTTATATATTCTTTTTTTTTAAATATTTTTATTTATTTATTTGACAGAGATCACAAGTAGGCAGAGAGGCTGGCAGAAAGAGAGGGGGAAGCAGGCTCCTCACTGAGCAGAGAGCCCAACGCAGGGCTCGATCCCAGGACCCTGAGATCATGACCTGAGCCAAAGGCAGAGGCTTAACCCACTGAGCCACCCAGGCCCCCTCTTTATATATTCTCGATATAAATTTCTTATCAAATATATGCTTTGCAATTATTTTCTACCACTCGATGGTTGTCTTTTCATTTCCTTGCTCAAAAGTTTTTAAATGTTGATGAAGTTCAATTTATCTATTTTTGTTGTTGTTGCTGTTTATGTTTTGAGGATCACATCTAAGAAAATACTGCCTAATTCTAGGTCACAAAGATGTTCCTTCTATGGCTTACAGTTTTAGCTTTTACATTTCGGTTTATGATCCACTTTAAGTCAATTTTTGTATATGGTGTGGGATATGGATAACAGTTGAAGCACCATTTGTTGAAAAGACCATTTCTCCACTGAATTGCCTTTGTTGTTGTTTTTTTTAAGATTTTATTTATTTATTTGACAGAGAGAGATCACAGTAGACAGAGAGGCAGGCAGAGAGAGAGAGGGAAGCAGGCTCCCTGCTGAGAAGAGAGCCCGATGTGGGACTCGATCCCAGGACCCTGAGATCATGACCTGAGCCGAAGGCAGCAGCTTAACCCACTGAGCCACCCAGGCACCCCACTGAATTGCCTTTGTACCTTGTCAAAAATCAGTTGTCCGTGTATGTGTGGGTCTCTTTATGAACCTCTATTCTGTTTCATTGATCCATTTGTTTATTGTCATGATTTCTGTAGTTTTATAAGAAGCCTTGGAATTGAGCAGTGTTAGTCCTCAAGCTTTGTTCTTTTCCAAAATTGTTCTGGCTGCTCTGGGTATCTTGCATTTCCATTTCCAGTTTGTCAGTTCCTACAAAAATACCTGCTGAGACTTTGACAGAGATTGTGCTGAATGTATAGATTATTCGAAGAAAATTGACATCTTAACAATAATGGGTTTTCTGAGCCATGAATACAGTATATCTCTTAATTTATTTAGGTCCTCTTTAATTTATCTCAACAGTATTTTGTAGTTTCCAGTGACGGTGCATCTGTATCTTTTGTTCAATTTATCCCTGAGTCACTTCACATTTTTTGTCTTCAAAAAATAGAATTTATATTTCAGAACCATTTTAGAGTAACAGAAGAATTGAGACTGTACAGAGTTTCCTTATATCCCACATCCAGTTTCCCTTAGGTTAACAGCTTATCCTAGTATGTTTGTTATAATTTACAAACAAATGTGGACAGACTATTATTAACTAAAGTTCGTATTTCATATTACCTTAGTTTTTGTGGTCTAATGTCCTTTTCTGTTCCAGGATCCTACCCAGGAGACCATATTATATTTACTTGTTATGTCTCCTTAGGCTCCTCTTGACTGTGATAGTTTTGCAGACTTCCCTTGTTTTTGATCACTTTGACAGTCTGGAGGAGTACTGACCAGATATTTCACAGAATACCCTTTGAAACTGGTCTGATGATGCTCTCATGATTAAACTGGGTTATGTGTTTTGGGGAGGAAAACCACAGAGATAAATTTCACTTCATATATAATATTGAGGGTATACACCATCAACATGATTTGTTAGTGTTGATGCTGACCCTGATTATCTGGCCAAGCGAGAGTCTGTCAGGTTTCACCACTGTGAAGTTACTAGTTTTTCCTCCCTTTCCATACTGTACTCTTTGGAAAGAAGTCACTATGCACAAGCCACACTTCAGGAGTCGGGAGTTATGCCCCCTGACCTTGAGGGTATAGAATACTGACATAAATAATTGGAAAGTCTGCATGGGGATTTGTTTCTTCTTCCCCATTTATTTAATTACTCATGTGTTTGTTCGCATCTGTATGGATTCAAAGATATTTACATTATACTTTGAATTAAAATCGAATACTACTTTTTTTTTGCTCACATTGTTCTAGCTTTGGCTATTGAGAAACATTTCAGTTAGCTACTACATCTCTTTGACATACTTCTATCAATGTGTGTGTGTGTGTGTGTGTACTCACACTTCCTTGCTTTATGGCACTGCAAGGTGCTCCCAAATCATCCTGTATAATCCTGTCCCCAACTGAGAATCAGCCATTTCTCCAAGGAGCCTTGTGTCCTTTTACTGGAGAATAGTACTAGAAGCTAAGATCGATCTGGGCACTAAGTGTACTTGTTGCTACTGGGGTGTTCCATTGCTGCTGCCAGGCCGTCTCAGCTGAAGGAAATATGTGAGTTTACATTTGTTTGTGTACACAATCTGTATATTTATATGTGTAACCATCTGATCTACAGGAAGCTAAACATGAGTTCCTTTTGATATTTTCAACTATAATCCATTGCTACTTGGACCATTCTAGCCTGCTCCCTTGTTTTTCTGTAAGTTCCCGCACTAACAGTGAGAACCTGAATCTCACTGCCCATTTACTTCATTGTTCAGTTCCACTGTACACGTACAGCAACATCAGAATTGTTAATCTAGCTCTACTAGAAATGCCTTTACCGACCAGAGTACAGTGCTCATGTATAGTTTCTTTTGCTTTTAGTTTGACACATTCCACTCCTTTCTAAAGTCACTTAGGTCAGCACCTTTCCCTCATCTCCTGCAGTGAGATCCTTTCATACGTTTGTAAACAGATTCTTTCATCAGAGTCTACTTTCCATCTCAGGATGCATGACCTCTCAAATGATTGGTTTTTAAAATCTGAATACATTAAGGTTCGCTCTCTATGCGGTAAATATCCATGAGTTTTCGCCAATGCATGGTATCATGTATCTACCCATACTTCATTATAGCATCAGACAAAATCATTTCACTGCGCTCAAAAAATTGTCCTTCACGTAGTGAACCCTCTCTCCCTAGAGACCATTGATCTTTTTGCTGTCTACCTAATTTTGTCTCAGAACATCAGATAGTTGGAGTCATAAAGTAGGTAGCCTTTTCAGAATGGCTTCTTTCACATAACAAAACCCAACAGCTCCTCTATGCCCTTGGTGACCAGATAACTCATTTTTTAAAAATCACTAAATAAAATTCCATAGTGTAGATGTATCTCAGTTTGTTTATCCATTCACACATTGGAAGAGATCTTAGTTGCTTCCGGTTTGGGGGGATTATGAATAAAGATGCTATAAACATGTCAGGTTTTGTGTGGACATATGTTTTCAAAATACTTGCATAAATACATAGGAGCACAATTGCCGGATCATATGATGAAAGTATGTTTAGCTTTGTAGGAAGCTGATAAACTATCTTGCAAAGCGGCTGTCCCACTTGGCACTCCCGTCAGCAATGAATGGGAGTCCCTCTTGCTCTGCATCTTTGTCAGCATTTGGTGTTGTCAAATTGAGGGGTTTTAGTCATTCTAATAGTTGTGTACTAGCATCACATTGTCGATTTAATGTGCAATTCCCTAGTGGTAAATGATGTTGAACATATTTTCAGAGGCTTGTTTGCCATTTTTTGGTAAGGTATTGATTACATCTTTTGCCCACTCTTTTTGTTCTTCTCTTATTGTTGAATTTTGACAGTTCTTTGTATGTTTTGGATACAAGACATTTATCAGATACATGCTTTTCCCAGTTTGTGATTTGCCTTTTATTTTTCTTAACAGCATCTTTTTCAAAGCAGAAATTTTTAATTTTAATAACGTCCAATTTAACAGTTTTTTTATGGATCATACTTTTAGTATTGTGTGATATCCTGGTCATGTAAGCCTCCCAGAACGACCTGGTAAGTAATCCCTCCTTTTCAATTCTCCACTTACGTGTTTGGTAGAAATCACAAGTGAAACTATTTGGGCCTGTTTTTGTTAATTTTTTTTTTTCTTTTTTTAAGTAGGCATGGAGCCCAACTCAAGGCTCCAACTCACAACCAGGAGATCAAGACCTGAGACGACTTCAAGAACCCAACGTTCAACCAACTGAGACACCCAGGTGCCTCTGTTTGTTAATTTTTTTGTGTGTTTTTTGGTGGTAAGGTTTTTAACTACAATTTTGATCTCTTTAATGGGGATATTCTGATGATCTCTTTCTTCTGCGTAAGCTTTGGTAATTGTTTCTTTCAAGGAATTTGTCCCTTTCTGTCCTGCGACTGGCCCCCTGAATTCTTAGCATCACTTCCTCTGCTCAGAGTTTGCCATGCTCTTGGTTCTATGGCTTTCTTTTTATTTTTATTTTTATTTTTTATTTTTTAGATTTTTTTTTTACTTAATTTGACAGACAGAGATCACAGGTAGGCAGAGAGAGAGGAAGGGAAGCAGGCTCACGGCTGGGCAGAGAGCCTGACGTGGGACTCGATCCCAGGACCCTGGGATCATGACCCGAGCTGAAGGCAGAGGCTTTAACCCACTGAGCCACCCAGGCGCCCCACTATGGCTTTCTTCTGTCTGAGCCACTGCTTGGAAACTCAGCACAAACCCAGGGTTCATCTCAGGTTTTACTCACCTTTGCTGATCACTGGCTTTCATTCCTTGGTACCCAGTGCCTTGAAAACTGCTGTTGCACAGATATGTTTTGGTTTATTTTTTGGTCGCCTCAGGTAGGAAGGTAAATCTGGTCCTTATTACTCCATCCTCGCCAGAAGCAGAAGTCTAGAAGTCTCGCTCAGTTTTTAAGGCCTTAAAAAACTAGTCCCCACCTTTAACATCACGCATTTTGTATTTCCCCAAATAAGCGGAGCTGTCCTAGCGTCTCTCCCAAGCATTTTCACAAGCTAGTGTTTTCACAATCACCCAGGAAGCTCAATAGAAATGCATTTTGCCACATCCCACTTCAAGAAATTTGGTTTGTCTAGTCCTGGGTTTGCTCAGTAATCCATCCCTGAATGTCTGATAACGGTGGTCTGAGGACCATACTTTGGGCAACCTGCGACTATCTGACATACTGTTTCCTCCTACTAGAATTCCTGACCTACTTTTAAAGTCAGCCTCACTGTCTTCTAGAAACATCAGCCTCTCCAGGCTTAGTTACTGCCTCCTTTGTGTTCACATATCACTTCAAACAAACAAACCCCACACATCTTTATTTCTATACTTGCACAGTGCATTATAATTATTTGTGTGTTTATCTCCATCATTAGATTATGAACTCCTTAAGCCTTAAGTTCTAAAACACAGCCTGTACATAGATGATGCTTGGTAAATTTACCTTTTTGGAATATGTAAACAAATGATTGGACAAAAAGAAGAAAGACTTCAAATAGTTCCCTGTTCAGAAGCCAAGATCCATTCCACCATAGTGTTCACGCGGTTCCCAGTTCCGCAAACTAAACCCCCAATGGCCTTAGATACTTGTTAAAGCACAGGGTCTGGGCCCAGTGTGGACTGTTCAGTCCGGCTCTTGGGGCCGATGTCGAGACTTGTTTAGGATGTGATATAAAGCAATCATTCCAAAACTTGGCTGCCAATCAGAATCACATATGGGGCTTGCAACAACACACATTCTGGGGTCCTATCTCCAAAGATTCTGACCAACTCAGTGACGGGCAGAGACCAGGAAGCCATAATTTTAGGTCTCAGGTGATTCTTATGATTAATCAGCCAAGTTTGAGAACTACTGGTTTATAGCTCTCCCGATCCAGAAAGCTACAGGTCAAAACCGCCTCAGAAAGAAAAAAAAAAAAATCACATGACTAGTTTCCAGCCCCAGGGTGTCTGATTCAGAAGTTTCAGAATGAACTCCTGTGTATGTGACTTTGCTGTTCACTCCTGGCTGAGGAATTTTAAAATTTGATGAATGCTGGTAATAGATGAAGGTTTGGTTTCTTTCCCTTCCTTCCAAGTTAAATCTTATGTAAACTGCTTGATTCTGGGCTTGGCCGCCCCTCCCCTCACTTCTCTTAAGGCTGTCCTGGCAGGGCTGGAAGACTCAACAGCTTCATTCTCCTTTCCTCCCATCTTGAGGGTTTTTGCTCTCCACTGTTTAGTTTCTGGGGCCTGTTTCTTGGAACTGCTCAGTAATTGTTTGACTGAAACGGCCATTATCTGGTGATAATGGGGAGGGAAACTGGCACTGCAGAAACAGGTTTTCTTGCCTTCACCCCCTTTTTCCACCAGGAGTTTCTCTTTTACCCTCATCAACATGAAGGAGGCTCTTCCAGTCTTCAGCTACCACCCTCTTCAAAGCACTCAGAAGTGCCACAGCAGAGCAGGAAGAGAAGACCCGTGGTCTTGACAGTGGCAGGGGTAGAAGCCTACGAGGCCAAAAAAGCTGAGGCTTGCAGGTGAACTTCGGAAAAGTTATTCAAGCCGGATCACAAACGTGTTCAGGTCTGCCCTCCTCTAACACGAGCCCCGGGGAGTCAGGTTCCCTCTGGGCGTCGAGGAGTGGATATAAAATATGGCAGAAGATGGCTCGATTCCCTCCTTCTCTGGCTGGGACACTCCTTTGCCTCTGCCTTCTGGGTGCTTCCGCGCGGCAGTTTATCAGCTCTTTGCCTGGCTCTGATGCGTAGACCGCGCTGACGGTTCACCTCAGTGGAGTTATTTACCCTCAGTGGATACGGCCCTGACAACTTAAAGCTAATGACTGCCTGTTTTTTGGGGAAGGGTAATCATTTTGAGAAGCCTGCCAGCTGCTCTGAGAAGGGGAGGAAGATGTTTCCTGCTACAGTTACAAGGAAACTGACTGTGGATCACTGTCCAGACTCAGGGGGTCAAAGCTATGGAACTAGACCCAAGGCAGCTTCCCCCTTCAGTTAAATTAATCTTAAGTAAGTGGAGCACACTCACCTGCACGGGCAGTTTTTAATCCTTTTATGCTCCCCTTGTCTGCCCAGAACCGGGACCCCCGGGGACAAGCAGGTTGCTTGTCGTGAGCTTCTCCAAGCTAGCAGGATTCGAGCTGTTTGCGTGTCAGGTAACAATTCATCAGCTGGGTCTTTTAAAGGACTCGTAAGGTGCCAAAATACCACCGAAGCGAGTGGAAAAGTGTTCAGTTAGGGTCATTCACAAATGAGCTTTCTGCGTAGTTTTGTCTACAAGAGGGCCCTTGTTCAAAAGGCCTGAAAAAATAACTCCTTGCAATGAAAGACGTTACTTTGCACTGATAGGGAGACTCAGTACACAGTCACATTAATGGGCCCCTTCCCCAGTAAGTCTCCCTCCTGGGAAGCTGTATTATTGGAAAATGGCAGTTATCAAGAGGACACTTTTGTCAATTTCAGTGGATTGGATTCTCAGCTTCAAATTAGCAGAGGGCTTTTTTTTTTTTTTTTTTTTTTTCATTTAAATGTCCTTGCTTCTTGAAACACTAATAGCGGGAAAGGACAGTAAGTGATTGCATATGGAAAATGAAAACGCTCACTAATTTCAGCATGAAAGGTGGGGGGGTGTTCAAATAATTATGCTTGAGTAAGTGGTCTCTAGCTTTTCACTTTGAGTTTAGGTTACATCTCTTTACACTTCAGAACTTTATTTCAGATCACATGCCTACCTTATACAAAACTGATACAGTCAGGATCACTAAAGGAAATATTTTTTAAGAGGAAAGCACAAAGGTTTGTTGTTAAAATAAGCAGTGCCTTTGTTTCTTTGGTAAAACATAAATTGTATGGTAAAACAGTACTCCTAAGATAAAACAGTATCCAAAAACAAAACAAAACAAAACAAAAAACCCCCAAGTCAAATTTCCTTTTAGAGAACCTTTAGGTTGGCTATTTTCTTGGAAAATCCCAGAGATTTTTTTTTTTTTTTAATTTTTGTTTATCTGCTTTTTGCCTGTCAGAAAATAGGGCTTCTGTGCTGAAATCCTAAATGCATTTGCCTAGTCGATGACCCTGGAAACTTTATCAGCGTTCTCTACGTTTATGGAACTTGGGAGCTGGGGCTGGGCATATACTTTTCCATGTGGAAACATTTACATTTCTGAGGAACTATTTTAATTTAAGGATGCCATATAATTTAGGGTCTGAGCATACAGACTCAGATGACTAAATCTGCAATTGAAACGACAAATTCTGCTTTCAGAAGTTACTTTTTTTTTTTTAAACAAACACAGTGGCAAACCTGAGTTCATTTTAATACTTCTTCTTTCTATAAAACAACAAAGTGGCAGCATCTCCTGAACCTATGTATGTGCCTGTCTCTAAACGTCTATCGACCACCTGATCCATCAGCCCTCCCTGACAAATGCCGATAACCCCACAAGCGTGACCGACAGGAATTAAATATCATCTCTCCAAGGACTGATCAAGAAGCATAATAATGGCATGATATTCATATTTTTTCTTTACCTGTAACTTCATTGAAAATAAATACTGAACAGTGATACAAGTACTAGTAATTTGGGGGATTTAATATGGCGTTTTCCATCAATAAAGTGTTTTATCGCCATCAGATAGTTAACCTTTTAACACCATGGTGAACTAATTAGTTCAGTTGGGTTCATATCCTATATTGCTCAGGAGGAATTTTCCTATTATGTCTGTTGTACAGTTGGGAAAAGTACCGAAAGATTGCTCGATGAGTGAATGCACAAATGTAATACAAAGGCAATATTTAACTCTGCAGTCCCCATGTGACCCCTTTAATTGAATAGTGTGTTAAACTGTATGGCGTATTCTGTTTGCGGAAAGCCTTATGTTGAAGGCTTAATATTTCTCTTGCAGCATTTAATTAGCTGTGTGACTTTTAGCGAATCCCTTGACTTCTATCCTCAGTTTCCCCATCTGTAAAATGGTGATAATAAGACACTTTTGCCTACATCGCTGGTTCCATAAAGAGACTAAATGAAAATATAGGGAAAGGCATTTCATCATTGAATCCTAATAATTATTATAAAAATCTCGCTGAAAGGGGAAAGTGCTTTTTCTTTCCCTATAATTGCTTTAGCACGCTTTGGCTCAGTGTTTTCTAATCTCCAGCTCTTCACAAATGGCTTTCACGATTATTGCCATATCTTTGCCTCCCTGTGCTATTATTTGCATAATTTTTAAAAAAGCTTCTTTAAATATAAATACATGTATTTTAAAAGGGAATTTTATATCATTATCATAAATGGGGCTGCAATACTGCTTCAACGAATAGAAGGTAATAGGAAAAATAAATAGAATAAAAACCAAGTAATAAATGTTGTACTAGATAACACCGAGTTTTATGTGCACTGTGTTTTGAGAGGCACCGACTCAGGTGGTGGTGACGGCACTGGTTGACGCTTTGATCACAGAATGGGGGGGCTTCTGGGTGGGGCAGGAGACTGGCCCTGAACCTCAGGCTTAGTCTTGCCTGCCTTGGTCTTCCCAGCCCAGATTATCTGGCCCGGAGGGTGACAAATTGGAAGCCGCGAGGTTGTGACACTAGGGGAGCTAGAAGGGAGAGGTCGATGGCCAATTAGGCTCTTCGCTTTCCTTATACATGAGGGATATTTTTGTGGCGTCGGCTCAATTGGAATGTGTGACTAACTGCCAAAGAGGGTCACAGGAGGAAAATAAGAGACGCCGTTAATGCTTAGCCAATAAATAGACCATTTTATTGGATCTGTGTCTGTGAGGAGAACGGCACTCTGTTTTGGAAAACAGGGGCAGATTTGCTCTTCTCTGTGTTGTAAAAAGTAAAGGGTTTGCCTGACTTCCAAAGTGCTGCTCTTAAAATAGAGAGAACGCAGATACATCTGTAAGGTTCTCAGCCACTGTGCCTCTGGTTTTATGCGGAGTCAACCTAAGATATACATTTTCCACTGAGGTTTTCGTTAGAACATGATGGGGGGGGAAATAAAGCCTTTCTTCCTTGTCCTCCTCTGCCCGCCACTTAGTTGAAGTATGCACAGAAAATATAAATTTATTAGTCCAATTTAACATACTTAAAAAAGGAAATCTGCCATAAAATCACATAAACATTTCTAATATGTGTATAGTATATATGTACTATACACATACAAGCTTTTGCACCATTACTTACTTTCAAAGGGTTTGGAAAATTCCAAAGTTACTTGAATCTCAGACCTAGACAGCACAATTCTTTCAGAGTTAAAAATGTTTTCGTATGTTATTTTATTGTGTTTCTACAGTTCCATGGAGGTAGAGCAAAAAAGATGCTGTAATGCTTGCTAAAAATAGATATCATGATCCCACTCTAAGGACAGATAAAACTAAGGTATTTAGTTTTTAGAGAGGTAACATCATCATATTTCCCATAGTTAATGTGGATTGGAACATGAGGATTGATTCATCAGAAGTTAAACTTTTATTTCAAAATTATCCTTCCCTACCTAGGGCTGTCCACCCTTCTGTTGATAATCACAGACCCTCTGAGCTCTTGATCTCTCTGCTGTCTCTCTTATGACTTCAATAGCTTGTAGTTCATCCAAGCTACATTTGAATCTATTTCTATACCCACACCATTTTGCATTCGTTGAAGAGACTTCCTAGAAATAATTCTAATGATAAGAAGGAGTTCAGTATCAGTGCTAACATATCAGATATTTCAAACTTTGAGGTGGGTCGTGTTTTGCAATTTGCCATCCTAACGCTCATGTGATATTTCTCCCAAATGCAGACAGACTTCTGCAGATCGTGCAGGTTCATCAGGGGAAGTGAGAGTCAGGAGTCTAAATGTAGTTCTAACAATAAATGGGGTCCTCCTGCAAGGGATCTGCGTATTTGAAAGACCACTGATTCTTTTCAATTTTCTTAACTCTTGAAAATATAGCTCACTCAAATAATTGTATTCATGCGGAGTTTGATGCCGCTATATGTTATAAAAGTCTTGAATTTCCAGCACTTTTATTACTTTCTTCAAGCCATTTTTAAAGGAAAATAATAATATGCTTAAAGTTCTGTTTCGCTGTGCGTAGACTACAAACCCATGAGCATCCATTATTAGCACACATTAAAAATTCATTGATGAAAGTTTCAAATTCCTTAAAATCATTTGAAATGCCAACAGGCAATTCTCCATTTCATTGCCATCGATTATAAGAATTCTAAAAATTATTTCCTTGACATCTGCCTGCCTAAAATTACATCCATCGGACTCAAGAAGCACAGATTAATTATTCTTGTTTTCAGGGCTGGAGCTGCAAATGCTTTGAAAAGAAATTGGCCCAATGTACTAGGCACATTACTAATTCAGAAGTGGAATAAAAATCAGTCTCCACATTATGAAAACAAATCCATAAGCACAGGGAACATCAATTTCAGGCTTTCTTTGCTAGTTATATTTAGCTCCTTTTCTTTCTTGCTGTTATCACATGCAAGCATATCCTGGCTTGACTGAAATCTATTTTGCTCTCCTAACGAACTTATACAGCATCTTTCCACAAGACATTATTTCTCTTGTATTCAGACACGTCTCTGAGGCCACATAAAACCATGAGACAATGGAAATGATATACTTTGTAAGGTCTGACTGTTGTTATTCATGACTGAGTTGAGATATACTAGAGCTAGAATCACATATAACAATTCACGAAGAAATGTTTAGATAAAAGTGAACAAAACAAAGATTATTATAAAAATTACAAAGCCTTACTAGAAACATGGTCTCAATCTTAATAAAAATTGCAAATGCAATTAAGGCAATGAGGAAGCTAAGGGTGGAGAGCACTAGCCATATATTAAGAACACAGATTTTTATGGAATTGCTCTTCTTTAGTCAAAAAGCTCGAAATGATTCCCAGTTTATCATCCAAATTTTGCAAGGCTATGATTGATTTCATTGTTTAAATTCAGTTTTATTGCTTTACAAAAATCCTCACAAATGATCTTGTATAATCATTTCCTTCTAAGGTAATATACTAATTAATTTCAATTAAATATATGTAAAAGAAGATATATTTTGAAAAATGCACATCTTCTGCCATTTGTTAAGATATTGAAAAAGTGTAAACCTTGAAACATTTAGTATAGAAAATATTCATTTTTGGTAATTTCTCAAGGGGACAATTTATTAAATGAAAGGCTTTTAACATTAGCTAAAAGCAGCCCTGTAAATCATGGGTGTCATCAAACTGCTTCATCACTTCATTAATTTAAAAGATTATTATATGCGTAACTGACATAATTTTGAACAATGTTACATGGTTAATTTATTAATGTAGAAAAGCAGAAATGACACACTAACTTGATTTATTTTTGTAATTGTATAATTTTAGAATTTTTGCCTATGACTTTCACTAACGGAAGAAATGATTCAGTGTTTCACTGCTAATTTTATCGAGGTTTCTTCCCTGCTAATGATTTGCCAGTAGTAATGTCTTCTGGTCATTTAATTCTAAAATACATTTCTAAGTGTACAAGGCAAAGCTATTCAAAAAAAAAAAAAAATCACCTCTTCTTTTTCAAGTCCAGTGGTCAAACAGGCTGTATATCTTTCCACAAGGATAATTATGAGATTTTAATTTTTAAAAATGTGTTTTGAGCTTTGGGGGAAATTTCATATTATTAAGGTAGTATTGTTTTAATTATGTACATGTGTAAATTACTTCTGCTTTATATTTTATAATAATCTTTTTTCTAAACATCTATGTATTTATGAAAATCACTTCAGAGACTTGCATTGTAATGATCTGCTTAAATGATTCTTGAATGATTCCTTGTCTGTCACTGGAGTTAGTAAACCTTCTTGGGTGTTTTGTGAAAGGCTAAGGAAGTAAGAGAAGTTGCCAGGTTAAATTTTATCTACGTCTATTTTTGATCACGCCAGAGAAAAGAACTCCTTCCCACCCCATCTGATTATAAATCTGAGGCCAGTAATGTATATATACCATCTCTTTCTTTTCTTTTTGTTGTTATTAAATAACAACTCATAATTTATATATAACTGACTGTATTATCGTTTGCAATAATAAAAATACTTTGAAATGTGAACCTGCAAAACATTTGTATTCTTTTCGTTTAAGCTTAAGTCTTAGTCACAATGCAATCAATTCTGCCTCGTGTTAAATTTCTAGTCTTTTTAAAAAGCTACAAAATAGAGATAAGGACAGAGGTCATAAAACCTGTATTTCAACTATAGAGCACTGAATTTCCCAAGTGAAACACACCCATCAACTTAATTCATAGACATAATCAAATTAGTGACCACAGGGAATGCTGCACATCTCTTATTGTTTTAAGTGCATACACAAAACGGGGGAAAAGCTGTGAAAATGGTAGGCAAAATTTGTACATTCTGTTTATTTAGGTACATGTAATAAATTCTACCTTAAAGTCTTATTTATCAGATTTCTAAAATTATAGTGAAATCTCATTTCTCTGTTACAAAATCTCAGTCTGCTACTATACGTTCAAAAAGGATTATATACAACATAGTTTTAGGTAGAAATTTCCAAGGGCATACGATTGAAAATAAAAGTCCTAGATAGTATTTAAAGCAGTCTAATTTAGCTACTTACCCTGGCGTTTTGTCTATTGATGCCGAAGCTGAAGTGTACTTTACAGAATCTTTCTTAGATTGAAATTGCTAATTACCCAAAGAGCAGTCTCCGTGGATGGTAATAATTTATTCAATGATTCATTGTAAGCATCACAGTCGGCACAGGGCTGGTATCTTCTACTGTGAAGTTTCTCAAGCTCTCAAGCTATTTCTCAAAGAAGTATCTGTTAACAAGTTTTCATGACCAGAGACAGTCTTCCACTAACCCAGAAAGATTTCCTGAATTGATTTTTCTGATTAATTTTGATGCTTCTCAGTAGGTACAAAGGTAAAAGAACTTTCTAAAATATTCCAACTGAACATTTTTGAAAAAAAAATCATTCAACATTGGAGTGTCTCAATTTACTGATTAATTTTTTTTAAGTAATCTCTATGCCCAACGTGGGGCTTGAACTCACAACCCCAAGGTCAAGAGTCATGTGTTCTATTGACAGAGGCAGCCAGGTGCCCCACTGATTCATTCTTTTTTACCAAAGGGGTAAGAAGAAGGCAATAAATATTTTTAAAATATATTAGAGATAGGAAAAGTTAAATAAGTTGTTTCCAAACATTGGTGGTTCTCAACAGGCTATGTCTTGCCCAGTTAAATTGAAAGAAGGGCTACCTTTAGTCTCACTATAATGAATATTGATCAAGAGGACCCTCACTCTCTCCCTGCTTTTCCTCCTCCATCCCTTCCTTCCTTCCCTTTGCTATATACTAGGGAAGAGATCCCACATGAATAATCACAACTTGATTTGGAAAATTCCTAACCACTCCAATAGTTTAATGAAAGAACAGGAAACGACAGGCACTGAAATTGGGAGGCCAGGTAACAAAGAAACAGGAAATGGCAATGGGAGATGTATTGCTGTTTAAGATTTACTGAACTCATCAGCATAATATTGTTCTAAGGAAAATGATCTAAAATACATGGTATCTGCTGTGAGGGGTTAAGATCTAAATTAGACAGATGAGAAAAACTGGACAGAAAGTCACCATAAGAGAGCTTATGTCCACAGAGTGAAACATTTGAGGTCTACGCAGTTTAAAGATTCAACAAACTTAGAGTGGAATTTGGCTCGGAGGGGATAAAAACAAATGTCTTCACTCTCCTTATACAAATTTTCTTCAATACAGAATCATAGAAAGTATCTCTTGGTTTCAACAAATCCGTGTTTCCGTTCCACTCCTAAGATGAGTTCGATAAAATAAAAATTCTGTACTAATATTCGGGGCACAGAACATATCTCCGAACAATGTCTCCGAGAAGGCATGAACCTTGAGCCCTGAACCGAGGTGCTCGCTCGTTGTGAAAAGAGCGTAGCAGTTAAAACAACTGAGTTGCATGTCTTTGCTCAGGAAAGATTGGCAATTATGCCAAATTATGTCTAATAGTTTTAGAATGTGGAGAAGTGTTTATTAATGTCTGAAGGGAGGCCCTAAATCTCCTTTCCCAGTTTTGACTTTAACTCCCGTTTTGACTTTAACTGTCATTTTAAAAGATGAAAGAGCTGGCTTCATTAAGCGAAGGAGCCTTGAATTTCATTTTTTAATTTAAAACACACACGTGCCACACCTATCTCTATTTGACAAGACTAGTTATCTTTCTAAGTTTTTCGCCTCATTTGCTCATGATGTTTTATTGGATGTGAAACACGAACGTCATTCTCTGGTCCAACCCAGTTGTTCCTTTTCTGTCTTTGTTCGCTTGGACTGTTGGCCGCTGCATCGTTTTTCACTCTTGGGCTTATAATTGATATGAAATACTTATGAATTTCATTATCCATTTTAAACTTTGAATTCCTTTTCATGAACAGTATCATAAACTCTGAAAGGGCAGAGAGAAGCATAAATACATAAATCACCAAGCTAAAAAAATAGAATTCCTGCCTTTCTTGTTTGTAGTTTTTCAAATTTGCAAGTATGGATTGGATATGCTGTGGCAAGTTTGTGTGTGGGTCCCAGGAAGAAGTTTAGCAAAAGAGACCTGCCCAGTCTGGAATATAAGACAAACATAAAGTCGAACAGCCAGACAGGAGATGTCACCAGACGGTCCCCTGTCGGTTTAACTGAGCAAACACATGCAAACACCCCTGGTTTAGAGGAGGTGAGTTTGTATTAGGCTGAGGTGAACAGGAAAGTTTTAGAGCAGAACTACAGATGGGAACTGAAGCATAGGTATGATTTGCTGGGAGAAGAGACGAGGAAGGCCAAAGTCTTAAGGAAATAAAGATCCTGATGATTGTGCTAACTTCAGCACCATGAAGGGCTCTGGTGCATTCATTCAGTAACAGTCACAGCTTTCCATTGCTCCTTGAGAAACCCCTCATGGCATTTGCCTGGTTTGATCTGCTCCACCCAGAGTGGAAAAGGATACTGGAAAGTTGCACTGGGTGCTCTCTGCAACTTCTGATGGGCAAAATGTGTTCGTCTTCTGAACATGGCCTTGCAGGGAGATTTTGACCATGTCTGTGGTGCATGTGCAGTTCTGTCCAGGCTTGGTTGAGGGAAGTCATGTTAAGTCTCAGGAGCTCTGGGCTGTAGAGGAAATGTCCTCTGCCATCTGTCTACTTGGCTGTCTTGGTGTGTTTGATGTGGGTGCAGAAACTTAGTCAGTGTCCCTGAGCTCCCCTCAGCATGGGCATGGGTGTCATGGTCCACCAAAGTTTCACAAGAATGCCGGGGGCAGGGAGTGACAAAGCTCTTCCCCATCTGCATCAGAGACTCTAAACAACAGCCACAAGTGATTTGGCAGGAAACTAAGTTACAGGAGAAATACATGTTTGTGAGAAATGGAAACACTCTGGAAGCATAGGTAGTAAAAAGGACAAGTCCCTGTTATTATGTCCTCCAGTATTACTTCCTTCCTCAGAGGCAGCGATTACGAAAGCTTAGTACTTAAAGTCAAATAAAACAGAAATGGAATCATGATACATTTCTAAAAATTTAACAGTATAACTTGGCTTTCCACATCAATACATGGATAGCCACTGCATTCTTTAATTGGTTGCATAATTTTCCGTAGTTTAATTGAATGGCGATTTATTTAATGACCTTCCTACTGGGGGGTATTTACCTTGTATCCAGTCACCACCATAATGAACAATACTACAATAAACATCTTGTAATATATTTTTGCTCACCCATTCAAGCATCTGTATGTATTTTTAATTGCTGAGAATACTATATCACAGTACATAGACTTAAATGTTTTATCTTCTATGTTTCATGTCACACGGCATTAAAATGTTGATAGGGGCACTTGGGTGGCTCAGTGGGTTAAAGCCTCTGCCTTCAGCTCGGGTCATGGTCCCAGGGTCCTTGGATGGAGACCTGCATCTGGCTTTCTACTCAGCAGGGAGCCTGCTTCCTCCTCTCAATCTGCCTACCTCTCTGCCTACTTGTGATCTGTCTGTCAAATAAATAAATAAAATCTTAAAAAAAAATGTTGATAAATATTGCTAAATTGAGTCAAAAAAATGGCACCAATTTAGGTTCTCACAAAAAATTAATGGGAGGACCCATTTTCTCACATTCTTGAGAGCAGTAGGTGTGACCACTTTTTTTTTTTTTTTATTTTAGCACTCTGGTGGGAGTAAAGAACACACTTTTAGTTTAGATTATAATTCCTTAGACTGTGTATAATTTCACATGGTAATTGACTGGTAATTTATATTTCCTCTTCCATGGATTGTTAATTCATGGTCTTTATAGAGCTTTTCTACTTGGTTCTTTTCCTTATTGTCTTTAAATCTTTATTCCCTTCAATTTATTTTATATGCCCTTTCAAGACAATTTTGATCTCAGGGAGTCTGATTATTTGAATAAGAAGGCAGTTCCCAATGCATAGAGAAAGCACTGGCCCTAGGGATCCGGGAGCCTCAGGTTTTCCTCCTGTGAATGTTTTTATCTGATGGTGTGATCTAGGGTATGTCACATCACCCTCCTTTTTTTCCCCCTGAAGTTTTATTGAGGTATAAGGGACAAATAAAATTGTATATATTTAAAGTGTACAATGTGGTGACTTGAGATATGTATATGTTGTAAAATATTTACCACAATCAAGGTAATTAGCGCATGCGTCACTTCACTTAGTTACCTTTTTATGTACGTAGAGAATGTTTATGATCTACAGTCTTAGCAAATTTCAAGTATACAATGCAATATTATTAACTAAATCACCATGCTGTACATTAGTCTCAGCATTTACACCTTTTATAACTGAAAGTTTGTACCCTTGACCAGTATTTGCCCACTGCCCACATCCTCCAGCCCCGGTAACTATCATTCTACTTTCTGTTTTTATGAGTTTGACCTTTCTTATTTGTTTAGATTCCACACAAGAGACACCATACAATATTTGTCTTTCTCTGCCTGGCTTACTTTGCTTAGCCGAATACTTTCCAGGTTCATCCATATCGTGGCAAAGGGCAGAACTATCTTCTTCTTGATGGCTGAATAATATTCCATTGTATATCCATAACACATTCTCTTTATCCATTCATCTAGCTACAAACAAGTTTGCTTCCATAACTTGACTACTGTGAATAATACTGTAATGAACATGGGAATGCAGATATTTCTTTGAAATACTGATTTTATTTCCTTTGGATATAAACCCAGAATTGGGATTGCTGGATCATACGGTGGTTCTATTTTTAATTTCTTGAGGAACCTTCATGCTGTTTTCCATTAGGGCTATACCAATTTGTATTATCACTAGCAGCATAGAAGGGTTCCCTTTTTCCACATTCTCACTAACATAATCCTCTTCTAGAATTCCTATTAAAATAAAGAGGACTAAACCTGGGTAATTTATGATGTCCTATATATGAGGAAGTCCCCATTTTATTCTGTAAATGAGTATGAGAATAAATGAGCAAGTTCATTTATTCTACAAATATTCATTGGATGCTGAGTATTTTGAAGCACTATGCTAGGAGTTGGAAGTACAACAGACAATTGATATGACCCCAGCTTCATGGAGTTTAGAGTTTCTAGACAGCAGAGAGACCATTCTTAATCACATAGGTACAAAAAAACAATCGCATAGGTAAATCTATAGCTATGTATCATGAAAGGCCCTTGAAGGAAGGCAATAAGATTCTATGAAAGCTTGTAACAGAGACAAGTCTTAAGATGAGAAAAGAGTGAAGATCTGGCAATGTCTCCATGAGGAAGTAATATTGCAGATAAAACGTGAAGGAGAAGTAGTAGTTGCCTGATGGAGGGGGTGGGAAGGTAGAGTGGTCAAGCAGAGAACAGCATGTGCAGGCAAAGGAGTTGTGTTGACCAGTAGTCCTCGAAGCGGGCTGTGTGAAGTGGTCCAATGAAGTAGGTATAGGAAGGAAGTACAAGACCTTATCAGTATTTTTAATAAAAGTAAGAAATTTGCTCTCATAATATTTATTAGGTGGACTGACACAGGTGGCCTCATTCATTCATTCCCAGTTTCACGCGGTAACTGAGTATTCTAAGAATGGAAATTCCCCAAACCTCTGGGTCATAGACAATGTCCTCACTTGTTCACTAAGCACATAATGACATATTGTCGTTTATACCTGTGCCATCCTAAGTGGCAATTATAGCCAATAATATCAGTTTAAATTAACTCTCACTCAGTAGACAAGTAGCTTAAAAAAGATTACAGAAGAAAGCCATAAACTGAAGAAAATACTGTACAAATCATGCATGCACAAATGAGCAAGAAGCACACAGCAGAACTGGCCTCTCCAGCTCCCCATACCCTTCATTAGTTTGGGGTTTTTTTTTTTAAAGACTTATTTATTTATTTATTTATTTGAGAGAGAGAGATCACAAGTAGGCAGAGAGACAGGCAGAGAGAGCGGGGGAAGCAGGCTCCCCGCTGAGCAGAGAGCCAGACTTGGAGCTCAATCCCAGGACCCTGAGACCATGACCCTAGTGGAAGGCAGACGCCCAACCCACTGAGCCACCCAGGCGCCCCCAAACCCTTCATTAGTTTTACTACAAGGTAAAAGCAATGAGGATCTAAGTCAGATCCGATCAGAACTTAGCAAAACAAACAAGAAACCAAAATGATCAGGAAGGCTACTTAAAATAAGTATATATATCCACTCCGAAACTTCCCTTAAGATAATGCTGCTTTTAACACCACGGGAGAAGAAAATGCATTTTGAAAGAAATTCAGTACATGGAAGAAAACAGTTTGAAAACGGATGCTTAGAAGTACTTCCAACTTCATGTAATTTTTATTCCTCAAAAAAAATCATGCACCTGTCTCCTGCAAAATTCCTTTTAACCTCTACAGTTTAAAAACTTTAAAAACGAAAATCTTCTCATCGGTCTTAAAACCCTTCAAATAAAGCTTTAGTGGCATTTGAACATGTGTATTAATAATAATGTGCCACACCTTCTGATTTAACAGGGAAGACGAAAATCCACATGCTCGATTTCCACAAAATCTCTTTGATTATTGGAAGATGTGACAGAAAGCTAAGCAAGTTTTTAATACCAACCAAGGATATGCTTCTTCCATTCAGATTTATACATCTTTGTGAAGTAACCGTTTCAGTTTTGACAGACAATAAAGTATATTAATTTTTTTAAAATATTTTATTTATTTACTTGACAGAGAGAGATGCAGTGAGAGAGGGAACACAAGCGAGGGCAGAGGGAGAGGGAGAGGGAGAGGGAGAAGCAGGCTTCCGGCTGAGCAGGGAGCCTGATGCGGGGCTTGATCCCAGGATCCAGGGATCATGACCTGAGGCGAAGGCAGATGTTTAACAACTGAGCCACTCAGGCGCCCCAAAGTCAAATATTTTAAAACAAAACCAAGGATTTGAATGATAAAAAGACATTTTCAATAACAAACCATCCATATTAATATTTTAGGTGAGAGTGAAAAATTTTGTACTGTTAATAAAATAAAAATTACTTTAAATATTTATGTCTTCTTAGTCCATCTTTTTCTAATTTCTACTTAATGTTTTAAAATGTGTGATTCTTAATTTACAAATTAACAAGGATGATATTCTGACAGTACCTGCTTAGTTTTTTAACTGATCTAATCAGTAAAAATGATTGAAGATCACTGGTACCGGCCTCAGCATTGAGAGTTTCTGGAAGAGATGCCACTATGGGGTTCAAGGGTTCTGGAAGAGGGATTTGATCTATTTGGAAAGCATGGGGCAGCTGAATCAATTGTTCAATGATCTGTTCATGCTGTGGTGCCATTTATAGCTACATATAGATTCCTAATTCGTAATTCACTCCACGTAGGACAATGAACCAACTGTCTGATGATAGCCGATGATAATAATTTACTAATATTTGTCATTTCAGCTCTCAAGCAAGGTTCACACTCCACCAAGCAAATGGACCATTGATCAAACATTGGTTTGTTCAGGTGACAACTATATTATAGGGTCTGTTTATCTCACTGGCACTTAGGAAATTCAGTCCCTAAATGGATCCAGATGATCTAGCTGTTTCTCGTGTGTGTGTGTGTGTGTGTGTGTGTGTGTGTGTGTGTGTGTGTTGGGAGATATACCAGAGAAGCCAAGAGCCAAAGATAGCAGAAAAAAATGAGTATGAAAAAATAAATCCAGTGCCAATACTATGTATGTGTGTGTGGTGGGGCTCTTTTCTCATTCCCACCCAATGCTGGTTCCTCCTTTCTGTATAGTGTTTTCCACTACTTTCTTTTTTTTTTTTTTTTCCACTACTTTCTTAAATGATACATTCGATGGCCCTGAAAGCCACACTCTCCTGCATGTGCATGTCACACTGGGGGTTTAATCAATGTTAAAAATGGTCATGAGTTGCCTCACGTTGTTTTAATGTGTAGTCTCAGGCTGACAGAGAAAAGTCATCTTTCTAATCCAGGCTCTTTTCCACGAGGGTTAGCATCAGTCATTCACAAGGCAGTGGGAATGACTCATAAATCATTTTATTTCCTCTGTTTCACAGTTTCGTTTTGGTTCTCCTCCTTAGCCCTCTGGTTGCTAGGACTGATGACTTACTTTGGAGTTTTTGTATCATCTTTCTTGGAGATCATTGCTTTACAAATGACAATATCTCATGAAAATGATCTTGTGTCCTTTAGCTTTCAAACCGAATTGTATCCCATTACAAAGCGTTGTTTAGGGAGATTCTGGGTCATTTTTATTATGAGCTTCATAAAAGTAAGATAATGCAAAAGGAGATTTTAAGATAAGCCTTCTAGAAAATAATACTTCAATTTACAGCTAATTTACAATTGTTTCCAAGATGCTTCTTTCTCTCCCATCCCACTACTCCTACCACGGAAGCCCACCAAAAAATAACTTTGTTGTGCTTTAATTTTAAAGCTGTAAAGATGGTCTTAGACTTGCACATGAAGACAAAGAAACATCAGATTAAAATCACCTAACATGCTAGAGCAAAATTAAAGTAGAATAAGCCAAATGGGTTGTTACATTAGAAGTAACTATTTTGCCAAATAAATAGCTCATTAAAATGCCACAGAGTCAACATTAAGAGGCTAGGGCAATATCAAAAAGGTTAGATTGCGGGGCACCTGGATGGCTCAGTCGTTAAGCGTCTGCCTTCGGCTCAGGTCATACTCCAGGGTCCTGGGATCGAGCCCCGAATCAGGCTCCCTCCTCAGTGGGAAGCCTGCTTCTCCTTCTCCTACTCCCCCTGTTTGTATTCCCTCTCTCGCTGTCTCTCTATCAAATAAATAAATAAAATCTTAAAAAAAAAAAGGTTAAATTGCTGGGCTGCTAACCAATAAATATATGTAAACACACCTCACTATAAATAGGTAATTCCTCGGCAATCCTTCTTCCCCTACCCCTTAAATAAAATCTGTACACCTGCTACCAGTCTCTCCTGTTTTGTGCATAATACAATAAAGCAGAGAAACAGATGGTGCTAAGCAGTGGTTCAACCTAATAGTAATCATCATCATCATCATCATCAAAATAACAATAATAACGACAGCTAACTTGTCAAGATCAAATGCTAGGAATCATGCTAAGAACTCTGCTTTCATTAACTTATACAGACCGAGGAGCAGAATTAGGCAACTTCAGCAGCAAATGCAGCTGGTCAGTGGCGTACTGGCCACCACATCCAGGCTTTCTGACCCCAGAATCCATGTTTAATTACTATGCCGTTTTACCCATCCACATTTATTTCCTGATGAATTAATATTGAAGGAGTGACATTTACCTGTCCATAGTAGTTTCCTTGCTACGAGTGTTTGGCACTCATCAATGTTCATAACTTTTCCCTCTTGTCTTGCCCCTGTTTTATAATTACCTACTTTCCAAATCTATTTTTTCTGCTGCCGTCCACATGGTCCATATGTCTTTTTCAGCAGAGCTCTCATGCCAGTGTCTTGAGCATAGCAGAAGCTGGATTGCAAAGGTGCTGAGTGACTTGGTGAATACTTAGTTGCTTCTCAACAAAGCCATCTCAATCATATGTCAAAAGGAACACTTTGTTTTGAGCGCTCTGCTTTTTAAACTCCCATTCGCCTTCCTGATATACTTTCCACTTGCGAAAACAATTGAAACCCTCTAATCTATTATAAAAATCAGTTCTTGCATCTAACACTTTACACACACACACACACACACACACACACACACACACACACACACACACGTTTTATATTTTGCAGAAGTCGTGCTGGCAGTCTGCAGTGGGTACTGAAGTCATTGCTGGCTTCTTGCTCAGTAGTGCTCTAGGCTGACTCTGTAAAGTTCTCTCATCCTTTCCTGGGAGGGAGGCACCCCTACAGCACAGACGCTTTTCCAATTTTTCTTCAGTTTACGAAAACTCAATTTGTACCGATGATCTAACTCCATGAATATATAATACCCACTGAGTACCAGGCATTCAGGAAACGATCAGAAACTGTCAGAATTCCTTGCAGTTTTGAGTGAGTGACTGATTGAGCAGCCCTAGGTATTTCTGAGGCTCAGTATGAAAAGAAATATCCATGGATTTATGTCACCTTGTGGAGTTCCTAGTGATTAGCTCTTGGGCATTGTTTAAAAACTCTTTCAGGATAAGTGATGTTTGTAAATTGATTTGTGCAAACACATATATATAATTTATTACCTTGTCATTTGCATGATGAGTGAGTTTGTTTTCTTCTGCTGAATACTCTTCATTTCCTGAGAACCCTGAAGAACAGTATCATTCAGAGTGGGAAGACAAAACCAGCAGAGGGACTGTTGATGCATTGCTAATGCTCTTCTAGGACCCTCTGTTCCAAGCTACTATTTGAAAATATTCAACATATGAGAGACTCTCAGAACTTCGGTTTCTTCTTATTATTTGTTCCCCCAGGGGTACTTTCATGTATATGTATATGGATGAATGTGTGCGAGATTAAAATTATTGTTAGGAAGAGTCACTGTATGTATCACCATGCTTTTCTGCAGAAGTGGTAGCATATTGTACTCATGCTTCCATACCTTGCCTTTTGCATTTAACAAAGTATCTTAGAAGTGATTTCATTCTCCTCTACCACCGTGGACATTTGATGGTTATCTACCCGGTATCTAATCTTTCCTCCTTCCCTGCAGTACTCGGTACTTCCCTGCAGGTTTTCACTTACTTATCTGTGCTCTCCTACAAAGCTTCTGGGAAGCACGCCACCCAGGGCTGACTGGCCAAAACTAATCAATATTTTCCATTCTCATGGCTTATGATTTAAGCCTGAACAATCGAGATGAACTTCGGGAATCTTGCTTGGAATTCTGGGGACAGAAGCATTCTCTTCTCCCTTGGAATGGAGCAAGAAACCCTAATTATGGTTGGTAAGTCTTCCACTACTACAAGAGAACCAGGCTTCGGATGAAGCTACTATCTTTGACAGTAAGGCAGAGAGATGAGAAGAAACTGAGTCCTTTAGGATTTCCAATTTATGCGAACCAATACATCTCCTTTATTATTTAAATCAGTTTGGAATGGATTTTCTGTTACTTGCAAAATAAAGACTCTTAACTGATTCAGGTACATATAAAACTACCTCATTCTTTTTTTTTTTTTTTTTTTAAGATGTATTTATTTGAGAGAGAGAGTAAATGGGGGGGCAGAGGTAGAGGGAGAGAGAGAATCTCAAGCCGACTTTTGGCTGAGTGCAGAGCCCAACGTGGGTCTCGATCTCACAACCCTGAGATCATAACCCGAGCCAAAATCAAGAGTCAGACACTTAACTGACTGAGACACCCAGGCACCCCAAAATCTACCTCATTCTTTTTTTAAAAATAATTTTATTATTTTTTTAAAGATTTTATTTATTTATTAGAGACATGGAGAGAGAGCACAAGCAGGCAGAGCAGCAGGCAGAGGGAGAGGGAGAACCAGGCTCCCCGCTGAGCAGAGAGCCGGATGCGGGGCTCCATCCCAGGACCCTGGGATCATGACCTGAGCCAAAAGCAGAGGCTTAACCCACTGAGCCACCCAGGTGTCTCTACCTCATTTTTTTAATGGTGTTAGGAGGAACACGTTACAATATACTTAACGAACACTCAGGTTATTCCACTTCGCTTGTACTAACCAAACCATAACAAGTAACCTCACATGTATCTTTACACAAGTCTATCAGTAGGATTGTTGGAAGTCAAGCCGGAGATCTTGGGATATGTGCATAGTTAATTTGCTAGACTGTATTAGTACATACAAGGAACTACTGAAGAAGTTGCATTAGGGCATGAAATATAGAGAATAGGTATTCTCTGTATATTCTTATTAAATTACTCTTTGAAAAATATTTTATTTATTTACTTGAGAGGAAGAGAGAGATAATCAAGAGAAAGCATAAGCCTGGGGGAGGAACAGAGGGAGAGTGAGTAACAGGCTCCCTGCCACCCTGGTCTGAGCCAAAGGCAGGCACTTAACTGACTGAGCTACTTGGGAGCCCTTAAATGACTTTTAAAAAACATGTGGAATACTACATTTCTCAGAAAAAGAAAAAAATTGCCCTTAGAAGCATTAAACTGCGTATCCCTAAAGGCATCTTCAAAATAATTGATTCCAGTGCTCCATTTTACACATGAGGACACTGACTCCTGGGAAGGTCAGGGATTTGTTCGCACAGCAGTTCAGAGCAGAGAAGAAATGAGAATCCAGGTTCCAGACTTCTCACTGGTGCTTTTCCAAAAACGGAGAGACTGGAAACAGATTCCCTCAGATTGTGATAGTAGCTGTTCCCCGTAGGCAGAGGCGGGGAGTCTAAGCAGGAGCTTCCCACCATTAGCACCCAAGCCGAGCTGCAACTGGCCCTCTGTTACACAATGAGTCAAGCATATGAATCAGTCCTAAACACTGCATCCTTGCCGTGCTCCCTGCAGGGAGGGGTTCGTTCTATTTAAGGGGTAGGGAACTGAGGAACTGAGACTAGTGCCCTACCAGACTGTGCGCGCAGGCCCCAGCCCTTGGAGCAGCAAGCTGGATTGGCATCTGACATTTTCCAAGGGTCCCTTACTGAGAAGAGATGTGCGAAAGAATGCTGGGTTTTGTGATGCAAATGTAGAGAGAGGGGCCCCGGCCCACCCCTTCTTTTGATTGCACTGAAAGTCAGAGGGCTCCTCGGGTGTGTTCCCTGCGAAGGTCTACCCAGACTGCCCTGCTCCAGGAAGAAAACAATTACAAGAATCAAACAGTCAGGCGGCTACGCAAGGACTCAGAAAAATTAAAATAGAGAAACTCACGCCTGGGAGAGAGAGGGTTTTTTTTTTTTTTGAGTTTACTTAAACAAAAGGTCACAGGTGTGTTTATTTATTGAACACTTTAGAAAAATCTCTTAGTATCTCGTCTTAAATTTCTGCAGCTCAATTTCTCCTCACTCCCATGACTAAGGCTAGCTCTTTAGTGTTGTTCCTACCCCACAATTTTAATTGTGGAAATTCACTTGCTTCTTTCTTGGCCCCAGAGAAACTATGATTTTTAAAACTGAAAAAGTATCCTTTAGTGCAACACCTTTGTTTTACAAATGAGAAAAGGGACTCCAGTGATTTCATGGAGAAGCAGCAAGTCTCTGTGTAGCTTGGCCTAAGAGCTAAGCTTCCGGGCTCCGTGCCCCATAATATCTTCAGATATAGAATCATATAATTAATGTTCTTTATTTAAAAAATGACGTTTCTGAAAGAATAGAAGCGTCTACCCATATTTATAAAGTCGTTTTTCTAAAACATAAGATACCATTAGCTCTGCTTAAAAGAATATTTTTAGAGGTTCATGTAGAAGCTTATAAGGTATGACAGTTCACGATTATAGTCTATTTTGAAATACTGCAAGAAAAAAAGTGAA
This sequence comes from Martes martes, assembly GCF_963455335.1. Taxonomy (NCBI): domain Eukaryota; kingdom Metazoa; phylum Chordata; class Mammalia; order Carnivora; family Mustelidae; genus Martes; species Martes martes. The sequence continues at coordinate 83,360,512 of NC_137896.1, read as the reverse complement.
GCAAAATGTAAACAATTGTTAAATCTAGGTGATGGGAAAAGGGTGGTCCTTGTACCATTTTCTCTACCCCCCCTTTTTTTTAATATTTTGAGAGTTTTTATAAAAAGGGAAGAAAAATCACACCAACACATTAAGCATGCCCTGGAATTTGCAAGTTCAATTTTTCTGAAGTAATACATGTTCACTGATGAGAAGGTAGAAAGTATTGGCTCACAAAAGAAAAGCAAAGTAACGGTAACCTGCTCATAGCCCTATTCAGAGAAAACTATTATCAGCATTTTGGGGCATAGCCTTCTAATCAGTGTTCCTTTTTAAAAAATATTTTAGTTATTTATTTGAGAAGGACAGAGATATTGAGAAAGAACATGAGCCTGAAGGAGGGAGAGCAGCAGACTCCCCGCTGAGCGGGGCTTGATCCCAGGATCCTGGGATCATGACCTGAACTGAAGGCAGACACTTAACTGACTGAGTCACCCAGGGGCCCCATCTAGTCAGTGTTCTATGTATACATTCACAAACATTTATCTGAATATTTGGATCATACTTCCCAGTCTATTTCATGATCATATTTTAACTTAATATATAGTAAATAACTCTCTCATTATTGAATTATCTTCTATACCTTTTCAGGGATGTATATTGATTTGTTATTATTTATTTAACCAATCTCCACTTTTAGGCCACTTTGAGATTTCCCCCAATATGTAAGTAATGACTACTAGCGAATCTGATGAGCATTCTTGGAGTCCAGGCTGCACACATCCACAATTATTTCCCGAGTATTACAGAGCCTTTTTTCTGTGCCAGGCTCTGTAGTCAATAAGGGCTTTTCATGCATAATCTTGTTTACTCTCCGAACTGATGAGGTGTTCATTTTTATCACCCTCATTTTGTAGATAACAATTTCAGGCTGCAAGGTAAGTACATAGACTTAAACCTGTGTCTTGTAGTCCCCGAAATTCATGTTCTGAGACACGAAGCTCCCTTGCTTGTGTGTCCTGGACGTGGGATTGCTGTGAACCTTTCTGAGATCATGTATATGAGCCGTCATATTGCCTTCCAGAAAGCTGTGGTGCTTACCTTGTCACATTACTGATTTAAAAAAAAAATATGCCAGATTGATTAAAGTTTGAATTCTTATGCTTTATAAAAGAGTTGGCTTTTTTTTTCTTTAAAAAAAGACTTTTCCTCAGATAAAGTGTCCATTTCACTTTTGAAAGTAAGACCATTGTTACGGCATTCTTCTTTCCACTTCCGTTTCCCCCTTTACTTCTCTTGGATTTTCAAAACCAACGAGGTGAGGTTCATTTGCTCAAATGTATGTGTAGGCGGCTGGTATCTCACCAATGTCTGGAAAAACCGTCACGACAGGATCATGAGAGTGACTGCTCTTGGCTGATGAAAACCTGTGTTTTTTTCCTTTTCCTGGACCCACAGTTACATTTTCTAGGCCTCCTTGCAGGTTAGTGTGGCCGTTTGATTGAATTACAGCCAGTGGAATCCGTCATATCGTCCTCCCTCCCCAATGATGGCATAGGGACAAGCTCAGCATAGAAACCAGGTCTTGAGGATGGCACATGTTGCAGCTGAGGTCTCTGAACAAAATCACAGCACAGAGCATTGGACTGTTACATGAGCAAAGAATAAAATTATGCTGTGTTGAGCCCTTGAAATTCTGAGGTGTGTTACAACAGCTAACGTTATCTTGACCAATACAAGGATTTTTGCTTTATTTTGAAGACCATTGATACTTCTGTTGGACTCTTTCCGATTTGTCAAGGAAATGTGATGCCCTTGCAGGGATGGTCTCTTGAATCATTGTTGTATAAGTCTAATATTTGCTCTGAGGGGTACTGTGTTCTTGGGGAGGAATAAAATAACAGTCTAGTTTATCTTGCCTTTAAAAAAATGATTCCTGGGGCACCTGGGTGGCTCAGTCGTTAAGCCTCTGCCTTCAGCTCAGGTCATGATCCCAGGGTCCTGGGATCAGGCCCTACATCAGGCTCCCTGCTTGGCGGGAAGCCTGCTTCTCCCTCTCCCACTCCCCCTGATTGTGTTCCCTCTCTCACTGTCTTTCTCTGTCAAATAAATAAATAAAATCTTAAAAAATAATGATTCCTTTTTCTTGCACTTCAGGCGCAGAAAGGTGGGTTAATCATTCTCATCTCAGTTCCTTACACATGACCATCATTGTTCCCTGGAAGATCCCTCATTTGTTACAACTATATTTTTCCTTCATTTCTGATACTTCTATTTCTTTCTCTCTAGTACATATACATTCTAAGGTGTTTGATATATTCACTTGGATTTGTATGTATTTCAATAGAATTGGTGTGTTGTATTTAAATAGTACTATAGATCTCACTTCATTTCTTACCATTTTTACTCAACAAACTTTTCATAACCCATCTATATTACGTATTTATCGCTAATTCTACCTGTTGCGTATAATACCACTCATCTTCTCCTAGAGATGGACTTCTAGGCTGCCTTCAACTCGCCGCAGCCACACATAATACAGTGGTGAATGGTGTGTGCCCTGTTACTGCTCTGTGAGAATTTCTCAAGGAGAAACCTGGAATTGCCGAGATATGGGACATAAGTGCTGTCAGGCTACTTTCCGGAATGGCTCACCAATTTATACTCTCTGCGCGTAAAGCCTCTCATGGCTGTACATCATCCTAACCAAATGGCATTATCCCCCCTTCTAAATTTTTTCCATTTTGATAAGTGCAAAATAAAATTACAAGTTTTAATTTTCATCTGTTTTAATTCATATATCTCTGATTAATAACAAAGTGTGGGTAACTCTTGAATAATGTCTTAGGCATTCAACTTCCCCTTCTGTGAACTGCCTGTGTTCCAAGGCAAAATAGTAGAGTGCTCTGTTTCTCACAATCCACCTGTGAAAACCTGTAAGAAGTGTGAAAACAATATATTCTGGCTCTTTCTGGTGTCCAACAAACTTCTCTTTAGATAATGTCACAGGTTATCCACAACCTGATAGACTCATTCATTCATTCATTCATTCATTCCAGAAAAATGTGTCAGGCACTTTACCATATGTTAGGGATACAGAGAAGAATACAAGTTACATAGCACCTGGCCTCTTGGTACCCAGGAGATGGTAGAAGAGAGAGAACCATGCTTTGTTGTTTTACTTTGTGGAGGAGTATAAACATCTAGGTGTGAGCTGCACACATTTTGATATATGTGTAAGATTCCTCTTCCATCTTTTCTTTTTGCAATTGAGTTAGAAGTATCCCTAGTAAATATGAACTATGGACTCCTGGTACAGGTCAATAGATGCTGCTCACAACTAACAAAAGAAAAAACATACTGGTTCCACCACGTATTAACTCAAAAGTTCAAGGAGGCATCTTTTCTTAAAAAGAAAATCTTCAGTACCAAAATGTTTTACCAGCGTATACTGTCTCTAGAAAAAAAAAGAGCTGTAATCTCATCCACCCCTCCCCCTCCCAAGTCTGTAGCTGAAGGAATGAAGTTCAGAGGGATGTAAAAAAATCCACAGTGTAGAGCCTTCTGGAGCTCTTCCCAATACACCACCCTGGTTCTATTTTTTTAAACATTGTTTTCATTTGAAACTAGATTCATGCAGCTTGCTCATGCAAAATGAGAATAAAAAAAAAACAAAAAAAAACCTTAGGGTCTGGAAAGGAAGAGAAGGATTAAATTAAGAGTTCTGCTAGGATGTAGCCATCATGATCTAATGCATCATGGGCAGCCCGGCTTCAGGGAATACTCACTTTCAAGGGCGGGAGCTCCCGAGGACAGCTGGCACTCAGCTGGTCATGTTGCTAGCCTCATGTTGCCTCAGTGTCTCCCATAAACTTAACTAATGCTATTTAGGTTTTTCTTTCTTTCTTTCTTTCTTTTTTTTTTCTAAACATGCGGCACAGGAAATTTTTCCTCAATGCGTGTAAGAGCTGTTTGATTCCCCGAAGAAAAAGATTTGGCAAGTCAGTTAAGAGGAAAGTAGAAGCGCCGAACACATGAGCACATTTTAACAATGTCCAAGTGTAACTTTTATTGCCAACAGTAGACATGCACTGGAACTTGAAACGCAGCCCAAATGCTAAAAGCAGTTGTTTTTATCTGTGAGGAGAATGTTGTGGTTTCGTTCTAAGATGAGTCACTTGTTCTGATTTATCCAGTTAGTAAACGCATCTGATTTGTTTTCATTAGGGAATTGAAAGTTTGTTTTTGTTTGTTTTGTTTTTATTTTTGTAACAGTAAAGAAAACTATTAGGTCTGGTAAGAAAATGAGGAAACACAATTTTTTTGAAATGCTCAATGAAGATAAAGCCAAGATGTCACCTGCCATGTACAATGAAGAGGGCTTGGAGCCTTGGCATTAAGAGGGAAACTTGGGAATTCAGAAGCCTAGTACTCTGCTGTCAGTATCTGACAGCATCTTTACAAGGCTATCTTGGGTTGCCAAATCAGAAAACTAAGCCTTTTGTGTGCTGTGATCTTAATTTTGTCCAATCTATTAAATGATTTCATGATGGGATATAAGTGACATTTATACATTTGCTAAAAAAGACTTCAAATTTTTCTAGGCCTACTCTGCAGAACTAATTAAACCAAATGATCAGTTAACTCGTCAATCTGATGAGAAATATTTACTGAGTGCTTACTACCTGTAGGCATTTTATGGGTCAGTTGATGCTATGACATTGCTGCGAGGCAGGCACTGTGACCAAAGAATTCAGCCACATTTATATTAAAGTTGTCAATTGTTCCCTATGCCTTTCATACTAAACAAATCATGGCCATTACAATGACATTTCTCCCCCATTAACTTATTTTCCTTCTTATTCTTTAACTTAAAGAAATGGTGCATGATATAGAATTTTAAATGTATATATTTGCAAGACCAAAACCACCTATTTGAACAATTTTATCTAACAGATAATTCCATCATATAATAAATAGACTATCTTCTATTGATATATATAAAACAGGTTTTATCACGTAATAAATATTCTCACTGAAGTAGAAACAGTGCTGAGCCATCCATGAACTGGGTCAACGTATTTTGAGGCCATAAAGTGATCAGGTGCCATTCAGAGTTTTCATTGAAATCTGCTGTGTTGGAGGGACAGTAGATCTAAGCTAACTTTAGGACGGTAAACAATTTACTCAAATAGAAAAAAAAGTGGGGGGCAAACAAATCTGCTTGGAACCATTGTTGTCCACGGTTGTTTTTCAAGTCCCCTGGGATTACCCACACCCGGTAAATGGTATTTTGTCTTAAACTTAGTGGAGTGGATTGTCATTGTAGTGACTTTTTGTCTGCGAAGAATTTATCAGGCTCACTCTCTGGCTTCCATCTCTCGGCAGGACAGAAAAGCCTGTTTCAGTATCTCTGGGCATACCTAATATTTAGAAAGGTAAGCCTGTGTAGCAAATGTGAAAGAGCTCCTCTCTCTACCCTGATGGCTTTACTCAACCATGTTTCCTCTTTTATCATTTGTTGGAAAAACCCTTTACTATCTCTTCTTAGTTCCTTGTCCTTTGTTAGCTACAAAGAGCAGATTTTCTTTTGTAAATCCTTAGTAATTAAATGAGCACTTCAGTGGCTGTAGTCTTCAATGGCTTGTTTCCTAGGTTTTTGCCTTTGACAGTCATATTTTGCAAAGGCCCCTGAGATGACTCGGCATCTTCCCCTACTTAACACTAAACCAATTGAAGCCCGTGCTCGCTGCACGAAGGAGGAAAAGATTCATTAAGGGCACTTCATTAAGGGGCTGAAATGGGACGCTCCAAATGCGCCTGAGCCAACTGCAGTCCAGAGGAGCTGTCTATTAGAGAGCCACAAAGACAGTTTCGGAAACTGAACTCCAGCTCCAGTGCATGGGATTAGGGAGAGTGATGGGATTAGTGTTTAATGACTTGGGGCAGGAGACAAAGGGAATTTCGACAAAGAGGCTTAGATATGGAAGAATTAACACTCTCTATTCCAACCAGGCCTCTGATGACTTCCAGCATTCTTTTCAGACTCAAAAGCCAAGGGAAGAACGAAAAAAAAAAAAAAAAAAAGATGAGCAAAGCTTTAATACTTTCCTAACTTTTCTTTTTTTTTTTTTATTACAACAACAATACAGAGGAAATAAAAGAACCCTCTTCAGTCCCTTGCACTGGAAGCCTCTTTTAAAAAATAAGCATCTACAATTGTATAATTAGTGGCAAGGTGAGCTTGCCCAGGGCTTCTAGCATGTGCCAGAATGCCTCTCTGCTTCCCCACGCTAGAGCAAGTCCCAAACCAATGCAGACACTGAAGCAAAACCCATAGTGGCAGAGCCCCAGCTAAGTGGCTTTAAAAGTGCTCCCCTCTCCGTGGCTGTTTATGCTACAGGTGCAACCAAAGGGCCAGAGAGAAACGGCTTCATTGTAAAACCTCCTCCCGGCCCCATCTGGCTAAGACTCAAATGATTCCAGTGTCTATGGCCTGAGAAGTGCTTCATGAAACGAGGTGATTATCCTGCCTACGTGAGGGGATAACGTTGGAAACGTGCTTGAAGGTTGAAAGTGCTCTTGAAAAAGAATCAAGTCAACTTGGAGCAGGGCGGGCGATGTTGGAGCTTATCTATAGCATTTCCCCCTGCTTGGACAAGAACACAGTATCATTATCTAAACACGAAGCCAAATTTAAGTGGCTGACCCTGGAGTGGAGTATTATTCCTCAGGCTGTTAAGTAAATAGACTCAGAGCACCAAACGCCTTGGAGCAGTAAGTGTGTGATTATGCCCCGCTGTTGCAAATGGCAAAATGCAGGTGCAAATGTTACTGTAGGCAAAAGTACAATCCAAATAGTGCCGTAAATGAGCTCGTACTGTAAACCAATTCAACATGTCCTTATTTTTAACCTGACTAAATCACTTGCAGAAAAGCTGGGTATTCATTTCATGTATTAGTCTGTATGAAATGGTCCTGGAGCAGTTCTAGACACCAAGGTATTATTTAACCCCTGTGGTTTAGTGGGACAATGGCGGCCCCCTGCCGTAATCCATTCAGGGGCGATACCGGGAGTCAGTGTGAAATTAAATACATTACAGGGAAAGAGCTTAATGCGTTTTATAGGCAGTTGTTCATCCACATCAAACTTTAGTTTTTAAAATCTGAACATTTGATCCCACGACAGGAACCGTGCTTCAAGTCAGAGACTGCCACGCTGCGCTGAGGAATTGCCCAGACTTCGGTTAAGGTACGAGTGGCTGAAAGGAACCATTTCCAATCATCTTAGCTCTACTGGGCCATTCGGATGCCAAAGGCCTAGGTAGCATTTGATCAAGTTGCTACAGGGCTCGGACCTGCATTTATTGCCCCTTACTTTTCTGCTAACATTTCTGCTTGAAGGATCGATGTTTTTCCAGCGTAGTGGAACTCCCTTTTCTCATAGCTAAATTGAAGTAGGGTATAATGGGCTTCCCTCACCTCACTCCCAGTCCCTCTTGACCCCAACATGGGCTAGAAGTCTGTTCTTTGTTAAATTGAAAATGTGTAGAAATTTTTATAGAGATCTTCAGCTATATAAATAGCTTTGAAAATTGTTGTAACTTTAAAAACAGGTCAAAAAGGAAATTGAACAGCTAGTGAGTTTCATACCATTCAGTCAGCTTTTTGAAGGGCCGTGTTGGCCTTCCTAGTAAATGGTTGCTTTTATTGTTGGGGTTTCCACCATTTTCTTGAGGCAGCTTTTAATAGAAAAGGGAGCTTTGGTGGAATTTTCTGGTAGTATGTCTAATAGATCACTAATGGCTCCTGCCACCGCGTTCAAACGTCAAGAGCAGTTTCTGTCCTGGGAGTGTGACCTCCATGCCATCACACTGCTGGCTGAACCTCTGATTCTCCATGAATATTGATGACTTCCTCAGATGGGGGGTGGCCCCATGTCGTTCCCAGGCAAGTTCCTGAACTCTCTGGGCCCACAGGTAGATCCTGTGTCCTCACAGATGGTGGCTTTGTGTGTTTGGAGCTTTCGGACCAAACTCTGTTTCTTTGGGTACAAAAGTTTATCAAAAAGCTCTCTGCTGGTATCTTTTTATAAAAGAGGGCAAGGGTTTGTTTATGGCTCTTTAAAATATGGTGAAATTTAGAAATAATTTTTCCTTGGTATTTTATGGGAAGTCTAAGAACTTAAAAGCAGTGATTCTTAATCTTGGATTGGGGGTGGGGTGGGCAGGAGGAACAATAAAATTATTGCTAGGGGTCCAGTAATTCACTTGTTGTGTAAGCATTTTCTAGAACCTGAATAACTAACATGTGTCACATAGACTATTATTTTATAATAATGTCAGAAGATGGTATTATGATTAACACCAAGTTATTTGAAAAGGTTTACTGAGATTATAGTCATTTTCATCATATACATTTTCTCAAGCCATACCAAAAGTTCAACTCACATCCCATAGGACTCTGAAACATTTTTGTGGATGTTGGAGGGTCTGGTAGAGAACTCTATCAATGCCAGCAATAAAAACTCAACTCAAAGTAGCTAACGCCAAAGAAAAAGTACTGGCTCAGGTAGCTCAGAGACACGTGGGGCTCTGTTTGCTTTTTCTTGGCTTCATTCTCAGGCAGGCTTGTCCATGGGGTAACGAGAGGGTCATGGTCCTCGCTACATTGATTACACAGTCCTAAACGGTTGGGAACTCGTCAGAGACTTTATGCCAGCTTTCGTATCAAACTCCAAAACAGAATTCAGATTGCCCAGCCCTACTCCGTGGGTCTACCTCGGGACTAAACCACAGGGGTTAAGTGGGGTGAAGAAGGCAATCTGATTGGTCAGCCTGAATCACACGCTCACTTCTGCAAGAGGAGGAGAGGCGGAGTCCCTTGGTTTACAGCCCTAGCAGAGTCCCAGAGAGAGAAGGAGGGGCAATTTCCAAACAAAAAAGGAGGTGATGAACAGACAAGCAACGCTGACTGACTGCAAGAAGGTTTCACATATTTATACTTCTATTTACAAGGCTTGGGAATCGCTATTCTAGAGTTATTGCTATTATTTTTGACATTTTAACTAGAATCCTCCAACAAGTATTAGAAGTCAGCTAAGCACAAATGAGACCATTGGGAATACCCTGGGAGGCACTGTTTTGCAGCCAATCCCAATGGTGGTTTGTGTACCTGCATGTGCTTCAGAGGGAGAAGAAGAACGAAGTGTTGGAAGGGCAGCTGCCAAAAGAAAAAGATCAAAATTTCCCTAAAATTCAAATCTCCATTCTTTCCTGTAAGTTTCAGGCAAAACAAAATAAACTCTCTCTCTTTCTCTCTCTCTCTCTCTCTCTCACACACACACACACCACTACCACCACCACCATCATCACTGCCACCAAACTGATACAAGCTTTAAGGGTTAATTCCAAAAAGACAAAAAGTATTTATTTCTAAGCCTCTCCACTTATCTTTAATTATTGTGTACTTTCAGCGTGAGTGCCTTGGATGGGGAAGGTCATCCCTAAGATCCAGAACTCTGAATAATGTGAGTCTCCTTATTGCTCGGTCTCCAGGTCATGTCCTCCTTTTCTTCCTGGATAAGGCATTCCTTTCCAGGAATCAATAATTTTGTAATTAGTGCTCATCTCTATTCCTTATGCCTTTCTCCATCAATCTCTCCACCTTTATTTATCCCTTCTGGCATTACTCCTCATTTCCTTAAATTTCCCTGTTTTTCCCCATTCTTTGAAATAAAATCATTTTAAGTCCTTCACCTTTTTCAGTTACAAGCTGGACCAACACTGGTATAATGTAAAGAATAGGTTACTTGACTTACATTAACAATGATGATGGTGATAATGATGACGATGAAGAAAATGAGCATTAATTAAGCTTATTATTTCTTAAGCACTCTCTCAATATTATCTTATTTAACCCTTACACTGACTCTGTTAAGTTAGAATAATAGTTCCATGTTAATTTTGTGAGGGTTGTCGGTCTTTGAACCCATTTATGATGTTTGAGAAATTCCTTAAAATATTAATTTTGATGGAATTTCCCAGCATAGAAGCCAGAAAAAGGTCAGATACTTATTGCCATAGACTCGCTTGCCCCTGGGGTATGGACATGTGACGTACACTCAGCCAAACACAGAGGTACCTGCTCAGACTTTAAGATAGCTCGAGATACAAAAAGGAGGTAAGTAGATAATTTATTTCTGGAGTAATGGTGGCATAGGTGGCTTCAACATTTCATTTCCAGGGTGTGCAGGCGCTGCATAGTAGGCTGTGACATCCAGTGTCCAAGGCTAGCAGCAGTGATGGACAGACCCTATTATTCAGTGTGAGCAGCTCCACTGACAAAGTCCCTATCTAAATAACTTTGTGGCTTCCTTTTGGCTATGCTTCTGGCTATTGTCTAGACCCTTTCTTCTGCTATTTCTGAGACTGGTTCTCCACCTTCCTGATGTGTTCAGAAACAGAAAATATAATATAGGTGCTGTTCCTAGAGTTGAGCAACACAGAAGCCTTGTCCTTGAGCTCCCTCCAATCCTTGCAATCAATTCGCTCTTACCTAAATCAGCAGCCACAGTTAGTTTATATTACTTGAAACAAAGAACTCTGATGGATACCAGGATATTATTTTAAATTTCATTTTATAGATTTGGAAGCCCAGGCTTAGAGAAACAAATGCATCGTGCAAGGTCAAGCAAATACTATCAGAGCCAGGCTGACTTGTGAGTCCACATTCATCTATTACCCTTTGTACAAGGGGGAAGAAAAGACTACCAGTAAATGAAATTTGTCTGAATATAACTTAGAAAGAGTTAGGTAACCTTGACTAAAGTCTCAATTCTGGAAAAATCTTTCCAGAAGTCACAGTTTATTTGGATAACCTTCCTTTATCTAGAAAATGAGAAGTCTGGTCTAGATCAGTGACTTCTAATTATTGGTGATGGGGTCATAGAACCATGGGTGGGAGGGACCCACCACCATAAAAGCTATGGATCTCCTTCTTAGCAAAGTGGATATAAAATGTGTTACATCTAATTTCACCCCAAGCCCCATCCTTTGATCTCAGTGAATCCCAGGCTGAGAACCCAGAACTAGATGACCTCTCTGTTTGGCCCTTCCAAGTAAAATGCTACATGATTCCACTGTCTGGATGAATTTGTTATAACGAGTGAGCTCAATTTCTCTCTCAGTCTCTCTCTCTCTCTCTCTCTCTCTCTCACACACACACACACACACACACACACACACACCACTATCTCAGGACAGGGGTTTGAGTTAATCGCAGTTTTTCATGCACTATCTTCATTAAGACAAGATATTTGAGAGGACTGGAGATCACACAGTATCTTGTGACAACTGCCTAAAGCATCTAGGGCTGCTTGGCCTTGAGACAAGAACGCTCAGACAGGATGATTTGTATCAGTTGCTGCAAGTAACTGATATTTGCTACAAATAACTGAAAATCCAACCAAAATTGGCTTAAGCAATATGACATTTACAATCTCATGTAACAAGGAATTGGGAGACGAGAGATCCAGCGTTGGTAAATCCACTTAAAGGCATGGGTTCCTTTCTTCTCTCTGTTCTGCCATCTCACGGGATGTGGCTTGTCCCCAGCTCCTCAACATGGGGTGGCACTTAGGCAATTTTTTAAGAGAGCATGTTTACTTCTGCTTTTAACCATTACTGAGTAACTAGTATCAAATTCACCCTCTCACTGAGAAGTATAAAACTTGACAAGTAAATAAGGCAATTGCGTTCAGGTACTGGATGACAGGCATTGGGCTGTGATCATTGAGAGAAGGGAAATACACAAGATGAGCCACATTTTCTGCCTGGGAACACTTTCTTGTTGCAGGACAAGGAAGCAGAATCAAATAGAACAATGGTCTTGCTGAGCTGAGGGAAAAAGATCAGAGTTCCAGGCTCCTGAAGTAGCTGGCGTTTTCTGGGTAGGGTACTGGAGAAGAAGAGAGCTGTGCACAAGGGCATGTAAATTTATGAAAATTCCTTGACTGAAGGCTAGGCTTGCAGATAAAGGTTGAAATTCCATGAGACATGGTACAGATAAATTGCTGTGGGGATAAAAACTGAATAGTAATAACAGAGGCTAAGCAGTTTAGGAAAATGCTGGAGTTCTGGCCCGTAGAGGAAAGATTTGGGGTATTCAGATGAGACTCTAGAAAGGCCATATTTTATTTTATTTTATTTTTTGTTTTATTTTTCTAAAAGATTTTATTTATTTGCTTGACAGAGAGAGAGAGACAGTGAGAGAGGGAACACAAGCAGGGGGAATGGCAGACAGAGGGAGAAGCAGACTTCCCACAGAGCAGGGAGCCAGATGCACGGCTTGATCCCAGGACTCTGGGATCATGACCTGATCCGAAGGCAGATGCTTAACTATTGAGCCACTCAGACTCTCCTAGAAAGGCCATATTTTATAAAAGAATGAGAACCATGCCCTAGAGTAAGTGCCTGTCCTAGAAAAAAGCAAAAAAACAAAATCCAACAACAATAAATCTTCTGTTAATGAATAAAACTAAACATGAGTATCAATAAACTGTACCAATAATTTGTCTGATAAGACAAACCCAATATGCTTAAAAAAAAGATAATCAAATATCTTATGCCATATCTTCCAAATTGCCCAGTATATAATTAAATATGCTTAAACATGTAAAGAAAAAAAAAATACAATCCACAATCAAGTGGGAAAAGAGCCATAGAAAGAGACCATGAGATGATTCATATGTTGGTATCATCAGGCAAGGATTTTAAAGAATCCATTATGAATACATTCAAGGACATAAAGAGAAAGACGGTCATAATGAGTAAAGTGATGAGAGAACGTCCACAGAGTTCACCTGAATTTAAACCATCCTTTTAAAACACTGATTTCAATAAAAAATGGTTTGCTGCAACTTTGGGTAATGCTGAGATCTTCCTTCCTGAGAGTGTTCACATAAATATTCCCAGGTGGGGATATTGTAAAACAGCATTCGAGCCCAAAGTAGGATGACATAAAAGATAGGAGAGGAGAAGATGGAGGAGGTAATCAACAATCACTTTCAACTATCAGAGTCTGTTTCTCTTACCATCAGCACTGGGAAAGGGAAAGCATTAGACACACGGGATGAACTGGGCTCTCGGTCATGCTGTATCTTTTTCCTAGGGAGTCCCGATTGTGATAATACTGGAAGAGCAGGCACTGCAAGGTAGGATGAATTAGGTTGTCATGGAGCAATGCAGAGTCATATTTACCTCTAACCACATTGCTATATGTTACACTCACAAACACCTGGAGTTTACCTTGTCCTGTACTCCTGGATTAATCCACCCATGTTCCTAGAAAGTCATTGAAACTTGTGCGACCAGACTTAAGTGTAGCCACAGAGATTCGAGCTCTGTGTATCGGTACGATGAGTGATTCATAGAAGATGGCTGATAAATAGCTGTTAAATGAATGAATGCATTCTAGCCACCTACTGTATTTAATGAGGCTTGGACTTGCAATAAGGCATACTATATATCCCACCAGTCTCCAAAATTCACTAACACTCTCTCACCCAATCAGGGAGACACTTCCTGCAGAACCTCCCTCAGAATTTCAATGCTGATTTTGAGATCCTTTTCTCAAAAGGTCATGAAGGGATACATTAATGTAGAGCAAAACCAAGGATGAATCATTTTAATACAAGAAAAGTGATTATGTTTGCCCCATGATTTTTTTTTTCTCTCTATCTCAAGGGCATGGAGAATGATGACCCAAGTGGTAAAGAAGGCTCCCCCTGCTTCCTCAAACTACTTCTGCTCAAAATATTATCAAGGGGGCCTAGCATTTCCTCTCCATTCTCTGACTGCCAATGATGCTAAAATAGTCTCCTTCTACGTTCGGTGCTGAGAAAGCAATCCAGGTGCTGCTACAGGAGAGAGATGGAGACCAACCCCTGCTCCCATCTCTCCTCTGTCTTGTCCTTCTTCATTCCCTCTCACAGTTCCCCCCACTCTCTTTTTGCTTCCCTCCGCCCCCACCCCACCCCAACTTTACCTAGGGTTTACAGTAGTTACCAGAGCTGAGCATGCCCATTAGCTGCAGGCAAATCTTATCTGCAAACAGGAAACTGTAGGAATTCTCCCCTAGTGGCATTTTCATTCTTTGTGTGAGCTTAATCCTGGGGATTAACAAATGGATCAGCCAGCGACCTCCTCTTACCGAGACAGAATGGGCAAGTTCAAGCAGGAATCTTCCCTGAAATGTCTGGTTCTGCAGTAGCTAGGAATACAACACCGACCAGGCACCGGACAGGGTGTGTCCCTAGAGGAGGCCCAGGTCACAGAGGAAATAGCTTTGTCACGGTACCTCTGCTGCTGCTGACTTCACCCGTCCCCTCCCTCTCCATGCACTGTTCATGCCAGCCCGACCACCCCTATCTGGCCCCTGAGTTTCCCTTTTCCCCCTGCCACCTATAAACTTCATGGTTTCTCCTGCTTCTCCCCTGTCTACTATGGATCTGCCCAGAATCCATTTTCTTCCAGCTGTGTCCTGTGTCCCATTCTTGGATAAGTGATTTTAGTAGGAAAGTGCTCTGACAAGAAGGGATGTGAGAGAAATAGGGGAGACAAGAGGAAGACAGCAAAGCAAGGACAGGGTTTCAGCTAGACAGTAGTTTCAGTCTGCAGGCAACTCTGGAGGAGTAACTCTGGAGGAGCCCCACGTAACAAGTTCTCTCTTGGGGCAAAGGGCCTGGCATTTTGCACTTCGTGTTAGTCATGCATTGGTTGCTGGCATCAGGTGAAGATGACCTTCCAGGTGAGATAGCTCCCTTTCATCCACAGTTCTCCACAGAAGAGGGCAACTGTGGGATGGACACAGGTCCTCGTGAAAGGGATCCAGGCAGGATACCGCAGCACCCACTAAATATGGAAGAAGTGGCCTCAGTGGCTTTGGCTCAGCCTCAGCTCATACAAGAGCATAAAACAATCAGAACATAGGGTGATACAAAAGGAAAAAAAAAGACTGGCAGCCCTGCCCAAGGGGTGATGCCAGATTGGTCATCCATTTCTGGGAAGTGTATATAGTTTTTTGCACTGTTCTGTGTCATACAATCTCCTCCCAACTCCACCTTCTGTTTCTCTGTACACAAATAACAAAATCCCATTTCTCCTTCCTACGTAACTTGGAAAAAGTTCTTGCCCAAATATTTATTGGGCTTTTCCAAAGAGTGCTACATCCTCCTAACCATGGCATACCATCTCTCCACCAGAGCCACTGCTCTAACCTTATTCCCCAGGCATATCTCCTCCACTAAGAATTGTTTCTTCTTCTTCTTCTTCTTTTTTTTTAAGGATTTATTTATTTATTTGACAGACAGAGATCACAAGTAGGCAGAGAGGCAGGCAGAGAGAGAGGAAGGGAAGCAGGCTCCCCGCTGAGCAGAGAGCCGGACGCGGGGCTCGATCCCAGGACCCTGGGATCACGACCTGAGCTGAAGGCAGAGGCTTTAACCCACCGAGCCACCCAGGCACCCCGAGTTGTTTCTTCTTGTTGCTTCAAAAACATAACCTTCTTCCATCCTTCATTCCTCAAGTACAGAGGATGGGAAGTTGAAGATGACTCAGAGGAATTACAAAACAAGAAAGGAAAACCTAACCTGGATATCAGACCCCTAATTCCATCAGCCATGCCCTTCACAGAAAGGCAGGTTAGTTACTGTTCTCTCTGCCCTTAGTTGCTTGCCCCGGAAAACAACCTTCTCTTTCAAGCCTCACTTTCCTGGGACTCCCTGAATGCCAGTCTCAAGTTTACTTCAGAGGAAAGGGCATGCTTTGGTAATTCTTTTGGGTAATCATATTTTGAAGTCGTATTTTACTTCTGACTTATTTATTGCCTTTTGGGTCTTTATTTTATCTTGTGAAAATGTATGTATATTTGTACTCCGCCTTAAACAGAAAAATGTAGGACTAGATAATTGGGAAATTAATTTATCCACATCTTCTATGAAAGTTATTTCCCCGATCATCTACTTCCATGATGGTGAGATTTAGGGAAAATGTGACGCCCAGCTAAAACTCGCATTTGCTAGCCCCCCAGTTAAGTGTGATATTCTGGCTAATTACATGTTCACAGAAGTGAGGCATATCATTTCTTAATCAAGTTGGATTCCAAGGAATGGGCACTCTTCTCTCTGCACATTGTCTCCTACCAGTTGTAAGTCAGAGCTTGTGTAGACAAATTAAACTGTCATAAGATTTATGCTTACAAACGGTGCTTAAATATGCACTATCTGACTAGCTGTCCCACCCCATCATAGGAGCCCGGTCTAGAGCTCTACTCCTTCTGTGAGCTCTTAGAGCTAATGACGGGAGTCATTCCACGTCCTTATGAAAGAGAGGACGATGGCACTACTGTCTGAGCGAACAAAACTGACACTGGGGGATGGCGGAGCTCCACGAAAGGGTTTTCAACACTGTGATAATGACAAATCGACCATGAAAATGAGACAAATTTTTCTCTTTTTAAGTCATTGAGTCTAGCTCAGCACTCAAACATACATCCTAACGAATTCAGCCCAGGTGGACTGGACTTTGTTCAGAGACTGAACCAACTGAATGGAAGCCATCATGGCTGAGACAAAGAGAGAGTGGCTGGGGAAAATAGAGAGCATTCCAAAATAATAATTGGAGGGACTGGAAGAGTAATTGTTTTTAATGTCAAAGTCGTCCCCAATCAAATGTGATGTGGAAAAATACATACAAGGGAATGGCACAATTGAACCAATAACATCACAACCCCTTTCCATGAATCCATCTAAGTTATACCCCATTTTTTTTACTTCTAAGAGAAAATAAACTCCTGTTTTAAGTTTATTAACAGCAACAACATTATTAGCAGCAGTTTGATTTATTTGATTTGATTTGATGTTGGGGCAACAGAAACAACATAAGCAATTTTGCAACTAATATTAAATCAGTTTTCTGAGAAAATCACCCCTTGTTGGCTCTTTAATATTTAGGTCACTATAATGTCACTTGACACTTTGTGGTAATATTTTCAAGCTAGCCCGAGACATGAGGCATATCCCCAAATGCTTCAGATGCCTGGCATTAATTGAGGGAACCAAGACGTCCACTGTCTATGTTTTCTCTTTACAGAAGGATTTTACAGAGTTTTATATAAAGAGGGAATATGATCAGTGTTCATCCAAGGAGGCTTATCCTATACTACTAACAACGGGATGGCTTAGCTGAGATGGACTTGTTTAGCTGGTTTCTTCAGTCCTGGAAACCTCTCCCCGTTTGCCACCCCCACGCCCATGCCTGTGTCTGCATTCTGAGCCCTGCATTTCTCTCCAGTTCCTCTTTTAGAACCTCTTCTTAGTCTTACTCTCTGTCCATTCTTTATATTCTCACACTATCCATGAAATCTTCTTCTACTGTTAATTAAAGCTTTCTGTTCCCGACTGGGGTTTCTGAAGCCCATAACTTCTCTGGGCTTAGCGTCTGTACCACAAGATTTAGTCCTTAGGTACACCATGGCTTGTATTGACCAAGGGTGTTTCAAGTGTATAGTTTCCTCTCCCTACCTAGATTCTTAAAGACAGAGATCACACTTCACCCAGTGCCTCTATTTCCTGTAGATCGGATGCACAGCAGATGCTCAGTAGAGAGCAGTAGGTATTCAGTTAAATTGATGGATTGTTTATTAAAATTTCCCAGTATGTATCCTCAATTCCTCTCTCTATAACGTCTTTAAAGTTTTTCTCATCTTTTTTTTTGGGGGGGGGTGCATTTAAATGTGTGCATTAATTCACTTAAAAATATTTACTGAGTACTTACTATGTGCCAGACACAATGTTGACTGCTGGTGAGGAAAAAAAAAATTGGATGTGACAAGACCCTGTGTTTTCTTTGCCCTGTGTAGCTAAGGAATGATTTTTTAGAGAAAAAACAAGTCAGGGGCAGGATGGACCAAAAAAAAAGACAGGATGGAGATGTGCTGTGCTCAACATAGGAGGGAGGCATACAGGTGGTGACTGGAAAGGTGACTCTAGGAGTGCAGTGAGGGATTTGGGCTGGATGTGGATCTCTGGGAGACATTTGTCTTTAGATGACAGTTGGACCCATGGATCTTGTTAAACTTTCTGGAGGGTTAGAATAAAAAGAAAGGCCTGAAAAGATAACAGTATTCTATGAGCTGTAAAATATGTGGAAGGAACACCACAGAGGTTTAGAATGTTACTTAAAACAATTTTTTTAAGCTACCCTACAACCCAGCAATGGCACTACTGGGTATTTACCCTAAAGATACAAATGTAGTGATCCGAAGGGGCACATGCACCCAAATGTTTATAGCAGCCATGTCCACAATAGCCAAACTATGGAAAGAACCTAGATGTCCAACAATAGAGGGATGGATAAAGAAGATGTGGTATATATATACACTGGAATACTATGCAGCCATCAAAAGAAATGAAATCTTGCCATTTGCAACAATGTGGATGGAACTAGAGGGTATTATGCTGAGTGAAACAAGTCAATCAGAGAAAGACAATTATCATACGATCTCTCTGATATGAGGAATTTGAGAGGCAGGGCAGAGGGCTTGGGGGGTAGGGAAGGAAAAAGATGAAACAAGATGGGATAGGAAGGGAGACAAACCATAAGAGACTCTTAATCTCATGAAACAAACTGAGGGTTGCTGGGGGGAGGGGAGGAAGTGAGAGAGTGGTGGGGTTATGGGCACTGGGGAGGGTATGTGCTAGGGTGAGTGCTGTGAAATGTGTAAGCCTGACGATTCACAGACCTGTACCCCTGGGGCAAATAATACATTATATGTTAATAAAAATAGTTAATTTTTTAAAAAAGCAAATGGAAAAAACAAAACAAAACAAAATTTTTTTTAAATCTCGAAACAACGTCTGCAGTAGCAGCTTGGAGAAATAGGGGTAGTTCTGGGGCCACGGCAAGGAATTTCCTGCCCCTCATTTGTTTGAATGCTTTGAACTCCAGTCTTATGATGGTTGACTTTGGTGGCAGATAGGCTGAAAGAGCAAGGAGGATGTAGGCTCTGGTCCGACTCTGCCACAAGAAGCAGACAAATAAAAAGAGTCCAGGGATGGTGGACTACCATGTTTCTGAGGATCAGAATGAGGGTTTCACACATTTTCCTCTTCCCTCAAAGTGGTGCTAAGTGGGCAGTCTGGTTCTAGTTCTGCAGCAAAGTTAATGCTGTTACCCTGGGCAGCTATCACTTCTTTGGGTCTTAGAGTCTATCTGTAAGAAGGATGAGCAAAATAATATTTGGTCCCCCAGACAGTCATCAGTAAAAGAAACAACCAGAAATCTTGCCTCTCCTATAGGTGAGAATCAGGAAATCAGGATGCTGGCACCCACGTCTATGGGTCTAGCGATACACCCTTGTTGCCCAAACTGATATCTGAACTCATCATTAGAAAAGGTTTGTTGTTGTTGTTGTTTGTTTTTTTGTTTCTTTAAGAGCACTGTTTCATGACTTTGGGTCCTCAGACCCCTAGGGGGTAAGTGAGGTTGTATACCAGGTGGTATGGGAAACTGTAGGAAAAGGCTGTGAATCACCTCGGGCATTAATTTAACTGAAAAATTTATAAAGCAATTTCAAGTTAACATAAACACTACTTTCTATAAAAGTAGAATGCAAACTTTGCATTGGTCCTAAAGATTGCACAAGAGATGTAAATGAAAGCTGGCATTTTCTGGTTGCACGGGGCTACTTGATGCTTTCACAAGGACCAAAACCTCTCTCTCTGTCTTTGTTAGGAAGGCATGGCACTGTTGCCTGGCACTCTGCTCAATGGATTTATCGGGTATTTATCACTCTTAAGTACCTGATAATTTCCCCATGAGCTAGAACAGTTCATGTTTTTTGTTTTTGTTGTTGTTTTGTTTGTTTTGCCCTTAGAAAATGCAAGGGTTCAAATCTGGGGAATTTTGACTGGCATTATGTTGACAATTTCTATCTTCACCAGAACATTCTCTTGCGGAGGGGCTGTGGCAATGTAGTATTGAAGGATCTGGTTCTGCTGGTTACAGAATGTGCTCATAAAAGAGGAGCTGGATAGGGCCTTAGAAGACCTAAAATTCCTGTCAGGTCATGATTTGATCATCCTCTAGAAAATGCAAAGTATCTAATCATTGGGACTCAAATAGCCGGTTTTGCTCTCGTAAATTCCTGACCGAAAGCAATTATTTCCCAAATTTTAGAGACAAATGAACCATAGAAGAGCAGCTGTAGAACTTGTTGTAAGAAAATATGATAATTACCAAGTTTGACATGTGCTTTGACAACAGTCCTTTGCTAATCAACAGCTTCACTCCTAAAACAGACACTGAAAACATGTTGGGCAGCCAGTTCTCAATTCTACATGCCAGTGGGAGGGAGTGGTAGTGCCGAAAACCCTATGCAACAGATAATCCCCAAATCATTGTTGTTTGGCCTGAGGAGGTATCATATTTTTAATTTTAAAAAATTTTTGGCAGCAGATTCACGTCCCTTAATTAGATCCTCTAAGAGTTATTGTTAATATTAGCTTCACTTTCTGAATAGACACTTATGGCTGGCAGGAAAGGCCACCCTGGGCAGCAGGAAAAGTTCATTTGGAGATTAAAAATTAGCAGGAGACAATTCTGACATGGCTAATCCTCATGTGGGTAATTGAGTGTTGACTGGCATTTAGGGAAATGCATTTACGGCAGAGGACAGCGTGGGATGCTGTTGTACAATCAGGTTGGTAGAGAGAAAATCTTCACTTTTTAACAGCAAAGCATTGCTCCAAATATGCAGAACAAAAGTAAATTGGAAACCATCAGCCTGAAGGCAAACATTTCAAATCGTATGCTGAAGCAGCGACTGAGAACATCTCCACCCATGGGTGCTCCAAGGGCTTGAGGTTGGAGGAAGGAGTTGGTGGTCACTTAATAGTGTTCAAAGAATATTAAATGTTAATCCAACCATGGATCTTTACTGAAGTCTCTCCCTTGTCTAAACTTCTAGGTTCCTTTTTTTAATCTCTAGCTAAGGCTTTATAGAAAGCTTGTGTTTGTTTGGTATTCTTGAACTGGCTTTGGGGCAACTCGTGAGGAGAAAACAGATGATGGAGGAATATTGGCTTCCCTACTTTCTCCTACGCTGTATAATGGAATCAATGATACCTGTTGCAAGAGTTACAAGGATTAGAGAAAACACACGTAAAGCAATTGGTACTGTTACATAGTGAGCAACAACTCCACAACAGATAGATCTTACTCTTACTAATAATTAGAATTTGAAATGTCTTATTCTTGTCAATGATAATAATATCCCAATAGTATATCACCTTCTACTGATGTGTTGCAAAGAATAAAATAAATAATCTAGAAGACAATCTCTTTGAATATGCCTAGCATTACTCCATAGAATTTACTTTTCCTCAAATAGGTTCAGTGGCAAAATTAAGATTTTGGATTATTTTGGTGAAGAGAGTTTAGATGTTTAGACACTAGATGGAAGATTACAGAAGGTCTTCTGCGAATTTCTTCAAGAAAACTATAAATATCCACCCATACAGGGTAGACCAGAGTAGCGACTTCTTCCCAGAGTTGTGAACTTCTGTGTCTCTCCTTACTACCCGTTGTCTATTTTTTTCCTGGCTGCTGCAAAGAAGGCAGCCACTGGAACTTGAGTCTGCTTGTATATGGGAAATACACCAAACCACCATGTTCACAATTGGCTGTTCACAATTCATTCATGTAGAGTTGCAAACAATAGTTCCTGCCACATGATATATATTCATAAATATTTGTTGAATAAATGTGGGAAATGCAGGAAACTAAGCAATGGGTATATGACTATAGAATCTTAACACTGAAAGAAATCTTTGAAATCATCAATTTCAAGTAAAAAACAGAGAAACAACTGCTTTAGTCTGATTGGGACGTTACGATAAAATACCACAGATCTGGTGGCTTGTAAACAATAGAAATTTATTTCTTATAGTTCTGAAGGCCAAGAGTCAAAGATCATGGTCGAGGGAGAGACCTTCTCTGGGTCACAGGCTTCTCATTGTACTCCTTGTATCCTCACATACTAGGTCTCTGAATCCCATGCATGAAGGTTCTTTTATGATCTAATCACCTCCCAAAGGCCTCATCTCCTCATACCATCACCATGGGCATTAAGGTTTTCAACATAAGAATTGGAGGTGGGAGGGGTATGAGACACAGACATTCAGACCATAACAACAATTAAAATACTTTCACTAGAAGATGAATAGCCATTTAACAGAACACTACTTAGCTGTTAAAAAGGTGTGCCCACATGTCAAGGCAAAGCGTTCATCAAATTTTGTTTTAAAAAAGTCAGAAATGGTATGATATAATTTCATTTGCATTTCAAGGTATAATACAAAATGTTTGAATAAGACCAGAAATGTTAGGAATGAAAAAAATTTTCAAAGAGGTTATCTCTAGGGCATAGGTTGGGGAGGTGGATAGAACAGGAGAAATGGGGGAAACTGTATCATTTTATTTCATGAAATATTGTGCTGTTTGAATATTTTAAAACCAGCACATATTATTTTCATAATAATTCAAAAAATAAAAAACAAAAGCCCCCACGTAGTTCAACTTTTTTCTTTAAAAACATTTAAAAATACATTTATTTTTACTGACTTTTGTTTGACAAATAAAATGGTAAAATATTTAAAGTATGCATCATGAAGACTGGATATACACATTCATCGTGAAAGGATTTCCCCCATTTACCCACCACTCTTCTAGCACTTTTCCATTGTATAATACAGCGTTATCAACTCTAGTCACCCTGTTTTACATTAGATCCTCAAACCTTATTCATCAGGTAGCCGGAAGTTTGTACCCTTTTACTAACCTCTCCCTATTTCCCCTACCCCGCCAGGGCCTAGAAACCACTTTTTTACTCTCTGTTTTTCTAAGTTTCACTTTTTCTTTTTTCAGATTCCATACATAAGGGATACCATGTGGTATCTGTCCATCAACAAAGAATGAATAAAGAAGATATGGTGTAAACAGACAGACACACATAGGAATATTATTCAGCCATGAGAAAGAAGGAAATAATTGTCATTTGGGACAACACAGATGGACCTGGAGGGCATTACGCTAAGTGAGATAAGCCAGAGAGAGAAACACAAATGCTTCATGATATCACTTACATGTGGAATTAACCTTTTTCTTTTACAGATGAAGAAACTAAAATTCAGAGAAATTCCTGATCGTAGAGACTCGTAACTGAAAGATAATTTTAACATCATTAAATCTACTTTTCCCATAGTACAGATACGCTAAGGCACGGAGAAATGAGGTGAGTTACAGTGGTGAAGACTAAAGCCTGGGGAGAAAAGAAGTTGTGTGTATTGGTGTTGAAAAAAGTGTAGGTACTCAGCACATACTGTAAATCTATTAAAACTGACTCACTCATTTTGGATGAGGTAAGTGTTGACATTAGACAATTTGGTGGGCAGCATTTATTTTCCTATTTATTAAAATGTCAGAAAGAGTACCAATGGCACCTCCTAAAAGGCTTGCAGGTGGTGGTCTTCAAAACACAATCCTCAGTCCTTGAAGAGGATAAAAACTAATATTCTAGCTTAATGATAAAATCTAATATTCTAGCTTAATAATAAAAATAAGGCTGAGATGAGTATATTCAGGATATCAAAGCAGGGACAGTTCATGAAAAAATCTATAAAAGTCAAAGACATATATGTGTGTTTGTGTGTGTGTGTGTGTGTATAAACATATCCATTTATAAAATACATTTATAGGATAAATGTATAAAATATGTGGAAAGTCCCATTCAAAAGCTATAGAATATTAAACTAGAAAAAGACTTCAAAGAAATTCGCTCTTTGAACAAATTCACCAATGCTCATTCTATAATTTCCTTCTTCTCCAGCTACATTTTGTATATGTCCCAGAGGAAGACAATATTGCCTCTGAAATTTTAAAGGGAGCACAGAGAAATCTAAATTTATTTATATGCTCTTGGTTAACCGGTCATGTTAATGTAAGAACCTAGTGACTGTATTTGGATGCAGTAAGACTGTGCCTCTTATTACAAACCACAAACCAGTCTTGTAGCTACAGCATGTCACTCTGGGTCGACTGAGTTGGTTCTGGTCTCACTGGCTGTGCACACGCTTTTGTCTGTGTTACCCACACACGGAGAAGTGGAAAATTGAGATCATTCCCTGAATAGCTCACGCCTCAAATTAACATTTGTCCAATGATCTGGATATTTTGATTGTAATAGAATAATTCCCAGTTTGCCCCAATTCTTCACCTTGCTCTGCCCATGTAGAACATCAAACAAATGAGGTTTATGAAAGGACCGTGAGCAGAAGGCAAGGTTCTGAGAAGTTAACGTGTCTCCCTGATAATAACTCATCCCCAAGTGCTGAAGCAGTACCTGTAGTGAAATCAGTCCTCGGGGTGGTGTTTGAGCAGATGAGCTGTGTCCACCGTTCTCTGGCTCTCCATGAGATCTCCCAAATGAGACGCTGGCATTTTCACATGGCAGGAAAATAGAAGCTGAAGTCAAGAAAACCGCAACATCTGGAACAGGAGGAAAGATTTCACTGGAAAGAACTTGACAAACTCTGAAAACAAAGTTCTAGACTTTACTAATTTATTTTGGCTGCAAAGCCGAGCTCAATGCAAAGCTCAAAGAGGATTTGTCCGAGGCTCCTTTCAAAGGAGTAAAAAGCCAACCCGCACTAAAATTAATGCGTCGACTGCATAAACAGTCAAGATAGTTATCTGATACTGAGGGAATAGAGCCACACTAGGCCTTTTTGTTATTTATGGGATTATTATTGGAGGAAACAGAAGCAATTAGATATCCCCCTGCTTTCAGAGCAGGGGAAGGAAAAAAGGTGTCAAACATAGTTTTTCAATTTGGTCTCTTGATCATTTCGTTCTCGCTACATCTTAAAATCCAAATATACATTCGCCCCCAGCGCCCCACTCACTGGCCTCTCAGCTGTTCTTTGACTCTTTCTCCTTTATTCTTTGAAAACTCCATGCATTTTGAATGATGTCTGGAAAGACTTAAAAATACCTTAAAAATACAAGTGGTATCTTTAAAAGCAAAGCCCATTTATTATTGTATGTGATCACAAAAGTCATACATATCTGTACATATACATGGTAGAAAATGGGAAAAGAAACTTAGAGGTCATTTGTACTGTAGAAAATGTCTGTCATTCTTTTGTTTGCCTAGCTTCTGAAGCCATTGTTTGGAAGATTCCCCCCGGGGGGAGTCTCCTCTGAGTCAAGGGAGGACATGGCCTGTACCCTTGGTGCCAGCAGACGCATGTCCTGGTCAGGTGTTGGAAGCTGGACTGAGGGACACAGAAGGGGGCGGAGTAAGGAACCCATCTGGGTGGGAGGGGCAGCCAGGTCTCTCTCCGGCGCCCAGAGCCTTGGGGTGCAGTGTGGGTCCCGCACTGGCAGGCCACCATGGAGGGTGGCAGCGTTCTCATCCCACCAACCCAGGGGTGTCTCTTGGGCTGTGGTCCTGGTGGCGGGGAGCTTCTCCTGTGCCCCATCTCCCAGGCCGGTTCCCCAGATTCCCCCTTGCTACCGTGGGCTCCCCAATTCAGCAAATTCTTTTCCTACTTAAATCAAGCAGAGGTTTTTGTTGCTTGCTGCTTAGAATCCAGATACACTTGTAATTCCTTTACACAGAAGGAACCCCTGTTAATATTTTAACAGATAATGCTCTTGTTTTTCTTCAGTATCTATAGATAATGTCTCATTTTGCTACAGTGGGTGTAGAGCTGTTGATACCTGGTTCAGGGAGAAGCACGAGAAGATTGCTTTGCCTTCAATGTGCATACGGGGAGTTTGCTGCCCACTTTTCTCAGAGGTACACAGGCATACACGTAATTTTCCTTAGCTCCCAGCAAAGGTGACTGGAAATCTCTAGAATGGGCACTAGGGCACCCCTGAAGCGTGTGATTTTGTCTCTAGGAGTAATGGGAATAGTTACGGTTTCATTTCTAAGGGTTTACTATTTATCAGGCTCCTTACTAAATGCTTTACAGACCTCAGCACATCTGTTCCTCATAAAATCCCGCTGTAATGGTTATCGATTCACTGAATCCTCACAGTGTTCCATGAGGTAGACATTGTTATTATTCCCATTTCACAGACGAGTAAACTGAGGCTTAGAAATATTAAATAACTAAGCCAGAAGGGACAACTCCTGAATTTATACCCATGCTGGCTGACCCCAGAGACTTCTTTCCTAATTGAGTCACAACCTGCCCCCAGCTATACCTGCTCAGGCCCTTGGGTCTTTTGTATGCTGGCTTGTCCCTACTGCCCATGATTGGCTAGTTTGTGTAGGAGTATTTACTGGACTCCTGCTCTGTGCAGGGCACTGTTTTAATGCTAATGGATAATGAAGACACACTCCTTTAATTCAAGGCTCAATCATAAAGGTAATATGCCTTTAGAGAGTGTATTATGGTTTACACAGCATTTTAATATGGATCATCTCACTTAACGTCATGAAATGACTAGAGAATAATTACAAAGAATAATGCCAAAATATGCAAAGTAACCCTGGGCTTAGAGAAAAAGTGAAGACAGAGGAGGTGAGGTTAATGAGCGTGAGCTTCAAAGGGAAAATGGATTTTTAGAAATTTCCCGAAGGTAACTCTGGTACTCGATAGCATAAGAAAGGTAGAGGGAATTTCACCGTCAGCAGCTCAGTATTGAGTTTGGTGGGATATATTTTTAAATCTGACTGATGGGCTTGGCATTCACTGGTTCTGTTAAAATGGCACCACATGACGGGACTGGTTCAACAGGAGGGCTGAGAGGAAGCTCTTCATAAAAACTCCATCAGAGCCGGGATGTACCAGCACCTCCTGAATCTATAAAATGGCCCTTATGTGAGGTCTTATCACTGGCAGATGGTGAGCCCACAGTGAACACTACGGTGCTGTCTTTGTCCTCAAGGTGTCTTCTGTTGGGGAGAAAGATAAACTTGAGAGAACTAGGGGGAACTGAGGTACCCATGCTGTTCCGGCTCTGATGCAGGTTTCAGGGAGGAAGTGTGATAAAGAACCCCTTCTGGGGCCTTACTGGGGCTTGGAGTAACAACACTTCCTCGGAGAGATGCATGTTCTAGAAAACTTGGGGTCCTCATGTCAATTATGGTAAGTTTTCCTTGGATGTATGTAAACAGAGTGTCAGACAAGGTTGAAAACCATTGCCAGAGAGCTTAATGCGTCCCTAATTTTAAAAAGTACAACCCAAGCGCAATTGACTGGTGTCAGAATGAAGGAATTTCATCCTAAAACAGAGTAGGCAAAATGCTAGCCTTGTCCTTTGTCTTTTTCTTTCTTTCCTCTAAATTGCTTGCTTTCCCTCCACACAATTAACCCTGAGTAACTGAGAGCAATCGGGTGGCTGTCAGAGTAACCAGACTTCCCTCCCTCCTCTTCTCAGTGAGCTTTTATTTTCTTCATAAATATATTTGAAGGTTACACGTCTTTTCTTTGAGATTTGAACTGAGATGAAAGGAGATCAGTGTGGCAGAAGGTGCATCTGGGGAGGTGGTGGAGGGAGCTGGCTGCGAAGGGCTGCCCTCCGGAGCGTGACTCATGACGCTCTTCAGTTTCCCAGCCAGCAGTTTCCCTCCCTGGTGACAAAACAGCCAAGAAGCCCGAATCCATGTGGAGAACTGAGTCAGGTGCCAAATCGGAGTATCTAGTTTGAATTGGACACAAACTAAGACATTCTCCAGGGAAACACTTGATGATGATGATGATGATTTTGTCAATAACTTGCCAGTGTTGTGCAAATTAAATACGAAGACGTGGGCTCCTGAGCCTTTGATGGATCTGTGTAGAAGGGGGTATTGTGCTGAGGCCAACTCCCCAGTGAATGGCTCTGCATGGCAAAAATGTGTCTTTCCCAATCACAATTTCCCCCTGCAGCCCTCTGGGCCCCACAGTTAGTGAACGAGGAGGTGCTGCTCATTAGAAGGGAAAGCGTCACAGGAGAGGAATTTACTTTGTCTTCCTGGTTACAGGGCATTGTCTATTTTGCCTTAGTGGCTGTCCTATGTCCTTTGCTAATGCAGTCAGGGGAAGGCTCCACAAACCTCACTGTCCAAAGGGGGCTCACTCTGGGAACAAAGTGCTGCCCATGGTCCCGGCTTCGCAACAGAGAAGGTGGGACACATGGCAACCAGATTTCAGATACTCGGCAAGAAGCAGAAATGAGCTGATGTTCTCCATTTCCTCTGGAAGCCTGCTAGACACAGTCCTAAGAGTTGAATGGAAGAGCTGGTTTTGAAACACTGGCTTCCCAGGTCTACCTCAACACCTGAATTGAGGACCAGGAAGGAGATGCTCCCTCTCTGACAGCTGCTCCCATGTCGTGCCCAACCTTTGAGGACCAACTCCTGTTACCCATCACACTCTATAAGACTCTTCTCCTCTGAGATCACATTGCATTTGTCTGAATCAGTCAGAAAACAAATATTTTGTGTGGCAATGTATTGTCTCTCCTCTGCCCTTCAAAACAGAAAGCAAAAGTTGCTTTCTGAGGCATATTAAGATCTAGCAAAGTGGTTACCAAAGTTCCAGCACTGTGATTTTTGTTATATCCAACTATTGCCCAAAGTATCAAAGAGTTGATATTTTTATTTTAAGCTTTATTGTTGTTGTTATTTTGAGTGTTCCTATTTTTAAGTTGAGGAATAATATAAAGTAAAACGAGCTGATCCTAACTGTGTACTGCTTAATGAATTTTCATATATATATTCACTCTACAACCTCCAGCCAGACTAAGATATACAGAACATATATGTGTGTGTGTGTGGATAGATAGATAGATAGATGTGTGTGTGTGTGTGTGTGTGTGTATAATTTTATTTTTTATTTTTTAAGAGGGTGGGGTGGGGGGTCAGAAGGAGAGACAGAATCTCAAGCAGGTTCCATGCCCAGTGCAGGGTTCGATCTCACAACATTGAGATCATGACCTGAGCCAAAATCAGGAGTCAGACACTTAACTGACTGAGTCACCCAGGTGCCCCACATTTTTTTTTTAAAGAAAACTTGATATCTCCCCTAACAATATCTTCAAAAGTATGGTTTGATATGTTAGTTCAACTTTCACTAGCATACATTAAAGTAGGTAACTATAAATTATAAATGCATCTGTTTCATCTAAAACCATCTTGTATAGCACTAGATGTTATTGTATCATTCCCTTACCCACCCATTTAGTGTTTATTGAGTATCTGCTATGTGTAAGGCATTGTTCACAGCACAGTAGAATCAGGGATACAGCAGTGAATAAAATGGACCCAAATCCCTGTTCTTGTTAAGTTCCAGTTGGGGAAAGTGATGGAGAACAAAATGAAGAAGTAAAAATATATAGTATGGCAGATGGTGACAAGATTTTGGAGCAAAATAAGGCAGAAGATGGGGACAGGGAGTGCTGGGTTTGGCTAGGGGGAGTGATTTTGAAAATTTAAATAAGGTGGTCAGACAAGGCCTAGGATTTGAGCAAAGACTTGAAGATAGAAGGGAAAAGCCATTATGGGAAATGAGGTTTCCAGGTAGAAGAACAGCAAGTGCAGACAGCAAGTAGAGGTAGCAGAATGCTGGGCTGTCTGAGAAGCAGCAAGGAGTCAGTGTTACACTTGTGGGAGCACCAGAGTAGCTAAAGCAGGGCCACCACAGTTTGGCACACACGGGTTCTTACCATGACTCTACTACCCTTTTGAGTATCTTTGGGCTCATCTTTGGGTTCATCTCTCAATAATGCAGCATCTTAAATTCCTTTTGTAGTTGTGTAGTTATGTAGTGTGTGTATGCTAGAGAAAATGTATGTAAGGCAACTAGTTTAGTATCCTCTACGTTATTAGGGGTTTGTTAAATTATAACTGTTACTGTACATAGTAAGCATGGAATAAACATACAATGATTGATATGGTAACTACAATGCTTTAATCTTCAAAATTATCCTTACTTTTGCTTTTTATTCAAATTATAATAGTTAATGAATAATATGTATAGCATTGTGCTACACATTTTGGAAATATGACTTGGTCTCTGGATTTCAGGAAACTCTAATCTAGTTGGGGATAAGAAGAAGAAGAAAGAGGATAGATATTAATGCTATTCACGTCTACGGCCATAACACCCTGAACACGCCCGATCTCGTCTGATGTTAATGCTATTCACAAATTATCCAGTTTTCCTTTTAAGTAAATAGAAAGGGTTTCTTTTTTGTTTTGTTTTGTTTTAATAGAAGGGCTTTCATTTCCCTGGCTCTTTGAGGTTAGGTGTTCATGTGACTTTGTCCATGAAATGTGCATCCTAGTGATGTATATTAGGTTAGGAAAAGCATAAATCACCAAGGCATAATTTACCCCAAATTTGAGATGAGGTCTCTACCAGCTTGGGTCTTTGGGCGATTATAAGAAGCAAAGCTTCCTTACCAACCTACATTGGAAAAGCAGCATGAGCAAGAAAAAAAGTTGTGTCAGACCACTGAGATCAGCAATCATTTATTACTCCTGTTAAAGGTGCCCTATCCTGACTGAAACTGTATGTAAAACCATCAGAGAACACAATCTAGGGTTGACACCGTATCAGTATAATAGTGGTAACAACATAATAACATCAGGCTAACATTCGAGGATAAGAGAGATATAAAGAGCTACATATATCATCACTGTGTTCAGAAAAAGTTGAAAAACTCCAAATATATTGTGGTTTGATGAAAAAATGTTTTTCAACCAACATGAACATTTACTGAACTGACATTTATATTTAATGTCTGATCAACTAAAAATCTGTGGAACTTTTTCAGAAAATTACAAGTCGATCTGAAAACATTTCTAATATTCTAGAATATATCTCTTCTATTTCTTGAACTTCATTAGCATGTTCTTTCATTGATTTTGTAAATTAGTACTTACGTTTCAGTTGAAGTCCAAAAAGGATTAGAGTGGTTTAAGACTGAGAACGCTAACACAGGAAGACTAAAAACTGTGACCAGAATAGAATATAGATATGCTGTGTATTAGTAACAGAAAAAGTTTTGAGATATGTCTGTCTAAAATGGAAAGTATGCTTTCAAAATTTTGTACTAGCCAAATTCAGGATCCAAGTGTTGTACTTTCTCAAAATAAATACGAATTAAAAAAAAAATTGATTTATTTATTTTAGAGAGGAGGGGCGCAGAGGGACAGGGAGAGAGAATCCCAAGCAAACTCCACCCTGAGCACAGAGCCCAGTGTGGGGCTTGATCCCAGGACCCAGAGATCACCACCTGAACTGAAACCAAGAGTCAGAACCTTAACCAACTATGCCACCCAGGCGCTCCAGGAAGCAGGAATTTAAGAAACAATCCAAAGACCACTGGTTCATGGCTCGATGAGAATTCATTTGCCCCTCAGTTACTGAGCCCTTCGTTACCAGTAATTTTGATTCACTCTATCACTCATTTTAAATGTCTTTCTTTTCTGACTCATTCTGTATCACAGGCTATGGAGGAGGGATGTGATGTTAACATTAACTAGGGGACTAATGAGTCCCTGTAGAGAATTTTCATCTCGTGGCATTCACTCCAAACAGGGACATGAGGACACTATTATCTCATGGTGACTTTATTCTTTCAGACCTGAATAAAACTGCTCAAGTCTGTGCTTCCCTAAATAGAGTCAAAAGCTCTAAAGGAGGGGGAGGTGGGAATCCCACTTTATGAAGACAAAATAATGCTAAGGTAAAATTTATTTTCCACTTTCCAAAAAATTCATAGTTCCCTTCAGAAGCCAAACTTGATCTTTTTTTAAAAGATTTATTAATTTATTTGAGAGAGAGAGTGCACAAGAGCACGAGTGTGCACGAGTGGGCGGCAGGGGGAGAAGTAGACTCCCTGCCTAGCAGGGCTGAATCCCAGGACCCCAGGATTATTACCTGAGTTGAGGGCAACTAATTAACCAACTGAGCCTCCCAGGCGCCCCTCTAACTTGATTTTTAAAAATGTAAAGTTTTTAGAGAATGTAACTTCACTTTTTAAAAAAGATTTTATTTAAGAGCGAGCAAGAGAGAGAAGAGAGAGAGCATGAGCAGGGGGAGGGACAGAGGGAGAGAAAGAGAAGCAGGCCCCCCGCTGAGCAGGGAGCCTGATGTGGGACTCAGTCCCAGGATCCTGGCATCATGACCTGAGCCAAAGGCAGACATTCAACCAAATGAGCCATCCAGGGGCCCCTAGAATATTATTTTAAATTCAGAATGCCCGAAATAATCTAAATGTGGTACCAAATTAATCTTAGAGCTCATTTTAATCTATTTCCCTATTAACCTTCAATAATATTTCTGTATTTGGTTGGATTTAGTCAACCAAGTGTTGATGACTTTCCTTTCTCAGATAATCTTTTTTTTTTTTCCCCATTGAATTACCAGCAGGTAAGAATTTGACAGTGCAAACATTAATTTTTTTTCACTCTCATTCACTGACAGCTTTTTTACATTCTTTTATCTTTCCTCTTTTTATACTGTCCCCATCTGCTATCCTTATACCAAAACCTTTTTGATTCCATGGATGCTTTGGTTTTAGGACACTAGGGGAGAAGCCACCAACAATGAGGTTGCCCAAATTGGAAAAGACAAGGAAAAGAGGATGGGGTAAACCAGGCAGAGGAAATGGGCTCTGAGGAGTGTGAATTTTGATCTCCACCTTGGCTCTACCTGGAGACAACCCTGCTCAGGGAGCATTCCTGCTGCCCATTTCCCCAAAGGGCCTCCTTTTCCACTGCTCTGACCCCAGTTGCCCTGCCTCTACTTGCAAAGGGAGGCTGCTACTGCTGCCAGTGTTGTTCCCAGACGTCTTTGCTTCTCTCTACCCATTGGCTCCTTTAATCCCTAAGGATTCAGATCTCTCCTCCACACCTCTTGCTTCTCAGATCCCACACTGACCACAGCCTTGCTGAGCCCTGGGGTCAGTGTCCGAAAGGGCAGCCCTTGCCCTTTTTTGTGTGTTAACTTTCCTAAGCCTCTGCTGGTATTGGGAACTCTCTCATAAGGGCCTCAGCGACCAATGAGAGAAGGCAGTTGATCCACACTGAAATATAAATGGCCTTCGGTGACGCCCTAGGAGGGCTGGGGCCGCTGGTGCTGGAGGCAGAGCACAGAGCGGTAGGCCACACTGGTGGGCTGCATATCCGCCTGGCTCTGCTCCGGGACCACCCCGGCCATCACCTTCTACCTTCTTTCCTTCTCTTTGCACTGTTAGGGAGACTTCTAGTGGAGTTCCTTTGTTCAGAGGAACTATGTCCAAGTGGCTAAAGAGGAACCAAAAAAGGTACAAACCAACCAAACAAGTGACTGAATCTCCTCCTAGAAATTCCCCCCAAGTTTATGAAATGACTGAGATGTGAAAATAATTCTATTCGTTCAGAAAATCAGGAATGTGTCTATCATCTTGCATTTTAACATTTAAATTGCTTTGTAGGTACTTCATGCTTTTTTTTTTTTTTTTTTTTTAAATTTTGTAGCAAAATGGTAGCTAAACCAGGGCCTGGCTCAGCTATGAGATGGTGGAGTACAGTGCTGTTCTGGTGGCCCATTTAGCCATGTGTAGGGCCCAGGTTAACTAAAGCTGGGAAAAATGGAAATGTTGACATTTCTTTAAACAATAAAAATTACAAGTGATTGCCAAAGTGCCATGAGTTGACATTTACGGAGATTGTTCGCCGATTATATATATGAAATATCGTAAGTAATTAGCTCGTGGCAATTACCTGCCCCTCATTATTTTGCTTTTAGAATATTTTTAAAGCTTAGGTTACTAAAATTTCAAATAATCCTGGGCTGTGCTGTCATGGGTCTTTATCCAAATGAATCGTGGTCTCTTGTAAACAGTCCTATGATCTGATTTCCATTGGGACAGGAGTTGTAAAAGGCCAGGGATTTTCAATGGATTTACACATATACTGTTTCAGTAAAGTTACCAACGTTGACTTTACAGCCCTTTTCCTTGGAGTCTTAAATACACTTGCCACCCAGTCACTTTCTACCACATTGGACGGAATGGGTGATGAGAAGAAAAGGGCTCGAGGTGGGGGTGGGAAGAATCTGTCTCCATGAAATTTCCAACTGGAATTCCTTCTGCAGTCGGTGGTCTCAGTTAACTAGCTTGGTGGCATTTATTGCTGGAAAGCTGACTCTTATAGATACTTCAAATGGAGGCAGGCATTGGGAGCATTTTTCTTCTGGAAAGCCTCGTTCTGCTGATACCATTATGCAAGGAAGAGATGCTTGGGAAGAGAGCTGGCAACGGGAATTTGGACATCCGTGAAGCCACTGAGGCAGGGCAGGCTACATCCTTCAACTTGGTTTGTCCCCGCTTCCTGCACACAGGAGGAAATGGACTGGCTTTCTTAAGATTTGCTCAGCTCAGGCTGGAATCATTACAAACAAATATTAATGGCACTCCATTACTGGCTACATTTTCAATGAAGTTTAAATAGTCTGAGTTATGATGATTAGCGAGAAATGTATGGATAATAAAGGTAAATGAGATTCATATTTAATCCCCAACTCTAAAAGACTGGTTTGATTGTCTCATTCACTTGGCAAACAATTTCATTTCTAAATGTTATTTAAGCCACAGATATAATTTCTTTAACACAGCAGAAAGGAGGAGATTAAAATATGAGATAGAAGCAGCGCTTACCTTAGACTGATTAATAGACTCAGGCTGGTCCCCTGCCACCATGCTTAAAAGCATCAAGACATGCTTTTGCTATCCCAGCCTATATATATTGATACTCACTGGGTGCCAGGAAAACCACTCTGATTAGTCATACCAAACCACCACTTAAGTGGTGTGCATGCAAGGACCTACACTCCCTTAATCAAATCATAAATTTGGGAACTCTCAGAAGCAGCATCCCCTTCCCTAAGGAGGTGTGGAGGAGTTCGGTTCCCTGGAATTTCTCTCATCCTTAACCTGCCGTTCTCTCCCTAACCTGTTGGCTGTCTGGTTCAAATCATAGAGCAACTGGAGTAAAAAATGTGGAATATCATGCATACAGTCTGATGAGGCCGATGACTCAGACTAAATCAACTACCTTTGCACCGATAGCAGAAAAGGAGTTATCTTAAGCTTTACGTTGTTAAAGCCACAGACTGCTGGGACCACTGCTTGGAGTCAGAAAGTTTGACAATGGTTTTCTAGAAAATGGTATGAGCTATGAGGTCTAATTCCTATCTTAAGGGAACTTCTAAATAATCTCATTTGTATTTACTGAGGCATACCCTTCAAAGGACTATAGGAAGAAAATGCCTTTTGAAAAATTTCCTTGGAGCTTGCCTTTCCATTTAGCTTCTAATCTTTAAAGTAGAACAAGTAAGTGAGCTAGCTTTTTCAATCTCCCCACCCCCTCTCCTGTTTCTTTCCATGAAATTTTCCCATCGAGTGTCTTTCTCCCCCATTTGGCATTTCTGAGAACAAAACATCAACTCTGAGTAACTGTGACATGCAGATAGAGCTTTGAACTTGCCCTGAGTATGGGAAACTGGGAGAACTATAAAGTATTCCTCAACTCCATGGTCAAAAACGACAACATTCTTTAAAACTCTGCATGAAATTCAATCTAATTCTTCCTTTCTCCGATTACAGGACCCTTGGTGTAAAATATTACATTTTTTAGCAACAGTGCAAAGTTAATCTATCATAGTGCACCTCCGGGTGAGATTTATTACAGATTGCTTTCTAAAAATGGTGTGCTCTCCCTGCATATGTGGGCCATATTCGTCTTATTATTATCCAGTTGAAAAATTCCCAGTGTATGCAACGCCTGAGAAGTAAGAGTGGGCAAGCCTACAGAATATGACACTTATGCTAATCTGCGCCCTGCTGTGGAAAAACATACACAAGGATTCCATTACCACATTCATTAGGCTGCAGCACACTCCATCCTGAATAGGGATTATGAACCACAATAGACTGAAAGCAATGGATTGAGCCCACTTAGCCAAATTGCTCTGACATTGGCCAAATATGTTGGCACCGGGAAGACCATCAGCTCAGACTTTGCAGAGGATGCTACTCGTTGAAAGTTCGTCCTTCCCTGGGACTGTCACATCACTCAGTTCATGGCATATGTCGTTAGCTCGGATGGTGAAAGCTGGCACCGACAATATATTTATGATTGGAATCTGGAACGACTGTTCGAAAGGTGCTACCCAGCTCTTTCTGTGCACCTGTCGTGCGATGCCTCTGACCCTCCCCATCCACACTTCTTTCCTGATTATGTTCAGAGAATGAGTTGTGTGGTGATAAAATTGTATAGCTAGAAAAGAAATTAGAATCAGATGAACGTGCCAGTTCAGAACTCAGCTTGCCCACCTCTCCTCTCTGGTTTTCTGGGCTACTGGATGCAGTTGCCACTTATCAGTCTGATATTTTTGCAGCAGCAAGAATATTTGCAACTGGTAAGCTAAAAATATTTTAAATAATGTCAGAAATAATAAAGAAGGGAAGATAAGTTACTGCTCAGGAGATGTTATGGAATCTGGCTGTGCAAGCAGAGGGGAAAGATGTAAATCACGCCAATGGATATCATTTAGAAGACAATAGTAAAACCCTTCTATGTGAAACAGGTTGTCAGCCTTAGGTTCTAGGAAACTGTGGTCTAGGCTTTTCCTCTTCAGTCTGGGAGTTCAGCAGGAAGTTAAGAGTAGTTGTGCCCAACACTTCAATTTATATCATTGATGTGTTTTTGAAAAGCTGCAGATAAATCAAATTTTGTTTTTGCAAACTGAATCTCATATATGCTTCAGGGAGCTTCTTTCGGCCAAAGTAACTCTGCGCTGGATCCTTACGTGTGTGTAAAGTGAGGGATAGAATCTTAGGCTGGAAATGCAAAAAATAGCTGGAGTTTATCATCTATCTGTTCAGTTCCCTTATTGGGCTTTCTAAAAGTGGAGCACCAGGAGAATAAAATAGACATGAAGCGGACACTTGAAAAGAGGATTGTTGAACCGACGTGACCACAGCTTTTTATTTTTTTCCCTCTTGAGAAAATGGAAATGTCAGAGAATGGCAAGCCTCATTTTTCTTCGCATGCTTAGGTTGCGTCATGTGTTTTAGAAAAGCATAACTAACCTCTTGAGTTTTCTAAACACAAACCCCATCAATGCCGGCTTCTGATGCCCATAAATCCAGGGTAGGAAATACGGATGGCACCCAGGCGCCCTGCCTGCTCCCACGGCAGAGCCGGTCCTCGCTGAGAGGCTGCTGTGCTCCTGCTGCTTCTCCCCCCTCGCAAGTCTGGCCTGCACTTGGCCCCGAAAACAGCTCTCGAACTGAAGCAGACACATGGGGACAGTGGAAAAGAGCTCCGGGAGAGGATTTGGATTTTTCTCTTCCACGTGATGCTCCACAACCCCGCTCTTCTGGACCGTCCTCTTAATGGGAGTCCTACCCTGTACCTTCCAGCTCCCTAAGATACCAGGATGCATCAAACAGGTTGAAGGAGGCTCTGTTTTCTTGCCAGGGGAACATGGCCCTTTGCACCGCGATTGTAATACAATCTTTCCTCTCTGGGGCTGCGAATGCTACAGTGCAAAACCGTGTTTGAAAACCTCTTTTATCATTCATCGTCTCCAGACTGAAATCATTTTTGACAACCTCTGCAGAAAACAAGCAGCTTTCTGGCTACTGGCGAGTCGATTAAAGGGAGGAAACACATGTTCACTGTCAGACGAAGCCCCTGGAGAAAGCACTGACAACCTTTTAACCCCCTTTCCCAGGGAAAGGGCCCAAATGTTTCTCTGGAACAAAATCACCACATTGTCTTAAGCATCTTTTCATTTCATGCATCTT
The DNA here is from genome assembly GCF_963455335.1 of Martes martes. NCBI lineage: Eukaryota > Metazoa > Chordata > Mammalia > Carnivora > Mustelidae > Martes > Martes martes. Next base: position 83,322,614 of record NC_137896.1, on the reverse strand, counting down.
TTTATTTCTTCCTAAGGCAAGACACATAAAAATAGTAATCCTCGGCACCTCCGTTTTCATTTTGGACGTTAACAGGTCTGTTTTATACCCTACTCGGGAAGACAGGGAAAAGGCTATCATTAATGAATGTCTTTTATGAACTTTTTTTTTTTTCACCTTCTGACCACAGTTTAAATACCAACACATCAATGAGTTCACTCACCTCATATAGTGATGCCTCAAACCCAGCCAAGAAGCCACAGGAGTGAAATTTTCTGAACAGTAGGAAGGCCCGACTAGCCGACATTATTAACAAGCTGAGCAGTAAGATTGGGCTGTGGAAACTTTTGTGCCTCTCCAGACCGTGAACCTTACATCACTTATGCACATGTTGTCAAGCAGAGGCATTTCCACAGTGCGTAATGAGAAGCAACCAGGGTGGGAGATGAAAGGTTCTATACAAAACTGAACATGAGTGTCAGGTGTGTGGGTTTCCTTCTTTAAAAAAAAAAAAAAAAGAGTAATAATTGTTTTAAAATGCTAGTCCTGTAATCATCACAATTACAAAAATATCTAGCTCTCAGCTCCTTAACCTATAACCTTAGTATTTTTTACCTCGGTATTGCTGGCCTGGTGGTTTGGTCCTATTAGGAGAAAATGATCCACCTCACTGCCCCCCTTCCTCACGACTGCATATTTGCTTTTAAGAACCAAAAGGCAGGGTGGGAAGTGGGGGTGGGGGGATAAGCTTTAAAGTTGTTTTCTGTCTCGCTGGGAGAGGCGGTTTTGTGTGGACTGTCTAGAGCACAGGAGGTCTCAAATGAAAAGAGGGGAGAGAAAACGCTCCACCCATGTGAACTGGTACATGGCGGCTTATGTCCGCCATATTTCACCAGCCCTCTTTGGTTTTGTTTTCTATCGCTTGTAAATTGATTTTTTTTTATTAAAGCAAAAATGCATAATATAAAATAAACATTTTAGAGTGAAGAATTCACATTGTTGTGTAATCACCTTCTCTATCTGGTTCCAAAACATATTCATCACCCCAAAATAATACTTTGTATCCATTAAGCAGTTAATCCTCATTTCCTCCTCTCCCCAGCCTCTGGCAACCACCAATTCATTTTGTATTTCTATGGATTCACCTATTCTGGATATTTCCTATAAATAAAATCATACAACATGTAACAGTTTGTGTTGGCTTTTAAAAATTGAGTACAATGGTTTCTGAGGTTCATCCACATTATAGCTTGTATTAGTATTTCATTTCTGAGTTTAAAATTTCATTGATTATGTATGCCATAATTCATTTGTCCTTTCATCTCTTATGAACATCTGAGTTGGCTGTTGTGAGTAGTATTGCTATGAACACGGGCACACAAGTTTTTGTTTGAGAACAAGTTGAAAATAGGTGTACTCAGTGCTTTGGGAGATACGCCGAAGAGTAGAATTTCCAGGTCAATATGGAATTCCATGTTTCACTTTCTGATGAACTGCCCAACTGTTTTCCATAATGACTGAGCCATTGTATATTCCTACCAGCAATGCACAATTTCTTTATATTCTCACCAACACTTACTTTTTCATACTTTTTCTTTCTTTTTTATTACAGCCATCCTAGAGTGTTTGAATCTCACCGTAGTTTTGATTTGCATTTTCCTAGTGACTAATGATGTTGAGCATCTTTTCATGTGCTTGTTGGCTATTTGTATCTCTTCTCTGGAAGAAGATTCAAGTGTTTTGCCCATTTTTGAATAGAGTTGTTTGTCTTTTCTGTTGTTGAGTTCTCAGAGTTATTTGTACTTACATATTCTGGATCCTAGACCCTTATCAGATGCATGATTTGTATATATTTTCTTGCATACTGTGGTTTTCTTTCCACTTTCTTGATAGTATCTTTTGATGCACAAAATTCTCAATCGTAAGTAAGTCTAATTTATTTATTTTTGCTACTGGTTTGGAGGTGTCATATACAAGAATCCATTGACAGATGCGAGGTCATGAAAATTTACCTCTATGGTTTCTTGTAAGGGTTTGATAGTGTCAGCTCTTCTATTTAGATCTTTGATCCCTTTGAGTTAATTTTTTTTTTTTTAGTTAAATTTTTGTATATGATCTGAGGTAGGGGTCCAGCTTCATTTTTTACCATGTGAATATCTGTTAGCTGAAAAATTTATTTCTCCATTGAATGGTTTGGCACTCTTCCTGAAAAGTCAATTGGCCACAGATGTACATTCTCAATTCTATTCCATCAGTCTATATGTCTATCCTTATGCCAGTACCATACTTTTTGGACCACCATAGCTTTGTAATAGGTTTTGAATTGGGGAAATATGAGTTCTCTAACTTACTACTCACCCCTTGATGAGCCTATCATAATGAGCCTATAATTCAGGCTCAGAACTTTCATTGTTTTTCTACTTCCCAGCACAGTCTTTAGACCTAAGACTTGGACACATCTCCAAACACTGTCTTTATTATATCATTAAAAAATGATGTCCTTGATCCTTTAAAATTTTACAACCAAACAATACTTCCTCATTAGTGATATTTTTGTGTTCTAATTCTAATGTGATATTTCTCAAGGAGTAGTTTTGGGAGCAGTCGACTTTCTGTTATTGAAAAATACATGCCCCAATTTTCTTCTATAACCACATTCAGGTTGCTTCCCTGAATGGCTTCAAAGAAGCATTACTGGTGTTGGTCACTAAGAGCCTGCAAAAATACTGATGGCTGTTTGGAGAATGAACTGTGTTGTCATTTTTTTCCACAATACTACCTTCCACTCTCCTTATTGTCAGATAAGTTGTGCATATCTCAGTTTCTATGCTGAGCTTAATAAAAGGTTCCTGGCTATATGTCATACAAAATCCTATAGGAAATGTGACATACAAACGTCTCTGTGTTCTGGGTCCCCACTTGACTTTGCATGGACATACCTGAAGGGGGTCTTGGTTTTGTTTCTGTCAGGTCATTTGTGTCTTCAGACTTTCCATACTTCTACCCAGAAAGGCAATGAGGACCAACATTTCATATGTTGATGATGTATGAAATTACTTATAAAGTGTAAATCATCTAACACAGTAAAAAATCAGCCTTACAATATAGCTGTAAAACACTACCTGAGTGAAGGAGTATGTTGGCTTTCAGAGAAAAACAGAATAACTTCGACCACCACATAAAATATTCCAGGAGGAAGTAACATTACATCATCCAGTTGATGTATCTGTGTAAAGGGGCCCAGAGAACTGGTCTATCCTGTGTCCTTCCATAACTGCTGTTATCTGGCCAAAAAACAACGTTCTCAAAGAGAGGCAGATTAAACAGAAAGACATAAGTTTAGAGGGGGCACTGAAGAATTCAAATCCCTATAGGGAGTTCAACTCCCTAGTGGATGTTGGGATGGCTGATTGATTGATTTATTAATTTTTAGATTTTATTTGAGAGAGAGAGAGAGAGAGAAAGCATGAGAATGAGAGGGAGCATGAGAAGGGGGAGGCTCCCTGCCGATCGAGGAGTCTAATGCAGGACTCGATCCCAGGACTCCAGGATCATGACCTGAGCCAAAGGCAGTTGCTTAACCAACTGAGCCACCCAGGCACCCTGGGATGGCTGATTCAAACCTTAGTAGAGGTTTGCCTGGGAAAAGCTGTGTGTGGTGAAGGGGAGACTCCCCAACTGTGAGCACAGGGTCAGTGCATTGGAGGATTGGGGCCTAGTTTTCAAACTCAGTGATGTTGAGTGAGGGATGGGTGGCTGATGCTTCTTTTGATTCTTTTCAGAAAAACCACCTAGGAAGTAAAGCTTGATAAAATAGCAAATGTTGGAAGGAGAGCTAAAGTGATAAGGAAGGCCTTTCTAATGGATGCTTGGTCTTTTGGTGAACTTATTTCTTCTCCTTAGCTTCTTGAAAAATAAAATGTCATTTTTATGATAATATAATAATGGCCAATTTAAAAGTATATACTACATGCTTAAAACCGTGGTTGGCTCTTTATAACTATTATTAAAACTATGATGGTATATTAAGACCCATCCTATAGATGAGAAAACTAAGGCACAAAGGGTTAAGACCATTGCTTAAGAAAGCACAGCTGAAACATGGCAGAGCCATTTCTTTGTGGACTAATATAATACATTCTCATTGTAGAAAAAAATGGAAGGAAAATGGAGAAAAAGTATAACGATGAAAATAAAAATCAACCATAATATCACCATCCATAAATAACCCAAGTTATGTCTTTTGACCAAGGTATACTTGCTTTGAGCTCCGAAATGTCTAAGTGGTAGCAAGCCTTTGCATGTGGCAGTTTCACTGCAATGCCTGTGAGTCTATGTTGTTTGGTTCCTTTTTGACTGTTCTCATCTTTTTCTGTTCCCCAAATTTCCTTTTCCCTACTGCATTTCCTATTACTACTTGCAGTTGTTCTTCTTTGTATATCATCTCCTTTAAGTGGAAGTTGGAAGGAGGCTTCCCAGTGGGTGGCAGGAGAGGCGTTCCACTTCCTCCCTCCAGAATGCTCCAGAGATCCCCCAGCAACCCTTGCGATAGTTAGTCCCCATGCTCCCCACCCTGGCTCTTCTACCAGTAAAGGACACAGAGGCTGCACGAGACAAACTGACAGGGCTGTGCATGCATGTTTACGAGCAACAGACGGTGGAAGTAAACACAGCCAAACCATCTTTCATCCATAGCACATATTATTGATTTTTCTCTAATTAAAACAGTCACAACAGTCATTGTTGTCATGCCTACGTTTCTCATCTTTTATATTTTAAATAGGAACCAGCTTGCTTGGTAAAAACCCAGCAATCCTCTTTCTTTCATCCCTCTCCCGTCCTCTCAGTCGAAGGCCATCTCCTCTTAAGGGGTCTTTTTGGGTCTTTGGTACTTTTATGATATGAAGATCTCCATTCTTGTCAATCCCCATTCAATCTTTAGGCAGTAGACTTCCTCAGCAAAGCAAAGGGTGAATCGTGGGCCCTGGCACTGAACTCCCTTCACAGTCACTGTAACTGGGAGCTTGAGGCATCTGTTTCTGTGATTCCTCCTGGTTGACTGTCATTCGTGTTAACAGCTGGACTTGCAATCTGGGAGATTTCTCCATCAGCGGGACTGCCACAGGCTTTGCCCTGTCATCCCCCTGTCCCCTGGTGGCTCAAAGAGAGCCTGAGGCAATGGTGGAGGGCGGAGAGTGGAGCAGTTGGTCTCCAGCTCCTTTGGGGAATAAATGGCTCTGGGTGGGGACCTCAGATCTTTATATGAGACTGGAAATGATGGACATCTGGAGCTCTGGGCTGGGCACGAATGACAAAAATGTTAAAAAAGAAATGAATTTCCTGTTTGACGCATAAACAAATAGGAAGAGTCCCGGAGGAATGGATTTATCTGCTTGTAAAAGCTTCTTAGTGGTTTGGCAGAGTGGAAAGCACACCAGGAGCAGAGCCCCCGCATCTGCCTTGGACAAATACTAGACATTGCTGGTTTTCAGTTTTCTTCTCTGTGAGGGAACAAGATGTACCTGTGAGCACTTTTTAGCACTCCATGGAGTACTTGGAAGATGGAGGAAAGGAAGTGAGACAGAGGGCCTTGGATCCTATAATCCGCAACAGTTTTATGTGCAATTTCTAGGTCCTGGGTATGTATTGGTGAATAAGAGAGATAACATCCATAACTTTAAAGAGTTTACAGCCTAGTGAGGGAGATAAGACAATAGACAAATAAATATATAATGTAATGTCAGGAAGCTGTAAGTGTAAGTGATAGGCAGAAAGAGAACTGTTTTAAGACTGACTGTCCCTAAGATCTGGGTATTTGGAGCTATCTGTGGGGCATGGAGAGCTCACAGCAAGTCATATTATGTGCCCTCTATTTTCATACTACCAGCCAGCAGACATTTTTGTAAATCAAAGACAGACTTGAGAAAAACACTGTAGTATATGAAGATCCCATGCAGGATGAGCACATATAATGGGGAACTGGCCCATCCGCTTTGCCTCGGGGACCAGAGGAAAAGGAGAGAGGGAGATCTCAGGCTGAAGGTACAAGAGCTTCAGGTGTCAGCATATAGGACTGTCTCTCTGAGCCATTGCTTTGTATGGGGTCCCCAGTGCTTGAAGCTGAGGCAACTGCCCCAATTCTATGATAGCTTATCATAAAATATTCAATAGCTAGATCAAATCCAGGAATTTGAGTATAATAACCAGCTGTATTATCAAGAGGCAAAATATGTTGAAGATTGAAAGTGGCTTTAATTAATCTCTTCCAATCTTCATTTTTCAGTTGAAGACCATGAAGGTGCAGAAGCTGGAGGAGAAAACCTCCATGGCTATAGAGTTGCTTAGGCATGTCAGAGCTGGACCACTCCAGGCCTAGGCTGCTGAGATTATCCACACCACTCGGCTATCGTCTTGGCTATTGGCTCACATATCACTTATACAAATAATCAGGATCAACGTATTTTCCTAGGTGACTGGCCTGCTTAATTATCCAACAGAAATCAGTGGCTGTTCCCCCAGGCTTGGATCTCTAATACTCTCCTAATTTAATTCTCTTCTGGTTATTCTCATCTGTACTATTTGTTCCTCTTTATGACAGAATCTAAATTATACATTCAGACCCATCTCATGAGGAGGACTGGGATCTGAGGCATCAAAGAATGACTCAGCACTCACCTGATACAACTGGACTATAAAGATTTTCCATTTAAATGATGCAGATAAAAAAAATGCCTCTGGATGAATCAGACACAGCAGAGAGCCATGATTTCAACTCTTTAGTTTATGGAGTTGAACACTTTAAATAGACAAAACAAGCCCTGTTGAGCTAATCTGTGCTTGGAAGGTTTCCAGTTCTTCCTCTAACTGAAAAGGAGGGATATGGAACTGCAGGAGGACGTGAAGACCTACTGTAAGAAATTATATGGACTGCTGGGTTTATATTCAGAAAATAATCCCTTATATGTAGATGATGCTTTATGGTTTAGCAGTACCTTATGGTCTCTTCAGTCTTCGGAAGAGCATAAGGATATATCTCAATGGTGTAAGTGGCGCACAGAAGTGCAAGAAACATTGATCATAAATACAAGAGGCACATATCAGAGATGATAAGATACAATGATAAGATTTTTACTTTTGGAAAAAAACCTCATAAACTGTTTAGTTAAACTATTCTAATTCTAGCAGTTACAGTGATTGTTTTATAATATGCCTGAGAGCTGTAGGTATCTAGTCTGTACATGAGTGTCTTCAGGATGGTTGCTCAGAATCCCACAATGCATTAATTATTCAGATTGTTAGATTTAAAAAAAAATTGAGCTCAAATCTATCCATTCATGGCTTTTATCCATTGGTCCTGACTCAGGGATCACGTTTTATGCAGGGTAATAATACTAGCTACCACACAGGAAGTATTTACGGCGCACCAAGTCTTGCAAACATTACTTCCAATCCTTATGACCTCCTCTCAAGATAAATATTATCTTCCAGTTTTAAAAAATAAAAAAAATAACCAGAGAGGTTAAATTAAGTGTGAAAAGACACATGATTAGCTAGCATCTGAACTCAGGTCTGTTTTGCTCTGCCAGAATGCATTACCCAAATTAAGTTTAATCCTTTTATACAGTGTTGCTCCCCAACATTTGAAGATGATTTTGAGAATCCTATCAACATCTCTATCTCAAGTTGGCTAAACTACCCCTTTGTTTGGTATACTTTTTTTTTTTTTTTGGTGGTTATTCAGAAAAATGCACACATGTACCTAGCTATAAAATACACAATTTAGTTCACATCTGTGTATTCTGGCTTAATAACCCATGACCATTCCTCCAATCATTCTTCAGCAATGTAAGTTGCTGTCATGGTCAATGGTACTCCAGAGCTGCCCTAGTTTGTCAACATCTCTTATTTCATGTGGTCCCCAGAACTGAGCACACTGCTTTAGGACTACAGTTCAGCCCACTGCATAGGAAAGAATTGCAAATCGACACAATCACTGCTGCTCTTCCACACCCTGCTCTCACGAGCTCTCCCAAACTAAATGGCTTAAGCTAGGTCATCTGCAATTCATGGTTCCCTATAAGACTCAGCCTTTGATCCCAGCTTTAGGGCTTTTTCCTCTAAGAAGATAAAGTTCACACCTGGCTAATGAGGTTCCTTCTCAAGTCATATCCAGAAATTTTTTTGAACACAGTAGGAATTGTTTTGCTTTATATACTTCCCTGATACTGTGGGAGAGACACACTTGCAGTTAACAACCCCTCATGGAATCTCTGTCAGCAAGGAGGTCCACTAGATATGGAAGCATGTCTCCACTTAGTCTCATTACCTTCATTCCCTCAAGAAAGACCTCAGTACTTTTTCATACCACATACAGAAGAGACATGCTTAAGAGGGTAGGGGTAGACTTAATACAGTAGCATGACATCTCCACACAACTTACTTATTTTTTGATTTCCATAAAATGAACCCCAAATTTTACAATAAATTCTGAAGGCTTGGATCTTATCTCATCTCTCTAATATGGCCAAATTTTCTTGGGCTGGCTAGTATCTTACCTCTAGATGGATCCCACTGAGATGGTTTTGCTCACCTCTGTGCTTCTTGCCTGGATAAGGGAGAAGAAAGGAGGATTAGCAAAGAGATGGAGGCCATGTTTAATACACAAATAAAACAGTGCTGTTGGGTCTCATTCAAGAACTCAGCTGAGGCAACTGTCACTTCCTCTTCCTTGAAACTTCCTTTGCTTGGCTTCCATTATCACATTCTCTCTTGATTTTCCCTCTACCTCTTTCTTCCTGGCTTTCTGTTGTTAGTTTCTCCTGTTACTCCCAGCTTCTTCCTGTTCAGTGCTCCAAGTGCTCTTTTATATTAATACAAACATGAAAAAAAAGGAATACAAGCTTCGCACGATTCCTAAGGATGGAACCTGAGATTTCATGGAAAAAGCTCTGTTCTAGATTCCTCCATCACACATTTGCTTTTCTCTGCCCTAAGTGGTAATTTATGGAAAAATGCTGAATACTATTTTAAAATTAAGCCAAAGTCTAAACCAAGTCATTTTCCCTATGTTCAAGTCATTTGCTGAGTTCGCCAAACACTTTTCAAAGCATCTTATATTTATTCCTCAGAATCATAGAGCTTCCTTTTCTATTATCACCATTAGCATAGTATCTTCTTGGGGACATGCCTACTGTTGGAAACCAAGGCTACATGAAAAACTGAACACCATCCAGCAAATCAGTGAAGGAGAAAACAAGCTACTCTACTGCAATTGGCCAAATGTTCAGTGTTATGACTCTCATACAGAATCTGTGTCTGATTCTTTAACTTTTTCCCATCTGAAAAAAGAAAAATAACCAAAGGCCTTTTAAATCTTTATTACATAAGGAATTCACATAAATTGTGAATTAAAGCATAGCATCCCCAAAATGTAAATAGACAATGGATATATACCAATAGGAATCCCAAATCAAAAAATACACTTAGTTGATTTATACGTACAAAAAAGTCCAACTTCACCAAAATAAACCAAAGTATGGCACTATTTTTCTGTGACCAAATCAGCAAAGATCTTTGAAGATGGTGACCTTGGCTGCAGGGGTAGATACAGCAAAATAGTCATCCTCACACACTGCTAGTGGCACTGCCAGCTGATGTTCCTACAGTTATTTTTATGGCAAAACAATCGCTCCACAACAACAATCATTTTATTATCTCTCATGGTTTCTGTGGGTCACAAATTTGGGCAGAACATAGTAAGAGTTTGCTTTTGCTGAAGAGAAAAAAAAAAAAAAAGAGTTTGCCTTTGCTGCATGAAGGCTGAAGCCTGCAATCATCTAGAGATATTTCTACTCATGTGTCTGGCAATTGATGCTGTCAGTTGGACCTCAGCTGGGCTGTGGCCTCTCTATGTGGGTTCTCTGCCTGGGCTCATTGCCTAGAAAGGGTATTTCCTTTTTAACTTTTTAGTTTAAGTACAACATGCATAACCTAAGTGCACAAATCTCAAGCATACAGTTATATGAGTTTTTACAAAGTGAACATTACTGTGTATCTAGTTCAAGATCAAGACCAAGTTATAGAACATTACCAGCAAACACAAAAACCCCTCTCATGCCTCCATTCTAGTCATAACCCCCAAAAGTAGTCACTCTAATGAAATCTATCATTATAATTTCATTTTGCATTTTTTGAAATTTATATAAAAAAGATGTATCTAGGTTTACTCTCTAATGTCCGGCTTCTATTTCTATACCATAACCTTGTATTTCTTGCTATGAAATATGGCAGGAATTTATTCCTTTCATTAGCTGTATAGTATTCCAATGTATAAATACCATATTTGTTCATTCTCCTGCTGTTTTGTTTTTTTTTTTTTCATTCTACGCCTCTTACTTAGGTCTTTAATTGTCTTCAGCAATGTTTATGGCTTTTAAAGTAAATGGCTTACACTTTGTTAAATTTATTCCTAAATAATTTCATGTTTTTAAAAATTCAGTTGATTATGGTATTCTTTAAATTTTATTTTCTAAGTATTTTTTTGCCAGTAAGTACAAATACAATTGATTTTCACATATCAACCTTGTACCTTGTGGCATTTCTAAATTCAATTCTTAGTCCTAGCAGTTTTTTAAAAATTTCTTTGGATTTTTTAAAAAAAATCTGTAATCTGTGAAGAAGACTTTACTTTTTACTTTTCAATTTTAATGTCTTATTTTTTATTTTTTAAAAAATTAATTCATTAGTTTGTAGTGATGAGAATAGACTTTCTTACCTTATTCTCTCTTACAGAAAACATATTCAATGTTTTGTCATTAATCATGATGCTAGCTATAGCATTTAAAATATGTTTACATGTTTATGTGGGTACACACATGCACAAACATCCCACAAAGTCTTCATCATACTGAAGAAGGTTCCTTCTAGTCCTTGTTTTCTGAGAGGTACTATTATGAACAGATGTTGAATCTTATCAAATACTTTTCTACATCTATTGAAATTAACAAGTTTTTCTACTTTATGCTACTAAATGGTAAGTTACAGCAACTGATTTTTTAATGTTCAGTGAAACTTGCATTCCTGAAATAAACTTCATTTCGTTATAATATATTATGCTTTTTATATTTTATACAGTTCATTTTGCTAATATTTAAAATTCTGCACCTATGTTCTTGAGAAATATTACCCTGATTTTTTTTTCCTTGTAATGTTCTTATCATCCTTTGGTATCAGGTTTCTTCTGGGTTCTTAGAATAAATTTAGAATTGTTTCGTCCTCCTCTTTTCTGAAAAATTTTAGGAAGTTTGATATTATTTCTTATTTACATGTTTGATAGAACTTAACTAAGCTATATGGATTTGGGTTTTTGTTGTTGTTGGTGGTGGTGGTGGTGGTGGTGGCGGCTTTTAATTTCAAGTGCAAATTGGAAATTTGGAAATTGGAAAGTGCAAAATGGAACAGATCAAGGCTATTCTCGAGTCAATTGTCATAAATTGTGTTTTTAAGAAATTTGGCCATGTCATCTAAGTTGACTCCATTCATTGGCAAACATTTTTCATAATATTTCCTAATTATTTTTTTAAATGTCTGTAAGAATTGTGGCAATATTCTTTTTCTCATTCTTGAAATTGAAAACTTATGTTTTCTCTATTTTTAATTTTGTTCTAGTTCTTATTTTATTTTGACTAGAGATATATCAGTTTTGTTAATCCTTTAAGGAACTAATTTTTGGTTTTGTTGAGTTTGGGTATTCTTTGTCTGCTTTCTATGTTGCTAATTTCTTCTCTTATCTATTTAGGTTACCATTTTTTTTTTATGCTTATATTTGGTTTTAATTTGCTCTTCTTACATGGGAAGCCTGGGTCAGTGATATAAAAATTATTTTTCTTTTCTAAAATAAGTGTTTTAAAGGTATGACTTTCCCTCAGTATTCCTTCAGATACTAATATGTTCTATTTTCATTATTATTCAGGTTAAAATATGTTACAAATGTTACTGTGGTTTCTTCTTTTTATCTATGGTTTATCTAGAAGTTTATTGATTTCCAAATATGTAGGAATATTTTTTTTTAAGATTTTATTTATTTATTTGGCAGACAGAGATCACAGGTAGGCAGAGAGGCAGGCAGAGAGAGAGGAAGAGAAGCAGGCTCCCTGCTGAGCAGAGAGCCCGATGCGGGGCTCGATCCCAGGACCCTGGGATCATGACCTGAGCCGAAGGCAGAGGCTTTAACCCACTTAGCCACCCAGGCACCCCTGTAGGAATATTTTAAATATCTTAGTTTTTCTACATTTAATTGAATTACATTATCATCAGAGAACACATTTCTTGTGATGTTAATACTTTGAAATTCATTGAGACTTATTTTTTAGCCCATGAGACTGTCAACTGTCAATGGTTCTGTTTACATTTGAAAAAAATGTGGATTTTGCTATTATTGGTTGTAATGTTCTATCGCTATGGGTTAGGTCAGATTGGTTCACAGTGTTGTAAAGGTGTTCTATATCCTTACAGATTACTTTTCTACTTGCTCTATCAAGTACTAAAAATGGAGTGTTAAAATCCCCAACTCAATTGTGGATTTATCTATTTGTCATTTATTTTCCATCAATTTCTGACTTTCATAATTTGAAGCTTTGTTATTAGGAGCATACTTATCTATGGCTTCCTGATGAATTAACCCATTTGTCATTATTAAATATACCTATTTGCATTTGGTAATACTTTTATTTTTTCTGAAATCTATTTTGTCTGATAATGATAGTCATTCCAGCTTTTTTGTGATGAGTATTTCCATGATGGAACTTTTCTACCCTTTAATTAAAAAAAAAATCCATAATATTATTTTTAAGGTGCATTTCTTTCAAACAGTGTATGGTTGAGGTTTGCTTTTTTATAAGTCTAAAAATTTCTACTTATTAATTGCAGTGTGTACTCCATTTATATTTATTATAATGGTTGATTTGGTTGAGTCTATCATCTTGTATTTTCCTATTCTATCTGTTCCTTATTCCTCTGTTCTTTGTTTTCTGTCTTCTTTTGACTATACATATTTGTTTCAATTTTTAAAATGATTTCTCTAGGAATTAAATATGCATTCTTAAATTATCAGTCTTGCCTTATCAAGTCTTACCTTGTATTAATGTTATACTACTTCAAGTATAATAGCTTTGTATCAGCATACATCCATTTACCACCTTTCCATTTTTCAGGCTACTGTTTTATTATATTTTGCTTTTATACATATTATAAATCCCCCCAAATTATTATTATTATAATTTTTGTTTTAAACAATTATCTTTTATTAGGAAGAAAGAATATGTTTTGATCTATGCAGTTTCACAATCTCTAGTGTTCTTCATCCCTTCCTATAGATTTGATTGTCTACTGAGGATTTTATTCAGCTTGAGATCTTTCTTTAACACATTTTCTAGTAATATGGATTTTTAGGTGATAAAATCTCTGTTTTTGTTTATCTGACAATTGCTTTATTCCACTTCTCTGTTTTTGAAAAATTGTTTTCACTGGATATATAATTCTAGTTTCGTGTGTCTTTGTTTTGTTTTTTAGTATTTTGGAAATGTTGTCTGGTTTGTGTCATTTCTGATATGAGGGCAATCATTTCTCTTGTCATTGTCTTCCAATATGTAATTTATATTCTTTTCCTCTAGCTGATTTTTCAACTTGTTGTTAATCTTTGGTTTTCAGCAATTTAATAATGATGTGTATAGGTGGTTTTTGTTTGTTTTTATTCATCTTGCTTGGAGTTCATTGAAATTCTTGGATCTGGGAGATCATTTTTTTTCCCTTTTTCCTTATTAAACTTGAATAAATTTGGCAATTATTTCTTCAAATACATTTTTCTTCTTTATTCTTACTTTCCTCTTCTTCTGGGTCTTCTACTATATGTACACTAAAGTGTTTGATATTACCTCAAAGACTACTGGTGCTCTGTCCATTCATTTTTCTAGCCTTTTATCCTGTCTTTTTTTAGTCTGGATAACTTTTACTGACCTGCCTTTAAGCTTACTCTACCTATATTATACAGTGTCCTATCCATTATGAGCATATTCAATGGCTCTTTTAACCCAGAAATTGTATTTTTCAGTTAAACATTTAAATTTTGTTATAACGCCTCCCTAAAATACTTGATCTCTTCACCCATTATACCCACATTTTCCTGTTAAATTCCTTTAAATATATGTTTTCAAAGTTCTTGTCTACTAATTTCAGTAATTGTGTCATCTATGGTTCTGCTTTTATTGATTATGTTTTCTTTTAATTATTGTTATATTGTCCTGCTTTTTTGCAAGATTTACACTTTTTTTTTTAAGATTTTATTTATTTATTTGACAGACAGATCACAAGTAGGCAGAGAGGCAGGCAGAGAGAGAAGGGAGGAAGCAGGCTCCCCGCTGAGCAGAGAGCCCGATGCAGGGCTCGATCCCAGGATGCTGGGATCATGACCTGAGCCGAAGGCAGCGGCTTTAACCCACTGAGCCACCCAGGTGCCCCAAGATTTACACTCTTATGATTTTATTTCAGATATGTGAATAAAAGAATACCGGACACAAAGCATAATATTGTTTTGTTTTGTTTTGTTTATTTACCAGAGACTGAAATCTCTTTCCTCTCTTTGGCAGTTGGTTTAAGGGCTGATCATCTGGATTCCTCTTAGAACCAAACTGAATAGCAGCTTTAATTATACTGAGTTCATCTGTGAATAACTCAAACTCTAATTTCCTTTGCAGGTATCTTTTTTATCTTTTCAGTGTTGGAACTGAGAGGGATTTATGCTGGCACTCAAGACAAATTTTATTTGCCTTTGAATTCAAGGGCCTAAGTATCCAATTATTGTGAAAATGAGCAATATTGGACTTCCAAACTCTCTCCACTGTTGAATTTCTTTGCAAAAATTCAGGGATATGGTAAGGGGAATTATTTGTAAGATTTACCAAATTTGTTTTTGTATTTGGCGATTTTCTGGGTTCCCATATGTTTTGCCAAGTTAAATAGTATTCTAAAGCTCATCTGATTTTTCCTCAACCATGTAGTCTTTCTGATTATGGGAGGCTGGTTTTTCCATCCATTTGTCCTAGAATGGTCACAATTATGCATGGGAACTGCCATGGATTTCTGCTCAGTTATGAAGAAATAATTTCCCATTAGAACTCAGTTTATCAAGGATTCCTTATTTGCAGTATTAGTTGCCAGCTGGTTAAAATAATAAAAACATGATTTTTATTTTATCTGGATTATTTTTATTGTTACCGTGGGAAGAACAATCTTTTGAATCCTTCTAGATCCTAATCAAAATTTAAAAAGTATCTTGTATTTATTTTTGAAAAATATTTTATATGGATATAGAATCCAGATTTCCAGATATTGCACACTTAAAGATGTCATTCCATTATCCTCTATTTTCTAGATTTTTGGGTCAAATTCAGTCATAAATCTTATTTTCCTTTTAAAGATAAGTATTTTTTTTTCTGCCTCCAGCTCCTTTCCAGGTTTTTCTTTTGACTTTCATTTTCAACAGTTTTGTTAGGATAAGCCTACATATGGTACTATTATAATAATCCTAGGTGAGAATTTGTGGTGGGCTTATATTACCATTGAACTGCCTTTGTAGCATCTTCAAAAATTAATTGACCACATATTTATGGTTATATTTTTGGATTCTCTATTCTGTTCTTTTGATCCATGTGTCTATGCTTTTATCAGTACTACCCTGTGTTGATTACATTACTACTATTTTATATTTTTATACATTTGTTCCTATTTTTTATTTAGACGGTTTATTTTAGAGCATTTAAAGAAATTAGAAAAAAAATTTCATTATTACTTTCATTTTGACCATGTCCATCCCTCTGTAACTCTTTCCAAAGAGCAAAGTTTTTTCTTACCTCATGGGAAATTTGAAAGGTTTTTTCCCATGGGTAAGAGAGGTTTGGGCAGGGCCTAGTGCCTATCTCACAGGGAATTCTGCTCTTTTCCACCAAAACTGCACCAGGATGGAGGCTCTTTTTGCTCCCTGCCTTGTCCTCATTCTTTCTCATTAGCACCTGAACAAGTTCCTAGGAGAAATTGATGGAAAGGATCCTGCAACTGGATGTGAATTACTCTTATATTCTGTGGCTCATAGTAATTCTATATTTTCATAGTAGCCTACACTCAGTTTTTATCAATTCATTAAAAATATTAGCTAAAATCTTCCTACCCACTGAAGTGATTATCCTATCTTACTCCTGTGCTATCTACAGGTAAGTCTGTGCTTATATCCTCCTTTTTCATTGGAAGCACCTGTCTTTCCTTAGACACTTGTCCTGCAACCTCAGCTCTCTTATAGGTTCAGGAAAAGTTATGATTTGTAGACTATCTATCTTTTCCCTGCCA
Organism: Martes martes; assembly: GCF_963455335.1. Lineage (NCBI taxonomy): Eukaryota > Metazoa > Chordata > Mammalia > Carnivora > Mustelidae > Martes > Martes martes. The sequence continues at coordinate 83,306,240 of NC_137896.1, read as the reverse complement.
ATATAGCAGGAGCAACAATCCTTCTAGCTTCCTGTAACCCAAACAATAGGTGGAAGCCCCTATTTTATAAACTTTTAGAATATTTGCATACTTTTCTTCTAATGAATAATGAATTTTAAAGCAAAAACAAATTTTTTAAATACACGGATTGTCCCATGCTGAAACTACTGACCAAAGTTCATTCAAACTGCAACTCTTGTACAATTTCTTAGATATGGGTTGGCTGTCACTTGTTAAGTGTTTACTGTGTCTCAGGCATGGGATGGGATTGTGAACGTTCTGATTCATAACAAAGTCTAACTATGTTAGCCTGGCTTTTAAAGGTCTCCTTACCCAGGCACTAACCACTCTTCATGGCTCCATATTATCCCATTCCTCTGCAGGAATGTTCAGGAACATACAGGTGACTTCCATTAATATTATCTGTTGAAACTATAGTCCTGAATCTGCTCTAGCTATAGACCTGGACAACTCTAAAAAGCAGGCAGGGTGTCCATCATCAGTGTCCAGGCAGGTCTTAATATTAGAGAAATAATATTAGAGTGGAGAGGAAGGGAACAGTCTGGATATTTAATCATTTTTTTCCACAATTATTTACTGAATGACTACTATGTATCTGGCTGTATGCAAGGTGCCTGGCAAACAAACAGACATGGTCTCTGCCCTTATAATATTTAGAGCTTAGAGAATAATAAAAAATTAGGCTCTTGCACAATTGAGAAAAAACAACTGCAGTTATTCTAGGATCTAAATTCCTCATATTTCAGTAGCAATCTGTAGACTTTGAAGTTGCAGTCTTTCAGCCAACCAGACTGACCTAAGACACCAGTGCTTCAAACCATAGTCATAGAACCAGTCTCTAGTCCTAAGCCTGGAGTCCTGAGTGGGACTGGGGACAATCTCAGCCCTCCTATGCCATCTTCCCTCTGTGCCCATTTTCCATGATCTGCACCCCAGCCATTCTATTGTGACTAGTCTTCCCCAAACCCCTAGCTCCTTTGGCTCCAAGTGGATATCTTGCCTTGTTCTTCATTATTGTAACCAACATAGGCCAGAGACAGTTCTAGTTCTTGCAAGCTTCTTCCCCTAAGAGCTGGACCCTGTTTCTGGTAACTCCAGCTGCTGGCTGGGGTCTTATTCCAAAGCAGATGGACCACCCAGAACCATGACATTGTCAGCTTCCTGACTTCAGGCATCACCGCTGTCTGGATGCAATGGCCGCTGTGCCATGTCCTCCAGTTCCAAATCCCCCCAAATGTTAGTAAGTGCCCAGTGGGAGACTGTTTACGACACTTTTTGTGTTGGTGGCCTCTTCCCCATGGGACCAACTCTTCAGATCGGGTAAAGCTTCCAACACCAGTCTTGTCTTTTACCACTTCTTCCCAATCCCAACAGCCGGTTGCTAAGTCCCAGCATGTCTCTCATCAGAGCCCTCCAGAGATGTGACAAGCTTTTGTTCCTGGTTGTTAATCCTGGTTTTTATTGTCTTGTGATCTCATGTGCCAATGTCTGGCACTTTATCCATTTACCTCTTCTTATTTTCCCACAGCAACACAGAGATTTTTTGAACTTCCTTAATTCTTGTTTGTTTATTTTAACAGAATGTTTTTTTCCAAGGTCCAATAGTGAAGGCTGGAGTCAGTGTGCATCTGCAGACCTAGATTTCTTTGCTGTGCCATCATCTGACTGTGTGGCCTTGGGCAGTTCAATTCCCTTTGCTGTGATTTCATAGTTGGTAAAATGAAAAGGGTTGGCCCTAAGGTTTCTGGTTTCTTCCAGCTCCCAAATTTGTTGACACTAATTTGGCAGAGTAACTTTCAAGCAACTTCCCACTTGTTTTTCTCTCTCAAATGTCCACTAGAAAACAGTATCCACTCAGCTAACAGTTCTTTTCTCCAGCTTTGGATGAAGTGTATTCCTAAATAAGACTTACACATCCCTTAATTTTGATTCCCATGTCCACTAAACTTAATACAGTAATAATATCTCGAATTTATATAATATTTTATACTTTCCAAGTCCTTTCATGATTAGTACCCTCCTGGATCATCATAATGACCCTACTTATTAGGAAGGACAAGACTTTCCATTCTCAATCTCTCCCTCCCTCTCTCTCTCTCTCTCTCTTTCTCTCTCTCTCTAAGAATCTGGCATCTGATGCACTGGGAAGTAAGCTATTTATTTGCCTAAGGCATCACAGCTAGTTAGTGGCAGACTCTGAACTAGCATTCAGGTCTCCTGACAAATAGTTTAATAGATCTTTGATAGTTCCATGCTCCTCTTTCTTTCTCATTGAGCTTTTCCACAGCTACTGTATTAATTCCTCCAGTATTGATAATGTTCTCCCTTCTGAGTCTGAGTACTGAAAGAATGGATGAAATAAATTCCTCCCTTCTCCAAGTAGAAGGTCTCTAGCAGCCAGCGTGAATCATATTTGCAAGGTACCTTTCTCTCTGGGCTGTAAAGACTGTCAACGTGTGGTTCTCTGGTCAGCTATCAACTCAGCAATCTGATGAAGCCCAAGCTATAGTAAGAAAAGAAGTTGAAGAGGAGTTTTAGGCAACAATAATGACCTAGTTTCACCGGCTGGCTATAAGCTACCAAGGTTGCATAATTCAGAATTTTCCCAAGAGCTGAAAGAACTGCATGTGTTCCCTACTTTTGAGTATCAGGAAGGAGGGATTAAGTGAATGTTTTCAGTTTCACAGGAAAAGGTAATAAAAATACAAGTATATTTTGGGTCAGGTTCAATTTCTGCTTGGGTCTTCCAAATCTCTCTGAAGAAAATAGATTGTAGCATAACAGAAACTTTAACACCCAAGCAGATAAGATTCTTCGCCACAATCCAGGTAGTTATCAGTTCCCTAATACAAACCTAATTACATACAACGAGTAATATAGCAAACCTAATAAAATGGGGAGAAAGTTAAACGTAGTGGGTCAGGTCTGTCAGTCATAGTAAGACCATCATTAGTTACTATTTTAATGGTTCATTTGATTAAATGCTAAGCTATTGTCTTGTAATTATGTGTATTCAAGGGAAAAATACTCAAGTTCAATTAGGAATGTATCTTTTACTGCACTATGTTTAATGAAGTCGCAACATCACCATAATAAGCAAGGAATAATGAAAATCTCCTTTTTGAAATTGCAATGGAAGTATTTGCACAGAAGTAGCTGGCATGTGTAATATGATGAGTTCCCTTAAATGGCTCAACTGTTGATCAAAAAAGCAAATTATATAAGTGGATACTGCGAGGCAGAAACATGTGGACACAGCTGGAGTGTCATGTGTCACGGTTCCAGTCATTGCCAGCTGGCGGTCACACAAAGGCAGGCCAAGCCAAACAATTACTGTTATTCATAAGAGCAAATGTGCATTCCAAACACACAGTGCAGGCTTTATGAAATAACTGAGCATTCAGATGCATCCAGACAGCCGAGCTGTTTTTTCATCACATGTCCCTGAGTGCCAGGCCAATATGGCAAACTGACTCTACTATTCAGAAACCCTTATCTTTACCCAATTAACCAAATCACTGTGACATTTGAGAGTTCTTCATGCACTTTGCTGAGCGCGTCAAACCAGCAGGCTTACCGGGCGGCAGATGCACAGCTTCTGGAAGCAATCTGCTTTCTTTCTTTCTTTCTTTTTTTTCCCTTGAGCTGTAAATACCCTGTTAGACCACTGCCTGTTACAAACCAGAGCTTGGAGTCAGTCTCTAACATCTGAACATCCAGAGGTCCCCCTTGTTCTCAATTCTGTGTGCCTGTGTGATGGATGTCTTCCAAGATGTTGCCCTAGGAAGGTCAAGGGTGGCTGAGAGGCAGGGCAGGAGGTAGGGATTCATACCCTTGTTTAAGGGAAAAAAAATAAATTAAATGAGAGGACATTCTAGGACAGAATCTGGTCATGGGCCGAGATAAAAATTCCTAGATTGTTTAATTATAGACACCAAAGGAAGGAGAAATAATATGGAGCTATTGTTTCCATAATTTTCACTTATTTTCTTCAAATAAAATGTAGCTATAGCTCCTTGCCTAGTTTTTCTTTCAATAGACAAGATTATAGGCACATGTGAAAATGGGTGCCATCATGTTCTTGCTTATAGCTATTTCAGAACAGAAAGAAAGCTTGAGAGAAAGGTGTGCAATTGCTACAGAAGTTCAACTGCCACAGACAGTGAACGGTTATATCTTAATTCCTCCATAGAAGACGCAGGGCACTCAATATAGATGAGCACTGTTCATCAGAAATATATGCTGAGCCATATTTTTGACTTTACATTTTCTAGTAGCCACATTTAGTAAAGTAAAAAGAAACAAATGCAATTAATTTTAATAATTTATTTTATTCAACCTAATATATCTAAGATATTATCACTTCAACATATAATGAACATAAAAGTATTAATGAGATATTTGACACTTCTTTCGGTACTAAGTCTTGAACTCTTATGTGTATTTTATACTTCTCACATCTCAATTTTGACTAGCCACATTTCAAGTGCTTAGTAGCCACATGTGGCTCAAGGCTACTATTTTGGACAGCGCAATGCTAGACTTTGGCAGTGGTAACTTCCAGTGTGCCCAAGTACACTTTGTCCAGCACTATGGATGAATTCTAACACACTGAATAAAGAGTCAAATATTCTGTTTCTGGGCTTAGCACAACCGTCAGTCTTCTTCCTCCTCAGCTAATTCATCCATAAAATGGAGATGATAACATCGCCTTACTGCTGCAGTTTAGCTTTCTATAAGAGTTCAAATTCAATAATAGGTGTCGATTTTGAGAAACAGCATTAGATTAAGTGAATACCCAAAAACTTGTTGACAATAGCTGGAAGTTCTAAGAATTGAGGAAGACCACAGTTTTCCTTAATTCTGTGTCCTGTTATTCCTTTCCTAAGATAGGTTTTAAAATCAGAAATAATTACCTATAAAGGTCTGTGGAGGATTTTTTAAATATCTAAGATTTTTAAAGTCACCAACATATGGTTACCATTCTTTTGTATAACAGGCTTTATTTCAGTAGCTGATGGCATATAGACATGGATTTCCATTTTCTCTGGAAACCCAAGACGATGCTGGCACTACATTGTCCAGGAGACCCCCAGCCTGTGAGATGCGCCTTTATCAATGTGCTTCATTCATGTGACCCTAAGTTATCAGGCATATTGGAGTCCTGGCACTATTTCCCTCAGCCATGGCTACCTCAGAGCCCATTATCTCTTGTAGCTCCCCTGCTGTGCTGGTCTGCAAAGACAAGGGAACTATTTGCCTTTGGATTCTTCATGTTGAAGAATCCTGGCCAATAGGAATACCAGCAGCTCCAGCCCCATAAGGTGCCACATCAAAGTCCATCAACCCAGGTCTGCCATACTTAGAATACTTAGTATTAAATGTTTACTAAGACTTAGACTTCTGGTAACAATGACAAACATTTTTGTATGTACAAGTGCTAATTTCTTATTTAAATTCAAAATCATAATCATGGTGGTTAAGGCTTCCACGAAGTGCACTGAATTTCAAAATGATTTTCAGATTAGTTAAGTTTATTCCTAAATATTTTATTCTTTTTGATGTTACTATAAGTGGGACTGCTTTCTTAATTTCTCATTCTGATAGTTCATTGTTTATGAACTGGTTTTTGTGCATTGATTTGTGTCCTGCAACTTTACTAAATTTATTAGTTCTAACAGATTTTGAGTGGAGTCTTCGGGAATTTCTATATATAATATCATGTCATCCGCAAATAAAGACAATTTTACTTCTTCCTTTCTAATTTGGATGCCTTTTATTTTGTTTTCTTGCCTAATTGTTCTAGCTAGGACTTCCAGTGCTATGGTGAATAGAAGTGGTAAGAATAGGCATTCTTGACTTGTTCTTTTTTTTTTTTTTTTTAAGATTTTATTTACTTATTTGACAGACAGAGATCACAAGTAGGCAGAGAGGCAGGCAGACAGAGAGGGGGAAGCAGACCTCCTGCTGAGCAGAGAGCCCCCTGAGATCATGACCTGAGCCGAAGGCAGAGGCTTTAACCCACTAAGCCACCCAGGCGCCCCTCTTGTCTTGTTCTTGATCCTAGAAGGAAAGCTTTCAGTTCACTGTGCGTTTGTCATATATGGCCTTTATTATGTTGAGGAATGTTCCCTCTATATCTAGTTTGTTGAGAGCTTTTATCATGAAAGTATATCAGATTTTTTCCAATAGATGTTTTTTGTGCATCTATTGAGATGATTATATGATTTTTTATTCTTCATTTTGTTAATGTGTTATATCACATTGAATAACCTATAGATGTTGAACCATATTTGCAACCCTGATTATGGTATATGAATATTTTAATGTATTATTATAGTCTGCTAACCAAAATTTTGTTGAGAATTTTGCATCTATGTTCATCAGGGATGTTGGCTTGTAATTTTCTTTTCTAGTAGTGTCCTTGTCTGACTTTAGTATCAGGGTAATACTAGTCTCATAAAATGAGTTTGAAAATATTTCCTCCTCTTCTATGTTTTGGAAGAGGTTAAGAAGGATTGGTATTAATTCTTTAATGTTTGGTAGAATTCATCAGTGAAGCCATCGGGTCCTGGACTTTTCTTTGTTGGGAGGTTTTTGATTACTGATTCAGTTTCCTAACCAGTAACCAGTCTGTTGAGATTTTCTATTTTTTCATGATCCAGTCTTGGTATGTGTCTGTTTTAGAATTTATCAATTTCCTTCAAGTTGTCCAATTTGTTGACATAAAATTGTTCTATGTAGCCTCTTTTGACCCTTTGTATTTGTGTGATATCATTTGTAACATCTCTTGCATTTCTAATTTTATTTATTTGCGTCATCTTTTTTTTGTTTCTTGGAGAGCCTAGCTAAGATTTGTCTAGGTTATCTTAAAAAACAAAGCAAAACACAGCTTTTAGTTTCTTTGATATTTTCTATTGTCTTTTTAGTCTCTATTTCATTTATTTCCACTCTGATCTTTGTTAATTCTTCCTTCAACTAACTTTGGGCTTAGTTGTACTTCCTTTTCTAGTTTTTTGAGGTGTAAAGCTAGGTTATTTATTTGAGATCTTTCTCTTTCTTAATGTAGGCATTTATTGGAATAAACTTCTCTCTCAGAACTGCTTTTGCTGCATTCCATCATTTTTAGTATACATTTTCATTTGCCTCAAGTTTTTTTTTTATGTTTTAAATTTCTTTTTTGATAGTTTTCATTGACCTATTGTTGTTCAGCAGCACACTGTTTGATCTCCACATATTTGTGTATTTTCCAGTTTCTTCTTATAATTGATTTCTAGTCTCATACCATTGTGGTCAGAAAAGATGTTTTATATGATTTAAGTCTTCTTTAAATTTATTATGATTTGCTTTGTGGCCTAACATATGATCTACCCTGGAGACTGTTCCACGTGTGTTTGAGAGTAATGTGTACTCTGCTGCTGCTAGATGGAATATTTTGTAAATGTCTGTTAGGTCCATCTGATCTAACAAATAGTTTAAGTCCAATGTTTCCTTATTGATTTTCTGTCTGGATGATCTATCCGTTGTCGACAGTGGGGGTACTGAATTCCCCCATACTATTGTATGCTGTCTATTTCTCCCTTCAGGTCTGTTAACATTTGCTTTATATATATGCATATTCCTATGTTGGGTGTACCAGTACTTACTAATGTTACATTCTTCTGATGAATTGATCTTTTTATCATTAAATAATACCTTTGTTTCTTATTATAGTTTTTGGGTTAAAATCTCTTTTGTCTGATATAAGTGTAGCCACCTCTGCTTATTGTTTCCATTTGTGTGGAATATCTTTTTCCATCCCTTCATTTTCAGTCCATGTGCATCCTTAAAACTGAAGTCAATGAGTCTCTTGTAGGCAGGATATAGTTGATGGGTCTTGTTTTTTTAAAATCCATTCAGCTACTCTATGTCTTTTGATTGGAGAATTTAGTCCATTTACATTTAAAATAATTATTGATAGCTATGGACTTAATATTACCATTTTGTTAATTGTTTTCTGGTTCAGTATTTCTTGAATGAGTGAATGGATGAATAAGTGAATTAAATAGTCATCGAACTGAAATATTTTTTTATCATTTACTTATTCCCAAATCATTACTACAAAGTTTTAATTGAATAGAATGCTTCCCTCTGCCCCCAAATTACAATACAAAGATACTCACCTTTGAAAAATCAAGCCTCAGTTTGTAACGAGGTTTTAAACCTAAAGGCAGACCAACATAAATTGCCATTGGTAGCAAAGCTGGATGAGTGTACCACCTAAGCTATGTGTGAATGTGGCCTAAAACATGGGACACTCATGACCATTGTGGTCATTCAGCCATTCAGTCATTCAACAAATACTACTAATTGCCATATGCTGTATATGTCAAGGCCTCCACTAGGCAGTGGGGGGACATTGATGATCAAAAATCCCCAAAATGTTCTCTGTCCCACTGGGTTACTACTTAGTTGTTTCAGAATTTGGGGCACAAGATGTGATGAAACTCCTGGGTTCTGTCTGTCAGAAAACGAAGATGAAGCTTCTTCTGTCTCTCGCATTAAGAAACTAAAATCCCACTTTTACCTCTCCCTTCCTTCCCACTCCCCCACCCCCTGATTTTAGCAGTTTTAGTAATAACACTCATCCATGGAACTACTCCAACAGCCACTCCTGATGCATGTCCAAGTTCATTAGAAATAAGTTTCCCCTCCCCTGCATACTCCAGGAAGAAACAGCCAAGGACACTGAGGGGGAGGTTCATACTTAAACTGTTATGGAAGGACCCCAAACCCTCATCAGACATCCTGACTCCCAGGCCTGTGCACATGCTGTGCACCAACTCTGGCTAAAATCTGAGCTGCGTGATCCACCTCTCAGGATGCCCAGGGCTCAGTCAGAAACTTGAGCTAAGTGAGGACAGCCCACCTCCAAGTGCTCCCTGTCTTCTTTTCACATTTTTCCATGGCTTCTGACACATCTTGGCCACCCATCATTTTCCATTTAGTTATGGGCAGCCTTCTTATCTTCAAAGTGTTTTCCTTTGCCTTGCAGAGGGAAGCCTACCCCCAAATAAAGTCCTGGTTTTCTGTGTGTGCCAAGAACCTCTGCCAGGAGCCCAGCTGCTTTCGGACCATTGCCACCCAGCCTCGGCCTGCATTTCCGAGTTTCCACTACGGGAATAGATTCCTTGGAAGGAGACTTGCTGCTTTTGGGCCATGAGGCCCTGTTTCTGAGAGAAGAGACAGAGTGAGAAAGCCCAGGGGATAGCTGGCTTGGAGGTTCCATGAAAAAGGTTCAGGGCTGGCTTGAACAGTGGTTTTGTGTGACAGAAGAATCCCTCAGTCTTTCTCGTTTTGGCCAAGGCTCCCTGCTTCTTTGTGGGATGCTGATGAATTTGTGCCTGGTTCCCCTCTTATGATTACCTCTGTGTTTACACTGTGCTGCCTCAGAGTCACTGCTGTATCTTGAATGCTCATTCAAGGAGAGTAACTCAAGGGCTGACAGCTGGTGAGGTCATTCCCCAGTCTAGCCAAGGCCCGTGTGCCATTACAATGAAGTAATAATGTATTTATAACACACCTAACCGCTGATGGCTTCTATTGCTGTGGCTTTTCCCTCTGCATTTGCACAGATGTTTTTTGAGAACTCAAGAATTGGCCTCCAGAAACAACCTCCTAGCAAACAAACTCTGTCTGTTGACTCTGGCGGGTGCTTATAACGAGAGTTGTTAGCACGCTGGATTTATGTTTCAAATATCATTTTAATTTCTCAGGCAGCATTTTTACCACAAGATGTTAATTCACTGGTGCACTTGAATCTCATAGCCTTTCTCTCTCTCACTCATGTGTTCTCTCTCTCTCTCTTCTTTTTAAATGAAAATATGGACTTGGTTTCTAAGGAAATATTCTCAGTGCCTGATTCATCAAAACACAGTGCATGCATTTTCCACGGAATTTACTCTGAGATGTCATAGTCTTTTTACTCGATAAATGATGTACCTTGGTGATTCATTAAACCCCTTTCCATATCCCTTAGTAGCACCCTTTGTCACGCAGAAGTCCTCTGCAATTAGTCCCAACAGGAGCAGCTGGTCTTCCTAAGAGACACAAGCTGCTTTTAACATTTATCAGAAAATGATGGGAAAGCATTTAAAAATAATGGTGCACACACTAGGTGGACATCTAGCACAGATTTCTATGAGAAATGTTGTCAACCTCATAAATCTTACTATTTCCTGATAGTGGTGGGTTCAAGATAACACCTCTAATTGATCCCACAATTAGCATTCCAGATATTAAAAAGAATAAAAACAACAGGAAACATTTGTTCTGCCAGTTTTGTATTGTCCCTTCTCTTCCCTCTCCTGCAATCACCAGTGCATTTTATTTGTTTCTCCGGAAGGCATTACTTTACGTAAAGTCATCCCCTTGGCCCACAAGCCCCCTCCCAACCCCCTAGTCTAGTGCAAACATAACAAGCATAAATGTGTTTGAATTTGTACACATCCTTTCTGTTTTTTTCACGAGCTCTGAAACAGGTGACGTCAACTCTGGGACTTGAGACAAGAGAGTAAAAGCCTTCCTTCTCTCTTTCACTTCCAGTGCTCTCTGTAACCCAGGGTAGTTGGCTTTTAACACCCAAGCAGTCCACTGATGCTTCCTAATAGACAACTCCAAAGCTTGCTTAATCCTGACCCTTGACCCCTTTGAAATTCTAGACTCTGTAGAGCACACCATCCCAGAGCTTCCCCACATTCATTTTTGCCGCACTCCCTTCTCTGGGTCCTATCCAACTTCTCTCCCACTCGCTCTTCTCTTTCGTTACCTGTCAGTCTTGCCTGCCTTCTGGCTCTGTCTCTATACATTCTCCGGGGCAATCTTTTCCAACAACTCCCAGTCCATGGTTTCCATCATATTTGTGTTTCCAGCTCCGACTTCACTTCTCTCTAAGTACTGAATATGCACAACTCTGGATGTCTGGGAAGAGGGAAATTTCCCATCCATGGCTGGACTCATCCTCCGGCACTGAGTTCTCACTCACTGAACATCCTTGCCCTTCCTTAGGAGGAAATTTAGCATCATTTCTGTCACCTCGTCCCCACTGCCCCTGGCCCTTCTTGCACACAGGTCTGCTCCTTCACGTTGTGTGTCGACTCTTCCTCTTCGCCGTCATGAGCAACGTCAGAATCACCTTGGGGCTTCTGAAACAAACTTGCCAGGTTCCACCCCGGAGACTGTGATTCACTACATCTAGGGTGGGGTCGGGCATCTGTGTTTTGATGAAGCTCTGAGGGATTTGGACACACGGCCAGGTGGGCAAGGAAGGCTGCCGAGACTGACTCTACTGTTCCACAGCACCTGCCCAAAGTCAGGTGGGCTCTTTGTCATCCTCCACCTGGGCTTGCCCATCTCTCCCTGGATTCCTTCTTCCAATCAGACACCCTGCTACAGCCGGAAGAGCTTTCCAGACACATCCGGTCATATCATTCCCTTGTTTAGAAATGTTGGCTCCTGCTTTCCACCTGAAAGTTCCACACCCCTTATCAGGATTTGTCATTTACTTTTCCCCCTCTGCCTGCGTGCCTTCCTGGTAACTTTTCCACTGTCAGGATGGCTCCCCACTCCTTTCTGTGCTCCGTGGATCATTCTTGTAGCACACATATTAGAACTGGAGTAGTTTTTCCAAGTCTAACTCCAAAGCCAGCTCTCTCACCCACTGGGGGCAGCCCTTCTTGGCCAGAGACACTCCCTGCTCTGTGTCTCCCTGGCACTGTGAACCACTTCTGCCCCAGGCCTGGTGCTTACTGGGTTTACTGCAAGTGTGCTTGCTGCTTCTGTCCCCACTACACGCAGGTGAGGAATCCCTTCAAGGCACAGGCTGCAGCTCATTGTCTCCCATGCTCCCCTCTGTACCTGGCAATTAAAGGGTGCATGCAGGGACCGAAGGACGTCAGTTTTCTTAGAGATTTCCATAGCAAGTTTCAAGGGAGGGGAGAGAGTAGGATTTTCAGGACAAAAAACTTAGAAATAATGAACATTATTTTCCACTGTTAGACACATTTCCCTCTTAATGGCATATTCAATGTGGGTTAACTATTGGTTTTATGTGGACATTATACACTGATTTCCTACTGGACTCACACTGGTATGGAAAAAGTACAAGGGCTTAGAGGGAAGAGGGTTGAAACCCCAGCCCTACCTTTTTCCTCCATGTAACCCTGGACTAGGCACCCAACATCTGTATGTTTTAGCTCCTTCATCTGTAAACGAAGCTAATTATCCCTACCTCGCAGACTTGAAATGAGAATGAAATGGGATAGCCTAGAAGAAAGCACCTGGCTGATACAGGATACCTAACAAATGTCATTTTCCCTGTCCTCTCCAGGAACCAAAGGCGCACTTTTGTTAGTCGGTAGGACACCAAAGGACAGCCCTCAACTCCCAGAGCCAACCTGTCTTTCTCTTGTCTTTTTCTGCCTCACCCTTCCTTCCCGCCTACAGAGTGTGATGGTAAAGCCATGAATGGAAGGCATGATTCAGACTCAGGCTTTTTACTTACTGGATGACCTCAGAGAAATTCATTAATCTCTGTAGACCTCAGTTTTTCCTTCTGTGAAATGGGATGATCTCATAATTTTATCATGGAGATTCCATGATGTAATAAACATTGAGCATTTAGTACAGTGTCCATCAAAAAAGGGGTCATTATATGGAAGCTGTGAAGAGCTATAACGTCTTAACTGAGCTGTCAATATTTTGGGGAACCCAAAATAACCAAGAAAATAAAAGATATTCCTCTCTCACAGATATATCTTCCAGGATGCCTCCCAATGCATGGGGTTTCCCTTTCACCACCTGACAGGAGAGTGACTTAAATGCCTCTATACTCTTTTGGTAAATTTTTATTGTGCTATGCAGTTTAATGCAATTAATCATAGGATTTAATATAATTATTCTTATGTAATCAGTTTAATAATCCAACTCAATTTAAATGGTCCCCCCTCCTTTTTTTTCTTTTCTTCTCTTTCCCTCTCCACACCCCCCCACCCCCGCATAGAGCACGTATCTTCTCATCCAAGCCATTGCTTGAGGCTTCTAGGAGAGAACTTGGCTTTCTGCCTCTCTTCAATTCTGGAAAACAGGAGGGGAGAGCCCTGAAGGTGTTATTGGGTCAACTCCCTTCTTGGATAACTCAAAATTGAGGCTACAAAGTGGCCTGTGTTTCTGACTGTATTCCTTTCTCATTGTTTTTACCTACGGGAAAAAGGAAAACATAGAGCCAAGTTCCAGTGAAGCCTGAATGCTGGGTTTGGTGGGAATTCCTATGTAAGACATAACAATCCTCTCCTCCCCATTTGGACAAAGGCCATGTCACTTAGGCCTTTCGCTATGGGATTTGAAAGCCTAGGAAAAAAAATTTTTTTTTTAGGGTACCTGGGTGGCTCAGAGGGTTGAGCCTCTGCCTTTGGCTTGGGTCATGATCTCAGGGTCCTGGGATGGAGCCCTGCATCGGCCTCTCTGCTCAGCGGGGAGGGAGCCTGCTTTCCCCCCTCTCTCTCTGCCTGCCTCTCTGCCTACTTGTGATCTCTCTCTCTGTCAAATAAATAAATAAAATCTTACAAAAATTTTTTTTCAACTCAAGACAGCCTAATAATGAAGGATTACTCAATAATTGTTAAAAATGAGTGACATGGAAGAAAGATGGGCCAAGAGTCATAGAACCATATTATACCACATTACATGGTGAAAAACCTCTTTGCACTCCCAAATCCCATCTAGTATCCTTTAAAACCAATGGTTAGCTTGTACCTTAGATTGGAATAAATTTCAAGTTGGAATGTTTTTTCCTGATTCCTGTTTCTCTGAACAAGTGAGTAATCAGGCCTTGATCTATAGGCGACAAAGCCCAAAACTTATATAACACTACTCCCTATGGAAAGAGAATCTTCTCTTCCAGAAGTTGCACAGACTGAGGAAGGCCCAGAAATACTGAGGATTGTTCAGGGGCTCTATCACGGTGAAGGCTATTTTAAATCAATCAATATTTACCATGTTTAAGTAATTAGTCTTCAATAAAAAGCACTAATTAGTCAAAGTAACCATGTCAGTCATAGACACCCAACAATTAGCATTTATTCTCACTTATGCATCTGTGGATGAGCTCACATTGATGTGATTTATGTTGGCTGTAGCTAGGCTTGGCTTTAAGCTCCTGATTGGGTCTAGGTATGCTCCACATGCTTCTAACCTACCTTGGTCTGGTGGTAGCCCAAAACACACAGTGCAACTGTGAAGTATATTTCACATCTGTGCTTGGAATCACACCTATTAACATACCACTGGCCAAGGAAGCACATTACCAAGCCCAAAGTTAAGAGGTTTTTAACTCCACTCATTATAATGCCAAAGCAAGTCACAGGGCAGGGAATAGGGATAGAGAGGTAGGAGGGAGTGATTATTTACTGGGCAATAATATATGGTACCACAGTATCCTATTTACTCTACCTGTAGGGCAAGGAATTCAAACATATCCACTTTTATTGCTCTAGTTACATTGTATATGAGCATAGAGATAATTATTTAATAAATTTGTTTAGTATTTAATAAGTTATTTTATATATTATTACACATAATATATAACTATTTTATATTATTTAATAAATAATATTTAATAAATTAATAATTACCTCTATGCTCATATACAATGTATTAAATAATTTACATTCTAAAACTTTAGTGACAGTACCATAGAAGTTGAAGACAGAAGAAGAAATTCTACCTCTCTGATTTCCTGAGAGGATGATTTATGGATAAATAAGTTAGCCACCCTGAGTCTTAGGACCCCTATTGTAAAATGCAAATGATCCTTCAGCCTGGCTCCCTGTATGTCCGTGAGGATAAGATGAAATAATGATGGCTGAAGTACTTTAAAGCACCACTGAAATTATTACTTTTTAATCTAATTTGCAGAATGGGAACGCCCTAACCAAAATAGCACTAATGTTTTTTGTTTTTTGTTTTTTTTTTCACATAGGAAAAGGGAAGCTGATCTTGAGGTAGAAAACTTGGGTTGGAACCTTGATTCCCTCCATTACTTGGTCTTTATGAATCTCAGTTTCCTTCTCTGTAAAATGTTGATCATAACATTAGTTCCGCTTACACCTAGTGTTTTGGAGACATCATATGAAAGAATGGATAAAAAACACTTCCTAAACTATAAAGTGCCATGTCATGTACAATGAAAGCTCAGAGCTTCATCTTCTGTGGCATTAATGTCTATTTGTCATCAGATGAAGGGAAGTCACAGAGAATTACAGGCTCAAAGTGATTATTCTTTATATGCAAATGTGGGCTTAGCAGGAGAAGCGGTTTTTGAGATAACAGTTTAAGGAAAACTGTGACATAAATCTGAAGACAGAGAAAGACAACCTTTGGTTGAGTGAGGAGCTTTTGGAGGAAGTTGAAGGCTAAGATTTTCTCTAGGAAAAGGTAAGCAGAAGGGTTACGCAAGTGCCAAGGGGCCTGTTGTATGGGTATCTTATTGCAGGGGACTCAGGCTCTGTTCCAACTGGCTCTTCAGATCTTCATAACGTCTGAGTTTAAACCAGGGGACTGAACTTAAGGGAGTGAGGTGAGGTTTATCATTAAGAGTGGGGAAGATGGTTCTGGATTTATAACCCCGCTGTGCTACTTACAGTGGAGGAACATGACCTTGGGAAGATTACTCAGTCTATCTGCACCTGGTTTTCTCATCTGTGATATGGGGATAAGCACAAGTGTCTAATTACCAGGGAGTGTAAGCACTGACTGACAGGTAACATGGCCACATAATCCTGTAGTCTCAGGGCCATATATGGCAGGCCTGAGAGAAGAGCAGAAATCAATTTCTTTCTTGGAGATCTTTCTTAGGGTAATTCCTTGGATTAAAATGATTGACTGGCTGGGATCATACAGGATGTTCTGCCATCTTCAGGAACTTCTTCTAGGCTCTCAATTTAGATCCCCTGGGCAGGCTTTAAATATCAAGATGTCCACACTGTATTCTAGACCAATTAAATAATAATTGCTCGGGGTTTGGTCCAGGCATCATCATCATCTAACTCCCACTGCCCCCTGGAGATGATTCCCATGTGCAGACAGGCTGAGAGCCACTGTTCTGGTACGACGGACAGTTTCCTTCCATATGGTCACAAGCACAGGGCTTTGGAATTAGATACATCTGGGTTTGAATCACGATTCTGTTGCCTAGTAGCTGTGGACCTTGGACCTCAATTTTTTAATCTATAAATGGAGACCACAGTCCCTATTTCATGAAGATGCTCCAAATATGAAATGAAACAATAAATCTGACATGACTGGCAATTAATGAAATGTTAAAAAAATGCGAGCTACTGATATTAGAAAAGGCCTCCTCTAAGCAATTACTCTACTTCATTTGTCTCTCCTCTGACCCTGTTCTACTTTCTACCACATTACCTGGTTTTATTTCTAGCATGTAAGACAATCTGAAATAATTTTTATTTTTCTTTATTGGAATATAGGTACTATCATGCCAGGGATGTTGTCTTGTTTGCCTCTGTGTTCCCAGTGGCTAGAACAGTGGCTGGCACACAGTAGGCCTACAGTAAATACTTGATTGAATGAATGAATGTTACCCTCCTTTGGAAAGTCTGATCCAAATAGTCTCCCTTCCTATCCATTTGAGAATTTTTAAACGATTGAGTTCCCCTTAAAAGAAATAACTGATTGCAACTGAAAAAAAAAAAATTCTAGAAACTCATGGCTATTGGCATAGCATAGTTCTGGAAGGAGTTCTGGGAGAGGGCTGCGCTTAACAGCCTGTCTCCTTTTGCTGCCCTGGAGGCTAGAGAGAGCACACCTGCTTTTCTTTTTCTCTCTGATTGACTGCAGACAGGGAGATCTGGGAAAGGCTTCGGCTTCCCCCCAAATGAACTCCATCCCAGGTCACTTGGCTGGGGGAGGGGGCTGAAAAGCAGGCATTGTTTTCTCTCCCACCCTCCATCTCTTCCACCTGTCCCCTCAGGAGCCTGCCTATATCTATCAAACATTCACTCACCTTTTGTTAACCCTTGAGCTCTTCAGAGCAAACAAGTCTCTTAAAGAGAAGAAACGCTTGCAGGCAGTTTACCTGAATACTTAAAGGCAAAACTTAAAAGTTTGCACTCATTGGTAAACTCAGGTGGATTACTTTTATAGCTGATTTAACCCAAAGAGAAGGGTCAGGGGAAGTCAAGGCTATTGAATAATCACACTTTGAAGGTGGCTTCCATCAGGCCCTTAGATGAGCACTCCAGATGGTAGACTCTACCCTTGGCCATGACTGAAAATCTAAACAGCAATTTCTTTCTTGAATCTAAGATTACAAACCAGGGAAGGACTTCAAAATTTACCATGTGAAGAACAACCCCTTCGGTTTTGTAAATGTGGAAACTGAGGCTCATAGAGTTTAAACTACATGTGCAAACTGTCCTAGCTGATTACTGTAGACACAAAACTGGAGTCTCAGTGTCTCTACTCCTGGTTTGCTCAAGTGTCAATGACCTCACAGCTGTCCTCCTTATTTACTAAAATAGAGAAGACAGACACAAGAGACTTCATCTTCACTGAAACACAGAATAAAGGTCACACCTGAAAGCTGAAGTTGAAAAGTAGGGAGAAAAGACAAGGGTTGAGCAAAGCAAACGGCTCAAACGAGTGTCTGAACCTTGAAGTGATTCTCTGACCAGCCCAGTGGAAGAGTTTTTCCCTCCCTAATGAACATTCTAGTCTGCGTGGGAAAACAGAATTTATTGTTGTTACTTGTTCCCTTGTTGCCTAGAGCCATACTTGGGTATGGAGAATTTGTACTTGTTGGAAATTCAATAGAACCTTTAATATTTCATTTGAGTGAATCTCCAGGAAGGTTGGGACATGAGCAAGGGTGTGCTGAAGATATTGTGAGCTACACCAGCCAAGTGTTTGCTGTGTTTTGCTTTCTTTACCTCACACTATACACCTATATTAGCTGGCTTGTCAAGGTAGTAATTTTTTTCTGGGTAAAAAAATGTACTGTACTCTTTGCTACCCATGCATTATTTAGGATGAGGTAGTTGTTTAGGTCAGTGCATTTACAAAGTGCTCTAGAATCATTTTTGTTAAAATATTCTTTATTGAACCACCATGAAGAGCACTGAAACACAGACTCAGGGACAGAGGAACCTTTCACAGTCACACAGCAATTTGTCATCCTATTCAACATAAAATTCAAACTGATTAAATCATTTTGTGAGTTCCACTGATTCGTGTTGTTCTGGAGTCTATCAGAAAGGGGGATTTTGTTGGTAAATTGTTGATATTATTTCTGGAGTGAGATTATCCTATAATTCTTCTAATTCTTAAAAAAAAAAAAAACCCAAATAATCAAAATGGACTCAAGAAGAGGAGTAACCAAAATAGAGCAATAAATAAGGAATAAGTTCAAAATGCTGTCAAAGAATTACTTTTGAAAGAGACTTTAGACCAAATTATTCCAAGTGATTTTTTTCAAAATTTTGTGAAAATTCCCATTACATATAATCTGTTCTAAAGCAAAGGAAGAAAACCACTGTAATTAATTTTTCAAAACTAACATATTCCTGATACCAAAACCTGACAAATATGCATTTAACAAAGCCACAAATCAATGTCACTCATAAATAGTGAGAATATTTCTAAATAAAACACTAGTAGAATCTAGTGGTGTATTCAGGAATGATTTGCCATGAACAATTAGAGCTTATTAAGCAAATTAAAAATGTGTTACTACAGGAAATCTAATATACTAGGTCAAAAAAGAAAAAAATACAATATGATAATTCCTACAGATTATGAAAAGCTAAAATTGAATATTCATTAATGATTCTTTGGAATCCTAGATTCCTAAGAATAAAGGAAATTATCCTTAATTTTACACGGAAAATCAAACTCAAACGAAGAGACAATGCCAACTGTGAAGGTATAATGAGAATGGCATTCTTATTAAAGTCAGGAACAAGGAAGAAGGCTTACTATCACCACTGATATTTAATATTGTTCTAAAAAATTCTGACAAATAGAACTGGTGATAAAGAATGAGTGCACTTATTGGAAAGAAGCATAAGAGGTATCATTATTTGCACATTACAGAAATGTCTACCAAGAATAAATAAGCAAGTTCAAAATATACATTAAGTAAAATTGCCCTTATAATAGAAAATTACTTAGAAAATATACAGCAAAATGGATTATATTCACAATAATAACAACTAAACTATCTAGGAATAAATTTACAGGATAATTTGGATCTGTTTAAGAGGGAAAAAAACCTACAAAACTTCACTGAATGTCATAAGAGGAATGTGCCTAAATGGAGTGGTATTAGTATATCCATATATTTGCTGATTCAATATTACAAAATTTCAGTTTTCCTAAATTAACATATGTTTAATGTAATTAGAGAAAGAGTCCAGACCATAATTCTCATTTCATTTTGGAGGCAAGAGTTGACAAAATAACCTAAAATTTATCTGGAATAGCAAATGGGATAAAAATCCTCAAGAAATTTTGAAAAACAGACACTAATGCCATAAAACAACTTTATTACTGTAAAATTAAAATGTTTTACTACTGTGCAAATAATACTAGTGCACAGATTGAGAAAAGAATCTCTGGAAGGAAATAAAGAGTCCAAAAGTTATATTTAAGAAAGACAACATTTTAAATCAGAGGAGAAAGAAAAAAAATTTTTTTGCAAAATATTTCCCTGAGAGTTGATTAGCTATTTGAAAAAGTATTACAAAATAAATGCTAATTTGATTAAAAACTGAATGTAAATATGACACTACATGATAGCTAGAGAAAGATAAATATCTGAATTTGGGATGGAAAAGAATTTTTGTTTATTAAATAATACTGAAAAGTACTGATGGTATCGACTATAAAAATTTAACAGCTCCTGTATGTAAGAAATATTATCAAAATTAACTTTTTCAGAACCTCACCTGAGATCCACAGTAGCCTTAAAAACCTGGTCAGAACTAGATCAGTGCGAACAGCCTTTGCCTCGGGACATTAGTCAAAAATTATCGGCAGCAATTGTTTAACACTGCCACTTCCTGGGGCAGGAGTAACTATTGAAAAAAGCAATTTTAAGAACTGAAAGTTAAGCTAAAAAACTTACAAGTAAAAACTGGAGGACGAGATGTCCATGAGGGCTTTGAAAATCTCCAGCATATTTCTGGGAATTTGGATGGTCATATGCATGAGAAAGGTATGTGCATGCCCAAGAAAGACCTCCAGAGATCCTAATCTTTCACCTCTGGCTGACCTTGAGGCCCTGCACAAGTGGGAAGTAAAGGCTAGGGCAGGAGTGTCAACTGCCCGTGTTGAAGATGTGCCTTAGCGTGCACACAAAGCCCCTTGACAATGGCTGGAGGACTTACTATTTCAAGGCATTTGAGAAATGTTTGTCTGATCATTAATTGACCGCTAAACTAACCGAGCTGAGCCTTCACTGGCTACACATAACAAAGGATACAGACTTGATAGAATTTGTTCGTAACAGCCACTAAACACACAGCAACAACAAGCCGCAGTGACAACAAATCGAGGAGGATGAAATCTAATTTCCAGATTTGCCACATTATATAATCTAAATGTTTGCCGTCAATAAAAATTTACAGAACCTAAATATAAGAGGTAAAATTATAAAATTCTTTTTTTATATATTTTTTAAAGATTTTTATTTATTTATTTGACAGACAGAGATCAGAGATCACATGTAGGCAGAGGAGATAGGCAGAGAGAGAGGAGGAAGCAGGCTCCCTGTCGAGCAGAGAGCCTGATGTGGGGCTCGATCCCAGGACCCTGGGACCATGACCTGAGCCCAAGGCAGAGGCTTTAACCCACTGAGTCACCCAGGTGCCCTAAATTATAAAATTCTTTTAAGAAAATATAGGCTTAAACCTTCATGACCTTGGATTAAGTGATGGTTTCTTAGACAGGACACCAAAAGCAGAAGCAACAAGGAAAACACAGATAAACCAGGCTTCTCAAAATTAAAAACTTTTGAGATTCAAAGGACACCATTCCACAGAATGGGAGAGTGACTGCTAATGTAATATAGGGTTTCTTTTGGGGGGTGATGAAATGTTCTGAAATTAGACTGTGATGATGACTGCACAACATGTGATTATACTAAAGACCACCAAACTGAATAAATGACTGTAGGTGGAATTGTTGGGAGTAAATTTTATTTCATTATAGTTGTGTCCGCATCTCACCTAATCACCCACTCAATTTGTCTTTTTAATCTATTCACATTGCTATTGTCTATAGCATAGATAGGAGCACCTGGGTGGCTCAGTCGATTGGGTGTCCAACTCTTGACTTAGGCTCAGGTCATGATCTCAGGGTTGTGGGATTGAGGCCGAGTCAGGCTCTGTCCTAGGCAGGGAGACTTCTTGTCCCTCCCTCTCCACTCATGCTCTCTCTCTCTCAAATAAATAATAAGTAATGAAATTTTAAAAACAAAACATAAAGAAAAAAACAATTTTTTTCAAAAATAAAATTTCTAGCAGTTAATACAATATATCGATAAACCTAAGTCAACTCCCAGTTAGTATATATGTACTGAGGTATCATAATCCAAGTGGCGAGAACATTCGAAATGATGGAGTCAGAATCCCCCCCCCTTTTTTAAGAGACAAAATAGGGAGCAGTTGCTCTTAAATGGATGTAGAGATCTGTGCAAGTATTGTATCAGTTCTAATATTCAGAAGAGTCTCACTTCTTGTAAACCCACTTAGGTTGAAAAGCCCACTTGGACTGAAAGGGATTAGGGAAAGCAGAAGAGAGAAAGATGAGGAATAGACCAGGACCACTGATTCCTATGCTTCATGAATAGACTGGTTAGGAGAGAAGTGGACTTAATAATAGAACTAACCTAGTGTCAACCATAGTTATAATTGTATTTTTATAGCTGCAGCATATTAGCTAGTGATTTGGTAGTTTTACTGAGTTCATTCCACAAGTGTACACTTGGTTCTTCTCAATTATTCATCTTTATGAAATTTCCACTCACCTGGCTTTTTGTCTATGTCACTAAACTGACCAGTATTTGTCTTTTTTTTAACTTTTTAAATTTTTAAATTTTTTATTATGTTCAGTTAGCCAACATATAGTACATCATAAGTTTTCGTTGTAGTGTTCAGAGAGGGAGACAAACCATGAGAGACTCTGATCAGTATTTTTCAATTTCCTTTTCCTCTTCTCCTGATCACTAAATGTTGTTCTTTTTTCTTGATTACTTGCTTTTTTTTTTTTTTTTTTTTTTTTTGAGTAACTATCCAATTTCATTGCTTTGAATACAAGCCTGTATCTGGATTCTCGAATATGTATGTCTGGCCTGGCCCTCCAGCAATTGCCTCTTAAACAGTCACACTTGATAGTCAATAGATATTTAACCCTTAACGTGTCTAAAACAGAATTATTAATTCCTATTAATAATATTCCTATCCCACCAAATATACTTCCCCTCTCATTCTCTATTTCAGTAAATGGTACTACTAGTCACCTGGTTTCTCATACCAAAGATCTAAAAGTAATCCTTTATTTCTCTCTTCTTTCACAGCCACATCAGTAAGTCCTATTGACTGTGCCTTTGCTGTGACCCTTTCTCCCCATCTGCAAAACTGCTACAACTCTTAACTTCACTGCCACCGCCGCTTTTTCTGACAGTTGTAAAATATCAACTGGTACAATCTCTTTTGAAAATGGTTTATCAGAATCTATTAAAGTTGTGTGTATCATACTCTATGACCTAGTATTTCAACTCCTATATACAAATATAGCAGACATGCATACATACATTCACCAAATGGAATGAACTAGAAGGTCATTATTCTTAATAATCCCCAATTGGAAACTATCTAAATGTCCATCTATAGTGGATGGACAAATTAATTTATGGTGTAATCACAGAATTGTATAGTACATTGCAATGAAAATAAATAATTCATGACTACATACAACAATATGGATAAATCCCATGAACATAATAAGGTCAAGCTAAAGAAAACGGACAGTAATGAGAATATACAGTATGACTACATTCATATAGACTGTAAAAATATGAGAAACTAAGCTATGCTTTTAGAAGTCAGGATACCCTTGAAAACAGCATGTGTGTGGGGAGATGACTATAAATGAGAAGAAACAATTCTGGGTGCTGGTGATGTTTCTTGATTTAGGGGCTAGTTACATGAGAAGTTTCAGTCTGCAACAATTTACCAACTTAAATATTTGTGTGCATTTTCTGTATGTATATTTCAATGAAATTTTTTAAAAAATGCAAATCAAAACCATAATATCACCGTATACCTGTCAGAATAGCTAAAATAAAAAAGATAAGAAGTAATAAGTGTTGGTAAGCATGTAGAGAAAAAGGAACCCTCATACTCTATTGGTGGGAATGTAAATTGGGGCAACCACTATGGAAAACAGTATGGAAGTTTCTCAAAAATATAATTCCATTATTGGGTATTTACCCAAAGAAAATAAAAAAAAAAAACTAATTTGAAAAGATATATGCACACACACACACACACACACACACACACACAGGATGAGATCTTGCCATTTGTGAGAACGTGGGCAGACCTAGATGGAATTATGTTAAGTGAAATAAGTCAGACTGAGAAAGACAAATACCATATGATTTCACGCATATGAACTCTAAAAAAATGAAAGAAATGAATAAACAAACAAAAAGCATACTCAGACCTATAGATACAGAGAACAAACTGATGTTTGCCAGCGGGAAGGAAGTTGTAGAGACGAGCAAAATGAGTGAGGGAAATTGGGAAATACAGGCTTCTGGTTGTGGAATGAATAAGTCACAGCAATAAAAGGCACTTTGTAGGGAATATAGTCAATGATATTGTAACAGTATTGTATGATGATATGATGACAGACAGTAGATAAACTTGTGGTGAGCATAGCATAATATATAAAGAAGCTGAATCACTATGTTGTACACCTGAAACAAATGTCACATTGTGTGTCAACTATAGTCAAATTTTTAAAAATTTCCTAAAGAAATAATTCACAGACATAAATATAAGAGATAAAACTATAATACTCTTGGAAGAAAACATAAGCCTACATCTTCATGACCTTGGATTACTCAATAGTTTTTTAAAATATGACACCCACAGTATAGGCATGTAAAAGAAAAACACAAATCAGTTGAACTTCATAAAAACTTAAAAAGTTTGTGCTTTAAAGGACACAATCATAAAGTGAGAAGACAATCTACTTTATGGGAGAAAATATTTGCAAATCATATATCTGATCAGAGACTTACATCAAGAATAAATAAAGGATTTATACAACTTAGTGATAAAAACAATAATCCAATTAAAAATGGCAAAGTGTTTGAACAGATATTTCTCAAGGAATATATACAAATGCCCAATAAACACATAAAAGATGCACAATATGATTTGTTAGGGAAATGTCAATCAAAACCACAGTGAGATACTACTTCATACCCACTAGGCTATAAAGTAAAAACATATAGGCTGCCTGTAAAGTAAAAACATAGTAGTGTATAAAGATGAACAATAACAAGTATTGGTGAGGATGTGGATAAATTTGAACACTGCTGGTAAGAATGTAAAATGATGCACTTTGGAAAATAGTTCAGCAGTTCCTCAAAAAGTTAGACACAGAGTTACCATATGACCCAGCAGTTCCACTCTTGAGTATGTATGCAGAATAACTGACAACATATGCCCACACAAAATCTTGGGCAAAAAGGTTCATAGAATCATTATTCACAATAACTCAAAATGCAAATAACGCAAATGTCTATCCAGTGAGGAGTGGCTAAACAAAATGCAGTCTAGCCATACAATGAAGTATATTCAGCCATAGAAAGAAATGAAGTAATGATACATGTAACAGCATGGGTGAGTCTTGAAAACACGATCCTAAGTAAAAGAAGCCAGACACAAAAGAACAAGTATTGTGTAATTCCATTTATATGAACTATCCCCAAAAGGAAAATCTACAGAGTTAGAAAGTAGTTTAATGGCTCTCAGGGGGGTAAAGAGAAAAGGGTTTAGGGAGTGAGCCTTAATGGGTCAAGATTTATTTTCAGGGGATGAGGGATAATGAAAATGTTCCTAAATTAGACAGTGGTAATGGCTGCATAACTCTGAAAATACTAAAAACAACCTAATTGTGGTAGAAAGGTGACTTTTTTGGCATATGAATTTTATCTCAACAAATGTGTCCCTTTAAAAATATCCTATGGGAACCTGGGTGGCTCAGTGGGTTAAAGCCTCTGCTTTCGGCTCAGGTCATGATCCCAGGGTCCTGGGATCGAGCCCCACATCGGGCTCTCTGCTCAACAGGGAGTCTGCTTCCTCCTTTCTCTCTGCCTGCCTCTCTGCCTACTTGTGATCTCTGTCTGTAAAATAAATAAATAAATAAATCTTTAAAAGAATAAAATAAAATAAAAATAAAAATATCTTATGAGGGGCGCCTGGGTAGCTCAGTCAGTTAAGCAGCTGCCTTTGGCTCAAGTTATGATCCCAGGATTCTGGGATTGAGCCTTGCATTGGGCTCTCTGCTCTGTGGAGAGCCTGCTTCTCTCTCTCCCTCTGCCTGCTGCTCTGCCTACTTGTGCTCTCTCTATCTCTCTGTCAAATAAATAAATAAAATCTCTAAAAAAAATATTTTATGAAATACATTACTTGAGTGAATCAAATAAGCATTTAAAAAAGAAAGATAATAGCCAATGTTGACAAAGATACAATGGAACAGCAACTGTTACATGGTGCTTCTTGGAGTTTTGGACACTATTTTTCTACATGTATCAATAACCACAAAAATATTTATGCCTTCTCACCCAGTATTTGTACATGATATTCTATGTAAATGATCAAATGGTTAAACCCCCTTATCTCACATTTTATATAAGTGTGTTCATTGAAAAAATGTAACTAATCTTTTTTTAATGAGTGTATCCTTTATTTTTTTTTAATGTATCCTTTAAAACAAAGAAATTTTGTCTGTAACTCTATGTTGTACCTCCATGTGATCATTAAAATTATATGACTAAAGAATATTTAATGACTTGGTAAAATGCTTGTGATATAATGTTAAGTGAAAAAAAATATGGAAGTTTCTGATTCTTACTTGTAAGAGAGAGAGATTAGAGATAGAGATTGGGGGGTAGAGAGAGAGAAAGCGAACTAATACAAATTATTAGACTCCAAGTCACCCCAGAATTGATCAATGCATCTCTTAAAAAAAAATGGGCAAAATAAAGCACTCCAGGCATAGTCTATAGAACACAATAAAGAGGCACTGTTAGATGCTGTTCTTTATACTTGGCATTCCACTTGCTGCCTATTATTGGATTCCTTTTTCCAACTTCATTCAATTCAGTTCAACTAAACAAATATTTACTATTTACCTACTAAATGGAAGACCCTGTTCTAGGTGCCATAGCAAAAGAATAGATGGATATGTAATGAAGACAGAAGACTTGACCACTGGGTGCACGCTGAGTAAAAAGATAGGTAAGAGGAGAAGGACAAGGTGAAGGTAAAGATGAGATTGAAGTGCAGAGGCAGTTGTTTTGAGAGAGGAAGAAAGAAAAGATGTTGGTGCTTTGGTCCTCTGCAATATCTCTGAGGGTGAACAAGACAGTCATTATGACCTATCCATTTCCAAAATATATAAACAACTGATGGAGGACACAAGGCACTTTGAGAGCCTTGCACTTGAATGCTGAAGTCAAGAGGATGAAAAAACAGGAGATAAACTGGGAAGGAAGGCTGCACACCTGCTGCTGAAATCTATACCTGGCATGAGGTAGGTATTTAATAAACACATGCTGAATGAATGAATCAACTGCAAGTACAAAAAATGATAGAGAAAATGGAGAAATTATAAATTGATCATGTGGACCTTCTACAGCAAGTTTAGTTGAGGGGCAGTTAGCATCCAAAGGCTAGATTCTCAACTCCTCCATTTGCCCAAGATTCCACAGCTAGCAAATGGAGGAGTTGAGAATCTAACTCAGGTAATCCAGTAGTAGAGTCCATACTCTTGTTTCTCTGCTATTGTGTCTCTCCCAAGTGGTATGCAAAAGTATTATTATCTTATGACAATCTCTCACATGTTAGCAATTCAATGGGTTGGCTCTCATAACAATGTAGAATGGTATTTAGTAAACAGGTCATCTGGGACATGGTCTTTGGATGATCAAAACCACTGGAAACCTGTACACTCCCTGTTAAGGATACACAGTGAAAGGGGCATATCATAGCCCTGAGAAATTCTGCAAAACTCCCTTTAACTTTGTTTTTTCTGGCATTTCCTAAATTTATTTATCCATTTATTTATCCAAATTTATTTATCCATTTTTATGTAGTATGTATAAATGTTCCTCTGAATCGCTGTTTCATGAAAAATATTTGGAGGATTTGCACATATGGAGGCTATAGCCTCCCCTAATGATACCTGAAGTCAGCAAAAAGAATCAGAGGGCAAGCAGGCTCTAAGGAAATCACAAAGTACCAACAGTGAAATTCCTGAGATCATTACATGGTTTATTTATTTGTCATAGACAAAATTAGAATTGATTCACCTAATAAGTATCTCTTTCCAATATTAGCTTAGAATCAGAGAATCAGAGGGTAACAGATGAATGATGGAGGCAAGCACCAAGTCAACAGCAAGAAATGACAGTTAAAGGCAAAACAGAAGACATGAAAAATGAAATGAAAGCACAAAAATGAAGACTTCCTCCATAAATTATATGAAATCCAAAGTGAAACCCCGATGATGGAGTGAAAGATGAAGCACATAGCTAGCTCAGCGCTCTGTAAAAAATTAATAGCATTTGCAAGTGGGTTATACAGCAAAAGCGGGCCCAGAAAAGAGCTTGGGATAGTGTGGACTGGGACAGGGAGACATAAAGAATTCTTAAGAATGGAGATGTCTAACATCCAGTTCCACTTGGTATGCTTTCTGTAATGTAAAGCCCCTCTGTGGACTCAAACCTTCAGTAAAGTATAATATGCACACTACAGCCTATGTGATTACACTTTAAGGAATTAAGAGGGCTGAGGCTAGTCTGGATGACTTGGAGAACATTTAAGGGAAAACAGACCCAAAAGAGGTCAAGAATTCAGTGTGGGCAGAAGACTGGCACCAAGAATGGGTGAATATGAGGATTTGCAGATCCTACAATTTCACAGAAATTTTAGGGCATTTGTCCTCCACAGAATGTGGGATATGGGACTTAAGTAAATTTTACGGAGTTCTGAAAGAATGGGGAGGCCTTGGCTCCATCTGATTTGTCCTCCTTGGTTTTATTAGATCAGTTTTTTACTGTAGTAATCATCACTGCTGGTGAGCTGAATTGCAGTGAGTAATAGTAGGGTTATATAAGATTAGGTAGGAGAAATCATCACCGGACACATCCTGTAAAATCTTCACACTGACAAAGGGTTTGGGACTTTTTTTTTCCCCCGTGAGTACAAGGGGAAGCTATTGGAGAGGTGGTTTTTTGTTTTTTGTTTTTTTGCAAAGGAGAGACATGACTTGTGTTATTTTAAGAGGGTCACTGGAGGTGTCCAGGAGTGGAATAAGGGAAGACTAGTTAGGAGGCTATTGTAATCAACCAGGTGAGAGAAGATGGGGATGTGGAATAAGGAACCAGCAGAGAACGTGGTCTGATTCAGGGTATATTTTGGATTTAGAGTCAATAGGATCCACTGATGGACTAGAAATTGTGGTTAAGAGAGAATTGATGCTAGATGTTTTACTTTAGCAAGTGGATGGATAGAGGCTGCTTTTCCATGAATGGAAAACAAGAGAAGGCTTGGTTAGGAGAAATAAGTTTCATTCATGTTGGGATGGCAGCCTACTTTTCAAACCTGAGTATAAGGTACAGGTTTGGTAATGAAGTGGAGACCAAAAGGAGAGAAGAAGAAAGGATCAGTGAGATGTCCTCAAAGGAAAGAGTGGAAGGGCCTAGAGAGTGAGGATGGTGAAGGCCATGCAAAGAAGGGAGTCAAACTCAACTAATCACAGTAACTGTGCAGGCCAAACTATTTTGTCTGATGGCTAATCTTACTTTAGAGAGGTTAAAGGATTTATCTGAGGCTAGCCAGTCAGGGGCAGACTTGACTTTGGGACTCAAGTGTCCTGACTCCTGATGTTAAGGCAGCCAATATTGATACCTACTAAAGAAGGATCACTCGTGTTGCGCACTGAGCTTCACAGGCCTTTACATAATTCAATACTTATTAACAACTCTAGGCTCTGAGAGTATTATCATCTTATTTTTGGAAAAGGAAATTGAGTCTTAGAGAGTTAATTGGTTCTTTATACAAACACGAGCAGTATGTGAAATTTCTAGGTGAATAGTCAAATAATTTCAGATCCTAGAGATGACCAACTTCCTCATATTACAGATCAGGAATCTAGCACCCAGAGAGATAAAGTAACTTGCCTATAATTCCTCAGTGGTAGAGCTAAGTTTTGAACCTAGATCTCATAACTCTTTGCTTGATGTTTAAAATAATGGGATTTCTAAATATAATTTTTTCCAGATAAATTTTTAAAATGTCATGTTGGAGAGAATCAAACATACTAGTAAAACCAATATGGACTGCATTTTTTAATTTCCTTAGTTTACTATATTTTATACCATCATAGGAGATTTTAATAGTCCTTATAATATTATCATACTTATTACCTAAAACCCTGTTCTAGTCTATGTATTGAAAAATTGATTTTGTGATGATTCTTTCCTGTGTCTAATCAGTTCAATAAATTAAACTTATAGGTCTTTATTCCAGGTCATTTTTTCCCCCTACAAAGTGCTTTAGCCATCGCCCCCTCCATGTATTATTCTCAGGTTTTCATTTGCCTATTCTGAATCTAACATCTGAAGCTCTTTGCTGCACACTGATGACTTCCTTTCCACGCCCCTGGTTGCTATTATTGCCTTTGTTGTTCCCAAAGACAATGTGCAAATATTTGTTTTCATTCTGTGGAAAGGGATGCTGCTCTGATCTCTGACAAAATATGTTCAGAAATACCAAATACTCTATTAGATTCCTAATCCTGGGCTACATTCCCAATTTGAGGAAACTATACTATATATGCCAGAAAATCACATTCTTCCAATGATTTCCAAATTTACTCCAGAGTTTTCCACGACGAAGGGAAGGTTTCCAGGCCATGCGCATTCAAAATGAAACATTATTATTTAGAACATGTATTGGGTTCTTTAAAAGAAATAAATTGGGGCAATTTGAGTACAAATCCTGCCAGCATAATTTCCTATTTAAACTAAGCGGATTAGCTCTCCTTTTTAAACATAACCAATTTTAGCCCTGCCCTGATCACAGGAAATGGGGAAAAAAGTATCTACCTTTTAAAAAATGTGCCAGTCGTATCCTTGGCCACTCATGTTGTTTCCAAATACTGTTACTTCAACTATGAGCTGTTATCAGCTCCAGTGATTAATTAATGGATTATTTACTACAGTTAGTTTCTTTTCTTCTTTCCTCCTGAAAAAGATGCAGGAGACAAGTGAAGGAAAGCCAGACATGTGTATTCCATTTGAAATCCATGATTAAAAAGCTTAAAAATTCAAACCAACATAAAAAACTGTTTTATTTTAATACTCTGGAAGGTTTCAGTGAACTCCATTATTTTCACTCACTATTTGCTTGAATAATTTAGGCAAGAAAGCTAAATTATACATAAAGTGTACAGTTAGAAGAAAAAGTTCATGCACAGCCCTAGGCTATAGCCTCCCCTAATGATGTCTGAAGTCAGTGAAAAGAACTCGTTAGACTGAGAGTAATTTCTCAGGGTTTAATTTTTTTTTTCTTAAAGCAATAATGTTCTTATAAAAATCTGACAAATAATACACTAAGAGAAAAGCCACAAAAGAGAGTCTCCAGTTAAGGCCTCAGCCCCTGTAAATGTTCATTTAATTTCATGTAGAAGTTGGCTTTCCACACATCACAAAAGATAGTGTTGGCAGCCTTGAGTGATATGATTCAGTAAGGAAAATACATGTCTTGATTGAATAGCGTTGCCATTTGGCCTCATTAGAACTCCGAAGTTACGGGGTTAAAAGGAGATGCTTCGGGCTTAGAGACAAACCGGAGATCTACCATGGAAAGGAGATCAGCAGTCACTCAGTGTCCCTGGCACTCGCTAGGGTATCCTGCTTCAGGAGCAGCCCATACCATTAGCCATTTGTGGATTCGCTAATATGCTCACATTCCCTTTCAGTTTAACAGAGGATCCAACTGCTGTAAGATGGCAGGAATATCAAAATGGTACAGTAGTCACCTTTGATTTCTGAGCTGCCTTTGTTCTTTTCTTAAAGGCTCATGATTGCAGAATTTGAAGGATGCAGTTCAGCTCCTTCATTCTACAGATGAGGAAACTGAGACCCAGAGAGAAATGAGGAGCTCAAGGCTATGCAGCTAATGTCCTTGCTAACTCATTCCCAAATGTTTGTATAGACACAGAAAGGAATTCCAAGCAGAGACCAGCCATATGTAAATGTGCAAAGGGGGGAGGGGGAACCAGCCTGATGCTTTGGAGAACAAGAGATACCAGTTATCACCTGGTCAATTCTCATCATAACCAACCCCCACCCCCAGCAAAGGAATCTTATGGAATCTATACCGTGGCAATATAAGCTGGTAGGTAAGCACACAGAGAGTCTGGAGCCAGACTGCCTGAGATTGAATCCTGAATGTGTCTTGTAATAGCTGTGATCTTAGATCACTTCCTTCTATCTGATTTATTTTCCTAACAGAAAAATGATGTTGGGTAATAACACAACCTACTGCTTAGGGTTATTTTAAGTCGATATTAATGCATATAAACTGCTGACTGACAATGTATAGCACTTGGAATTAGATAAATATTAGTTGTTACTGTTAATATTAAGAGAACATGAAGAGGATTTCATATTAATTAAGTCTTCTGGTCATAGCTGATCAGATAAGGGGTGGTGGGCAGCTGATCCAGGTGGAGCATTTCTCTCACAGTCAATATCCTATGACTTATGTGGCCTGCATTTGAGGGGATAAATTGGTCCATCAAAGTAGGGCCATTAAGGAACTATGAAACAGACAACCAAAGATCAGGGCTAGTTAACCAAGAGACTGGGAGGAAAACTGATTGAGAAGAACCAGGGGTAGTACAGGCATTATGGTCTCAAGAGAAATGAAGTTTTACAGTTTGGGGGAAGCCAAATGTTTAGAGAGGAACATTGGACTCACACCACCCACACCCCCCACAGAACCTTGGTTCCCGAACACTTTATATGTCTAGTCCAATTCTATGGGTAAACAACTCACTAACCCCTCTTTTCTTAGAGGTAACTGGAGTGAGCCTCAGGTCCTTGCAATCAGAAGAAACTATCAAACAGTTCTGCAAGATATGTGCATGACACTGGGGTAGAGACAGAGGTGAATTGCGAAAGGCTGGGTGTGCCAAAGTGGGTTTATATTGCCTCTTGAAAGCCACTGTAAGTTACTGAAGGATTGAAACAGATGAGTCATGTCTGATCAAACCTGTCATCAGCTCTATAAGATCATCCATGCAACAACGCAGAAGGTAAATCTGAAGTACAAAAACGGTTAGAGAAGGAAGGCTAGTTAAGAGGGTTTCGGTGTAATCTGGGCTAGAACTCATCAGGACCTGAACCAAGGTAAAAGAGACAGAAATAGAAAAAAAAAAAAAAACAGATGAGGAAGGTAGTAAGAACCTGGTGACATGTGGGGCATAAGGAAGCTATTGGGAGTCCAGCAAAATTTCTGATTTGAGTGTTTAGATAGACAAACTTCAAAACATAGTTTTGGGACTAGAAATTGAAAGGCTCACCTATCCATAAACTGAGAGTTTGAGGTATCTCTGGGAAATTCAAGTGAAGATGTTCCTTTGCATTTGGATATGGAGTTACGGGGTGATAGATTAGGAGATATATAGATAAATCTATATTTGGATATGAAATCTGGGGTGATAGATTAGGAGACTACAGGAAAATGATGGTAGCTGAGACTAAGGGTTTGGCTGGTGTCTTTTGAGGTGAGTGTAGATAATGAGGAGAGATGACCAAGGTTATGGTCTGGAGAACACCAATATGTATGGGGTGAATGAGAAGAGGGGCCCCTGGAAGAGTCTAAAAACAGGATGGAGAAAGGAAAGAGATCCATGAAAAAGTAGGAGTGAGCCTTAGGAACCAAGATGGAAGGATTTTTCAAGGTCAAGAGAGTAATTGGCAGTATCAAGTACAGAAGAAAATTCACAGACAGCTAAGGGTACAGAACCATTCACTGAATGTGGAGCATGGAGAGTCCTTCAGGCCTAAGCTAAAGGGTGAGAACAAAATGAAGATGACAGTGGGTTGAGGCATGAAGAAGGAAAATACAGGAAGAAAGCAAGTGCACTCCAGTTATCAAAGGAAGAGGGATGAAGAGAATGTGGGCTCAAATAAGGATTATTTGTTGAGTACAAACCAGACTTGACATATCGGTGAACTGAGTCAGAAGAGAGGTTAGTGAAGCAGGACAGAGGAGGCCTGATGGAGCAAGGTGCCTGCTGGGGAGGTAGGATAATGCGAAACCCAGGGCATAGGTGGAGGAATAAGCTTCGGATGGGATTAGGGCAATGCTTCCATGGAAACAGAAGGAGAGAAGAAAGGGACAGAGGCCAATAAAGCTAAGTTTGTAGTTGAAGATTCAATAAGTTGAGGTCGCTTCGTATTTGAAGGAGTTGTTTTTCTCAGGGAAGTAGGAAGCAAGGCATTTTCTGAGAACAAGGAGAAAAGCTATGGTGCGAGGGGTTTGAAGAGAGAAGGGAATGTTAGAAAAAAACTGCTGCAAGGACCACGAGACAGGCCGAAGAAGAGCTTACAGAATTATGGGGCCATTTAAGAGCTCAGCTGAGTTTTGAAGACCCCTGGTAAATGGTCTATGCGCTGATTTGATTTCTCCAGCAGTAGGTCGTGTCCCAGACATGGGAGGGGAGTCCTCAAAGATGGAGAGTGCAGGACAGGTTCAAAGGAAAAACAAGAAGACAAGGAAGTGCAGAGTGATGATAGAAGAAAGAGAGGTTCAGGCTTCAAAGGAATAGAAATGACTCAAAAATGGGGTGTCTGCTTGGGAGGGATGAAACAGAGGGTTGTTTTGGAAGCTTTGTGATGGGTGGTCAAAAAGTGGGATTCCTGAGGAAAAAAAAAGAGTGGACAAACAGGACAGGCATTTGCCGTCAGTGTGTGTGAGACACCAGAGGTGAAAATTTCAGAAATAAAGCAGTTCGTTGTTGCCCAAACCAAGAGGGAAGGCAGGTCTCCTCAGTTAGTCACAGATTTCGTTCTCTTAGAATGCCTCTGGCTCCTCTGAAAAGTCCCAGAGCCAAAACTAGAAGGCCAAATGTGTTATAGAATGGCACGGACATTTGCCAGGATAATTTATCCTCTTTCGTCACTCAAGTTCCAACTGAGGCTGGGAAAGATTGAGAAAGTTTAATTACACTATTCTTCCGAGGCCATTGCAAGGCATTAATAAATAACTTGCTGTGATATTAGCAGTTTCACATCTTACGCCGGCATCATTTTGCCACATTAGTTTAATAATGCCATCATGTAGCTTAGTATTAATGTGATACAGGAGTAAAATTACATGTGCACTTTTCATGTTGTTATATTGAAATCTAGTGTGTCTATGACACTAATACTATTCAAATTCCATAAAATATACAGTCCCTAGTACAAAGACATTTTAATGTTATGTTAGAATAAGAACGCACATCATTACACTTATAGAAACACGCAGCGGAGGAGGAATGAACCGAAGGGCTTACCATTTGTGAGCCCTGGGGAAAACAATCTGAGGATGGTTTCTATACATGACAACTCAAATTCTCCCTTCCCTGGTGATCAGAGGCCTTAGAGGAACAAGAGTCAGAGAATTTTCTCGAAGGGATCAGTCAGTCAATATTTTTGGCTTTGTGGACAATACGGTGGCAACTACTGAACCTGCCTTGGGAGCGCAAAAGCAACCCAGGGCAAAACGCAAATAACTGAGTGTGGCTATGTTTTAATAAATTTTTATTTCTAGACACTGAAATTCAAATTTCATATGTTTTTCACACATCATGAATGAATAGTCTTCATTTGATTTCCTTTCAACCATTTAAAAATGCAACAATACTCTTGGCTTGGGGGCCTTACCTTACAGGTAGAGGATGAGGTTTGGCCCTTGGGCCACAGTTGGCTGACTACTGTGTAAGAAAATTCTGAATCTGCAGGGGCACCAATCCAGATCCAGGATTATGTCTCTATCGGGACACCATGAGTGGATTCAAGCTCTCTTGCCAAACTTATATATGTTAGTATGTATATTTCTAAACTGTCTTTGGTGGGGAGGAGACACAGTCTTTCCTTTCTGTATTCTCCGCTGCCTCTCCTTCCACCCGGAGAGAGCTGGCTTTTGGCTGAGGCAGTGCTCTCACAGCGACACATGCTCTAAGAGCCTGGCCAGAGCACTGAAGGAGGCTGTGACCTTGTTTGTCAAAAATAATAATTCTTTAGTTTAGACCAAGCCTTTGGATGCCCTTCCCTTTCTATTCAGTAGCAAAATATTTCCCAAGCAGAGGCCCAAATTATGCTAGTAAATGTAATACAGTATTTTTGAGCTACTGTATGTAATTTAAAATTTTTAATTTTTCTTAGATGTCATGTCAGGTAGCAGGCTTCACTTCAAATTTAAGACCATCTGAATCCATTTCAAAGTAACATTATAAAATTTATCATATCTGAACTCTATCAGATAACTAAACTTCTTCCCTCACCTTCTTGTTTTCTAACTTAGATCCAATAATGAAGGACAAAGACAGTCCTAACAGACAAAGACAATCCCAGTCCAAAAGGATCTAAGTAAGGCTCAGGCACACTTTGGGAGGAAACCTAGACCTAGACTATCTAGAGCATTTCCTCAATGGAGAAAAAGAGAAGACTGGGGCTCATAGGTGGTGAAAGATGGAGAGGGGAGAGATGAGGGGACAAGGTGGGAGGAAAAGTCATGAGCTTCTCCTTATCATCCTGCATCTCCTTTTCTTGTGTTGCTCCCTCTAGTCCGGTCATCACAGACCTGGCCTTGCCCTCACACCCTGATGGGAGTGAGGGGGCCGAGGCGCTGTCAGCAGTACCTCCGTGGGATGAGGACTACAGCGATGGGAAAGCTAATCATAGCAGTGCCATGACTTTAGGCTGATGTTCTACTTCCAGAAGTGGGTCTAGAATCAGGTTCTTCTTTCACTTAGGCCTTGACCCAGAGACAAGAACTTACTGCGATCTCATATCCCCTGGACATGCTGTAGGAAAAAAGTAAGATTGCTGTCAAGAGAGGGAAGTTAAAATTTAGAGTTTCTGACGGTTTCACAGGTGGGCAGATGGAAAGCTTCTAACATCCCACAAGGCCCCAGGACATTGAATCCCTCTTGTCTATTCTGGGGAAAAATATATTTCCAGTAGTGGGTTTCCATAGGTGTCGGACTGCACTTGTTGCTCCAGGCTATCCCAGAGAGGTGGGCACTGGGGCCATTCTCTATAAAGCCATTTGGGTGTGGTCCTGATTCCCGTTGAGGGATAAGCCTCTGAGAAGGGAAGCTTCCTAGTAACAAAGAATCTACTCATCCTTTGAAAACACGTATCTAGGGGCACCTGGGTGGCTCAGTGGTTAAAGCCGCTGCCTTCGGCTCAGGTCATGGTCCCAGCGTCCTGGGATCGAGCCCCGCATCGGGCTCTCTGCTCAGCAGGGAGCCTGCTTCCTCCCTTCTCTCTCTGCCTGCCTCTCTGCCTACTTGTGATCTGTCTGTCAAATGAATGAATAAAATCTTTAAAAAAAAAAAAAAAAAAACAAAACACGTATCTAAAAGAATAGGCTGACCATAGGAGCCAGTTTGCCTGGGACAATGCCAGGCATTTATAGTCTAATTGTTAACTTTGCCCCTTTCTTTTAACTACCAAATGGGATAACAAATTAAGTTACCAAATTCCAAGGTTAGCTTTCTGTGTCATAAGCAAATCACAATCACCCACTTATAAATTGCCCACTTTACAGGGAAAGCCTCTGACCTTCAGCTACTTTAGGGAACAGTCTGTTTGAAAGTGCCATTTGCTTGGGACAGCTAGCCAATGTGAGGAGAGCCATACTATCCAAAGAACAGAGTCTGTTGCAGTTGGGGGACAGAAAAGACTTCACAAAGAAAATTTTTTGAGCAAAAGGGGAAGGGTGTTGAAGGCAGAAGGGACAGTGGAAAAAAGGCTCAGATGTGCAACTTTTGGGGAATTGAAAGGTGATGAGTATGTCTGAAGTATGGGAACAAGATGGAAGGATGAGCCCTAAGAAAAGAGACTAGAGGGGGAGGTGGGTTCTGGATTACACAGGGGCCTTGATATCTTGCTGGGGAGTTTCAACTTTATCTTGCAGGTCACTGGAATTCATACCTGACTAGCCTTCTGAAAACTCGGAAAGAATTTTAGATGCAGATTTATTCTAAGCCAAACACACAATTTTTTTTTAAAATGTAACTAAGGAAATGTAAATATGTACTGAGTATTGAATATGTTAAAAAGAAACTATCCTTGTATATAATTTTGCAAAAAAAACCACAACGTCCTAAATTTTTCTTTTCTGTGATGTATACTTAAGTACACAGGGATTAAATAATATAATGTCAGGTGTTGCCTCAAAATATCCCAACAGATAAAAGGAGCAGGGATGAAAAAAAAAATGGGGGTAGGTACAGGAAAATGCTGATGGTTGCTTAAGTGGAGGGATGATATCTTGTATTTGGTACCTTTGAGTATTCAAAAATTTTCTTAACAGTAAGTAAAAAAAAAAAAAAAGTGTATGCCCTGGGTTTTACCTCAGATTTACTGAATTAAGATTACTGGGTAATAAGATGAGATGTAGAAACTGATTTGAGGGGTGGTGGATGATGGGCAAGAGGCAGGGAAACCATGTGGAAAGCCAAAGCAATTGTCCAAGAGAGAGACAATGAAGGGTTGACCCTCAGCAGTGGGGGTGGCGAGAGGAGGTAGGCATGAGATGCATCTTGTAGTTTACGAGACAAGACTTAACGTCTGATCAGATGGTGAAGGTGAAGCTGAATGTGTCTCTTGAGAGAATGAATGAGTGAATGAATGAGAAACATAGAAGGAACAGACGGGAACCATGAAAACCAGAGGATTTGCAGTTTTAGCTATTCTAAGTAGTAAAAGTATGAGTTGCCTCTGTTAATATCATTTCAATATTTTTGTCATATTTCTTATTACTTTAAATCACCCCAAGACTTGAATTCTATGCAAGGAATATAATGCAAATCTCTGTTCCATCTTCCAGAAACATGTCTATATTCAGAGTTTCTAGCACATCTGCCTATGAATTAATTTGACCTGATTCACTATTTACAAAGGCACATATCCTCAACCTCATAGCATCCCTGATTCTTTTGCTCTTTTCCTCTCTGCCTTTCCCACTAACCTACCACTCTTGCCACTAGAAAATAAGCAATAGGTCAACACTTTTTAGTGCACAAATACAGTGTCCTTGCCTGTCTTTAATCCTCCCCTAAAGTGTGGAGGTGTACGCAAACACACCTCTGAGACCCCAAGATCTGCTTCATGTGTGCTCTCAGCATTTTCCCCCCAGTCATTTCCTTTTTTGAGTTATAAGAACCTGAGCCTGAGACATGACATCTTTTAGGAAATCCAGTTAAAGCCCAAGCTTTCCAACAACTAGGTTTATATTTGCCCAAGGGACATAATGTGGCCTGTGCGTTCCCTCTGTGTTGAGAACCTCTCTGGAGACCCAGGCTTTTCCTGTAATCACCATAGGCTCTTTGCAGAAAGCTATATTTCTTCCAAGTCTTTCTTTTCATCCCTGTCTGAACCTGCCTTCATCTTCCTAATGGCTAATTAAAAAATTACAACCAAGAGCATTAAATACTAAACCCCTTCCCTGATGTTCTCTGTTTAATTTCTGAGGCCCCAAGCAAAATGTCTTAAAAAGAATTAGAAAGAGCCACCTTTCTGCTTGCAAATTGCATGATGAACAGCATTCTAGAAGGGGCAGAGGCCTTTATTCTAATGGGTAACCCTTCAATGCAAGGTATGCTTGGATATTATTTACATCATATTCCAGAAAGATAAAGTTTGGGGGGGGTCACATTCCCTCCAACATTATGACTTCACTTGTGTTAAAGAATTTTGGTGTGCGTGTGCATGTTTGTATGTGT
Source organism: Martes martes (assembly GCF_963455335.1). Lineage (NCBI taxonomy): Eukaryota > Metazoa > Chordata > Mammalia > Carnivora > Mustelidae > Martes > Martes martes. The sequence goes on along the minus strand of NC_137896.1, from coordinate 83,266,853 downwards.
GTGTGTGTGTGTTTCCTCTTCCCTTGGTGCCTGATTCCATTCTACACTGAAGCAACTGTGAGTTTTAAAACTCACATTTCTTTTTCATTTAAGTTGGAGGTCTGAGCTTGATGAAAACTCATCCCAATTCATGATGTGCACACTTAAGCGGCTGCTTGATTTCATTTGCAAAGAGAGATCTTGGAAGGCAGTGTCTAAATAATAATCAACACAGTGCTCTACTTGCATTTGTTTATACATTATCTTAACACTTTATTACATATTTTAATAGGACGAGAGTTTAAAAGCCGGAATCAGACATAGCCAGCTCGCTCTATTTTAGATTGTTCTTCATCAATTGTTTTTTCTTGTGATTATACAGTTTTACTTTATCATCCCTTTGATAACAATTTCTGCATGAAAATTGACTTTATATTTCATTTTTCCCGTCTGTTATCTTAGCGGCATTCATACGCAAACACCCTTTGTGCTGTGCTGGTAATATAACTGATCAGGCGAAGCTGTGCCATAAGAAATCAAAACCATAATAATGTCTTTGGGTTTTGCATTTTAAATACTGCGTTCATTGTTGCGCTGAGGTTTCTGATCCCTTTCCAGACATTACAGAGATTACCTTTGGTAATGCCTATTTCATTGTACTTTGATATAAAATAATGTGTGTCATAAATCATCTGAGTGACTGTCATTAAACAGAAAAGCACCTACTTAGGATATGTAACAATTTGCTTTTCTAATTTGAAGAAGATTGAAGCATTTTAATTATAGAAGATCTTTGTAATGAGACTGGAATTCAATATAAAATCATACTCTTTACAGAATTGTGGGTTAGAAATAATAAAATCCGTATTCATTAATTTTACATTATTTTTGCAAGTGCTAAATAAAAACATTCTTAAGAGGTTTCCTAAATAAAGCCTTATACTTTTGTCACCATTAATCTCAGAAGAAATTTGTTTACTTATTTGAGAAAAAGGCAAAAAAGAATCACTTGTTATGCGGGTAAGTTCACAACTGAGAATTTAAAAACTTTTCAAATGTAAAGCTGGGAACATCATTACCTAAAAAGTTGAGAAAAAAACAAAGAAGGGGCATAAAATGACAAGGGGTGGGAGGAGAGAGCTATTTAAAGTTATTGGTGTGCTTCATAGTTTCAAGATTGCTTCCATTTGGAATAGGATGGAAGTTTGGAGCCTTTCTCAGTAAAAAACAATTTAAAATTATTGGAGCCCTCCTCTTTAAAGGTGATCAGGGTTCTGCACACAGACACTGTAGCGAGATTTAAAATTATGAGAGCTCTTCACATTGTTTAAAACATTGATTTTTTTATAAAATGGATTTCCCCGTTTTATTTCTTCAGTGACTAGATAATTATAGTAGCCTAGAAACTGAGGTACTTCATTCTGAAACTAGTTTTTCTCTTTGGCTCCTTCTCTTCTCTTTCCTTCTGCCTTTTTTTTTTTTTTTTCTTAATAACTTTTCTCGTTTCCCTTGCTGCTGGGATAGACACATCATTCTTTGTTCTTGCTCATAAATCACTCTGTGACCAAGGAACCAGGAAGTTATTAGGGGTGAAGGGAAGGTCAGGTCAAAAATTCAGATTGATCTAACCTGTTCTTGCAAAATAGCACTTTACCTACCCCAAACCTAAAGCGAAGCGCCAATGCAGGGCTATTCCAATATGACTTTTACTCACGTTTCACGAGGGAAGAGGCTTCTGCAGCCTTTACAGAGTGTGTTACGAAGAGTCGCAGGAACCGCCAGGTTGCCATAGGTAAGTGTTTAGTTACAATTACATTTGCCCACGCACATGGCTTCAAGTACACTTTTACCCTTCTCTGTTTGTCCTTTCTCTCTTCCCTTCTCCCTTTGTCTCTCATTAAAATGGACAGCTAAGACAGAAATCCTGAAGATTCAGTGTGGAGGCTAATTAAATTGCGGAGGGGTCCTTTCGTTGGGAATTGCAGTTGTTGCTTCCTCCCCTATGTTAGAAATTGAGTCTACTGTGAACACACACACATACACACACACACAGAGTCTTACAGAGACTATAGGGATTTGATAAGAGATAATTAATTCAAGGTCCTTAGTTGGGATAACAGATGTGTATTTTCCCCAGTCTTTCTCTCCATTCCAAAAAGAAAATTCCTTCCCCGGCTCTGTCCCCTTCCCCGTTGGTTAAGTTTTTAGGTAAAAGGCGGAAGCAGTGTTGTATGTGTTTTGTAAAAAGTTATATCAAAGTGAATTGAACACGGTATTAAGTTTTTGTCAGCTTGAACTCACACCTGCCACACACAAGGTTTTTTGGCCTTTCGTGCAAATCATAACTTGAGTCTAAATCTAAAGGAACAGGGAAAGCAATAGAGCAAAGCTATCCAGATGTTGCTCAGTCTGTGCGATTGTAAATTTCAAAGTACCAGCTCTCCATCCAGATTTTAGTGCATTGGGAACTATATGAAAATTCCAAGACATACTGGTTTATTGAAATGTCTGGCCATTTCTATATGAATTTTGCAACAGATGTACTGAGGTAAGCAATAAAGCTGTGATAATAAGGAACATTTCCACATCAACTCACTAAACTACTAATCTATAATGAGGACCAAAACTCAGCAGTACAGGAGGGTGATTTTCATTACTATTATTTTTTAACTTAGTGTCAAATGTTTGAATTTTTCTTTGATTTCACTTCTGTTCAAAATTTCAGGAGGCTAGGCTGATACATATATATAAAATATATCTTGCTAGCTGATATATATATATATATATATATAAAATATATCTTGCTAGATGATTCCAAATAAATTGAAAATTGAATTTCAGTTGTCCTTTTTTTTTGTTTTAATTAATTTTATATTTAATAGAGCTGGTTACTGGTTTTTATTTTTATTAACATGTAATGTATTATTTGTTTCAGGGGTACAGGTCTGTGATTCATCACAATTCACAGCATTCACATAGCACATACCCTCCCCAATGTCCCTCACCCAACCACCCCATCCCTCCACCCTCCTTCACTCTCCAGCAACCACCAGTTTGTTTCCTGAGGTTAAGAGTCTTTTATAGTTTGTCTCCCTCTCTGGTTTCGTCTTGTTTCATTTTTTCCCACCCTTCCTCTATGTTCCTGTCTTATTTCTCAAATTCTTCATATCAGTGAGATCATATGATAATTCTCTCTCTCTGATCGACTTATTTTGCTTAGCATACATAATACCCTCTAGTTCCATCCACATCATGCAAATGGCAAGATTCCAATTTTTGATGGTTGCATAATATTCCACTCTGTGTGTGTATACATAGCTTGAACAGACATACACACACACACACACACACACACATAGATAGATAGGTAGATAAATCATCTGTTGATAGACATCTAGACTCTTTCCTTAGTTTGGCTATTGTGGACACAGCTGCTATAAACATTGGGGTTCACATGCCCCTTCATATCACCATATTTGTATCTTTGGGGTAAATACCCAGTAGTGCAATTGCTGGGTCATAGTGTACCTCTATTTTCAATTTTTTGAAAATTTTGAGGAATCTCCATACTGTTTTCCAGACTGGCTGCACCAGTTTGCATTCCCACCAACAGGGTAGGAGGGTTCCCCTTTCTCCGAATCCTTGCCAACATCTATCGTTTCCTGACTTGTTAATTTTAGCCATTCTGACTTGTGTGAGAGGTGTTATCTCATTGAGGTTTTGATTTGTATTTCCCTGATGCTGAATGATGTTGAGCACTTTTTCATGTGTCTGTTGGCCACCTGGATGTCTTCTTTGCAGAAATGTCTGTTCATGTCTTCTGCCCATTTCTTAATTGGATTACTTGTTCTTTGGGTGTTGAGTTTGGTAAGTTTTTTTATAGATTTTGGACACTGGCCCTTTATCTGATATGTCATTTGCAAATATCTTTTCCCATTCTGTCAGTTGTCTTTTGGTTTTGTTAACTGTTTCCTTTGCTGTACAAAAGCTTTTGATCTTGATGAAGTCCCAGTAGTTCATTTTTGCCCTTGCTTCCCTTGCCTTGGGCAATGTTTCTAGGCTGGGGCTGAGGTCGAAGAGGTCCAGTTTCATTCTTTTGCATGTAGTTGTCCAATTTTCCCAACACCATTTGTTGAAGAGACTGTCTTTTTTTCCATTGGATATTCTTTACTGCTTTGTTGAAGATTAGTTGACCATAGAGTTGAGGGTCTATTTCTGGGCTCTCTATTCTGTTCCATTGATCTATGTATCTGTTTTTGTGTCAGTACCATACTGTGTTGATGACAACTTTGTAATAGAGCTTGAAGTCTAGACTTGTGATGCCACCAGCTTTGGTTTTCTTTTTCAACATTCTTCTGGCTATTTGGGGTCTTTTCTGATTCCATACAAATTTTAGGATTATTTGTTCCATTTCTTTGGAAAAAATTGATGGTATTTTGATAGGGATTGCATTAAATGTGTAGATTGTTCTAGGTAGCATAGACATTTTCATAATATTTGTTCTTCCAATCTATGAGCATGGACAGTTTTTCCATTTCTTTGTGTCTTCTTCAATTTCTTTCAGGAGTTATCTATAGTTTTCTGAATACAGATTCTTTGCCTCTTTGGTTAGATTTATTCCTAGGTATCCTATGGTTTTGGGTGCAGTTGTAAATGGGATCGACTCCTTAATTTCTCTTTCTTCTGTCCTGTTGTTGGTGTACAGAAATGCAACTGATTTCTGTGCATTGATTTTATATCCTGAACTATACTGAATTCCTGTATGAGTTCTAGCAGTTTTGGGATGTAGTCTTTTGAGTTTCCCATATAAAGTATCATATCATCTGCAAAGAGTGAGAGTTTGAACAGCTGTCCTTTTTATAATCATTAAAAATAATACAGGAACATATTACAGGCCTTTGAAGTTATCTTAACAAAAATTTGATATCATTTTATCATTATATGTAAGACCCAAGAAGCCCAAATCTGATGCTTGGAGTCCCTTGGAATTCAAAGTTTGGGTCTGATTCTCACAGTCTATGCTGGGAGGAGAGTATCACATTCCAGAAGCTGGGGGCTTGGCCTGGGCGTGTCTTTAGTGGTGACCATTGACTTCACAGGTCATACCTCTGCATGAAGAAGGTGCACCATCTCGATAGGCTTTTCTTACAGCTTTCTCATTCTTAGCCACTTCCCAGCTGACTCCTCTATCTGAGGAGTAATAGAACATTTCAGGATTCAGTCCCAGGAATGAGACCCCTGAGGTTGATTCTAAACCATTTGTATCCCTTTCAGGGATTTGCAAAGCTGTGCGATTAGAGTTTGGGGATGAATGGGCCTACCCTGAATTCCTCACCATTCCCCTTAGCAAGACTGACTATTGATCACACAGGTCTTGAAATTCGGGGAAAAATTAAACAATTAAACAAAACCAAAAATGAAATCACATCACTTATTTGATAATATGTGGAGCTTTTTATTCTTTCTCAACCTCTTCTCTACTAACCTGTGGTCACTGGAAATTAGATTTTTTTTTTTTAATGATTAATTTAACCAGGAAGACTCCAAGAGACGTGGGAAGTACAGGAGGCAGTCTAGGGGACGAGGAAGGGAGTGGAGGCAGGTCCGCAATCCAGGATATGGCTATAGGAGAGCAGCCTGAAGGGCAGGGCTGTAGGGAGGCTGACAAATAAGCATGTCATAGAACACGTGCAAAGCAGTTACAGAGGCCTCGGCCTTGTCCTCCTTAAGCTCTATTTTTTGGTCACATTTGGGAAATATTAGAGCCATTAAGATTCATTTGCTCTTCTCTGGATTTTGAAAATTATTTTCCTGACATTACTCAGTTTTCCCCAAGTAGGTTTTGTTTATTTCTTTTCTTTTCTTTTCTTTTTTTTAACTATAACATGGTCTTCACTGGTCACTTCATATATTTTCCTGTTACTTATTTTGGAAGTCCTCCAGCCCTAGGAAAACAAACAAACAAAAACGCCAAGCAGGAGGAGGTGGTGGTAGATATAAAAAGAAGAGACCTCTTTTTACTGAGACAATCAGCTCTGTCTTCTCTGAGCCGGGTAGCAGAGGTTTTAGTGGGGCCTGGGGCAATTCCCTTTTTGTTGTTTTTTTGTTTGTTTCTTTGTTTTTCTTTGGAAACTCTTAGTATATTAAAAAGCAAGCATGGTCAAAGCATGGATGAAAAATTGTAGTATACTTTAAATATTTACATTTAACAATCAGTAGTTGTGAAACCCAGAAATACAATGACCACATACTGAAGTTAACTTGAAGATCAAAAGTCAAAATTTGAGGCTTTTTTTTTAAATGATTTTACCCATTTATTTGACAGAGAGAGAGGGAACACAAGCAGGGAGAGTGGGATAGGGAGAAGCAGGCTTCCCACCAAGCCCAATGTAGGGCTCAATCCAAGGACCCCGGGATCATGATTGGAGCCAAAGGCAGACGCCCAATGACTGAGCCACCCAGGCACCCCAAAACTTGAGGCTTTCACGAATGTGAACCATGGGACAGATTCCCAGCCTACTTCTCACTGCCCAGCTCTAAGCAGCACATAGGCCTGTCTGTGACTGTGTAACCTACATATTGTGGGCCAGGTACCTCATGAAGGGCCTGGCCAGTGGCAGAGCTCAAAGATAGATTAGTTTCCTTTCCCTTCTGCCCTTTTTTTTTTTTTTTTCCATTTTATTTAGACCTATCCTAAATAAGTTTTGAGCTACCCAGGGAAGTACAGGCTTTATTCTGCCATCCTGCTTTCTCCTGTTGTCCTGATGAACTATTTCTGAGAACCTAGAGCAGCTTTGATCTGCTTTAGTCAGCTTTGTTCTTTTTTTTTTTTAGTTTAATTTTTACTATGAAAAATTTCAAACATGCGCAAAGATAGACTAATATAAGGAACCCCCATTTACCCATCACTGATCTTGAGTGATGATCAGTGATGCACTTTAAAATACACATCTGTGCCAATGGCTGTAGAAAGATGGCGGTGGGTGCTTTTGCTCCACCACAGTCTCTGTTCACACCTGTGTGTTCATGGAATGAAACCTCATACACCTGCATCCACAGAAGGCTTCGTAATTGCTTTTGAACCAGGAAGACCGTCTCATTGCCATGGAGAGGGAGAGTCAAATGAATAAGGTTAGAATGACTTACTCCTAAGTGGATGCTTTCTCATTCTTAATTTCAGGCTTGGAAGTAGCTTAAAGATGTTTATTAACAACGAGAGTTAAGAGGGAAAAACCGCTGGCTGTACTCTGAAACATGTTTTCTGCTTAGTTGCTTCATTGAGAGAAGCCAGTTTGTGTGTGTGTCTATGAGTGTGTGTATACAAATGGAAAGAAAAAAAAAAAAAGAAATGGGAAGAAAAATCAAGATGGAGAGATAGAAATACCTCAAGAAAAGTGAAATTGTAGCTGTGCTTCTCCCTAGACTAGGATCTTGCAGAGCACACCTGGCTTCTGGAAGGGAAGCTTTTCTTACTGTCAGGGATAATGTTAAGTACAGGGCACAACAAAGGGTATTTAACAAGGCCATTGAGGTATCCCACTGTGTAAAGGGAAGTATACAGTTCCATAACCAGGTTTTCTTTCTTTTTTTTTTTTTTTTAAATATTTTTATTTATTTATTTGTCAGGGAGAGAGCAGAAGCACAGAGAACTGCAGGCAGAAAAGGCAGAGCAGGCAGAGGGAGAAGCAGGCTCTCCACTGAGCAGGGAGCCCGATGTGGGACTCGATCCCAGGACCCTGGGATCATGACCCGAGCCAAAGGCAGATACTTAATCGACTGAGCCACCCAGGCGTCCCTGTATCCAGGTTTCCCTTTGATATTATTATCATATGATGATACGGTTCCTAATGAAAAACTGTGCCAAAGATGGAGCAGAACTGACTCGGCACTAAGAGTGCTTATTTATGTGCTGTTAGCACGTGCCAGTTTAGTAAATAGAAGGACAGGGTTGCAGCCAGTTTTGGCGGCAACTGGGAATTGTGATACCCACTTTAGGGCTTTACCACCTGTAGGTGAAGGCTCTAACACTGAAGAAGTTACTTAATCTCTGTGTATTTCAGCTTACCCACCTGTGAGAGCCTAAATTCTTGCTTCTAGAAGGATGAGCGCCAAGAATGTTGAAAGGGTGATGGGTGGTTGTGAACATAAAATGCTATGGCATCCTTAAAAAAAAAAAAAAAAAAAAAGATGCTCTCTCCCCAGTCCATATTTTGTCCCATTCCACCGAAGGATCCAGATTCTGGGCTGGCTTCAATGGCTATGCAACATATGCAGGCACAAGGTTCCCAAACTTGTTTAACGTGATGGCACCATCTTGAAATTCTTAATAGTTAAACAAAGGGCACCCCATATTCATTTTGCACTGGGCCCCACAATCCTGTAGTCAGTCCTGTCCAGAGGCTGACATCAGGAAAGCTAAGATTCTAAAATATATGAGAGGAAAACTTGAGGTCAAGGGGACCTCAGAGAAGCTTGTTAAGATCTACCTACCCTGGGGGAATTAAAGCAGATGTCCTATAGATTGTCATTTCTTGGTTTCTTTCTGCTGTATCATTTCACTATGCCAAGCATTATTCAGAAAGTTCAAAGGTTTTTATAGTCTTTGAAACACTCCATTCTTTAACATTGGTTACATTTTGTTGGTTAAAATTTGAACATATCTTGCTTTCAATGAAAGCAAACTCTTTTTACTGCGTGATTTCTTCTAAAACTTGGATTTTCACTCGATTTTCAAAAGAACATCATTGTTTGTGGTCCTATTTGCCTGTTCAGAGCTTGTAGGACCAGGGGTGATAATCAAACATCTTAGATTACATGTGTTTTTAACTACTTGTGTTTTTAGCTACTTCTGAAGATGGCTAAGGAAGGAACACCACCTATCTTTAAGAAATTTTTTTCACAAAAAACTTTACATCTCAGTGTTTGGGGAAAAGAGAGCCCTCAGGAAAACAGCTAATGAGGAGCCTGCGGCCTAGGTTAGCAAGATGGGGTGAGAACCCACTTGGTGGGCTATGGGAGATATGTGGGGCCTGACCAGAACCCAGGTCATCTATGGAATCTGCGTTTTTATGAAGTCTCCAAGGTGCCAGGGCACCTAGTCAGCACAGTGCTAGTTCTCTTCCACATTTCCCCAGGCTACAAAACAACTGGCCTTTTAAATTGCTAGAGGGTTTTCATTTGTTTTTTGTGTAGGAAGCAACACCTCAAGTACCATAAAACCTCTTTCCTACCATGAGAACAGACACAAAGTGGGGTTGCCCCCAAACCATAACTTGCACAGGCTGGATATATGTTACAGTTGGAAGAATTTAAAAAAAGATTCTTCCTTTTGTTCCCACTCCAGTTTAGCGCTAACTGGAAGAGAGACCTAGAAGTCAGACAGATGGAAACTAAAGTATCAGCTTGGAGAACCATGCTCAAGTCCATGGACAACTGAGTTTGCAAACACTGTCGCTCTGTACTAGAGTCATATTCACTGGGTCACAGCAAGGGAAGCGTTGGCATGAGAAGTCCAAGGCAGGAACCCTGGGCCAGCAGAAAACTCCGTAAGACAGAAAGAGCAAGTGCCAACCATTCCTTAGTTCCTTCTCTCTGGCTCACCAACCGGACAAAGCAGTAGAGATGTGAGAAGAAAGCAACTCTGATTGTGCAAATTACTTCCTATGAAAACATGAGGATTGAGAAATAACCGTTTCCCAGCAACAAAAACAGCTATTCCTCTTGAGTTTAATATAGGATATCGAAAAGTAAAATGCCATGAATACACAAGCCAATAATTGAGAAATTTTTTTAGTGTTAAAAACATGTCCTTAAATCCTGTAAAGAACATGGACTAGCCCAAAAAATCTTGTGTCATTTAAGGAAGGAAAAAGCTTACTTTCAAGAACTTTTAAACTTACTTTAATAACGTGCAAAACAATGGCCACGTTAATAATGTTCTTATTTCTTATTCATGAAAATTTCCATTGGAATGTCTACATAGCTATACTACAACAGACCTGTTCAAGGTTCTACACACTCTGGGAAGTAGGCAGGCATTTCTTTAGGAAAGCCTTGAACTCATGATAATGACAGCAATGAACTCAATAAGGATGTCCCATCTGCCTGAATTAGGGGTGCTTTACCATATCAGTAAATCCAGGTTGGTGACACGGGGAAAAATGTGGTCACCCAAAGACCTTTTATGGTTTTTGTCACTGGGCTTCCTGTTCCCTAGAGATGTCAGTTTCCCCTTCAACCCCTCCTTAATGAAACTATTCATTTGGCTGAGGCACTAAGAGGCTCCCCAAGGCAGGAGGGCCTCCTCTGAGCCAGTCTGAGGTGCTGGCCCTTTAAGACTGGCTTGCACAGGAGCCCATTCAGGCTAACCTGAAACCCAGCAGTGCCAGGAGTAGATTCAGTTCTGGTTTGAGTTAAGCTGGGTCTGAGAGATTCTCTTCCTTTACACAGAATGTTTGCAAACATTAAAAAGTGCACTGGGCTTCTTATTTCAGCGTGAAAGCTTTATGGTGTTATGGGACAAAGAGGAAGGTAATTCAGTTAGGGAGTAACACAATCACCTTTGATAAACTACACTTTTAGGTCGTCTTGGATGCGAAAAGGGCACTGGATGGGGGCAGGGTGGTCTCCTTGACTAATTTATTCCCAAAGTCTGCCAGTGTTGGAAAGGAAGGGTACTGGCTGGCTGTCAGATTTTCTGCTGCTGTACCCTGTTGGAGGGGATGTTTTGTCTATTTGCAGAGGGCAGCAGCCTCTCTTTCAAGTGATTTGTTATAATGACGATGATTATTGTTGGATGATTATAGTCACCCACTGGCAGGATTATAGTTAAAAATTTGGCAGTGTTTGCATTATAAATGACTATTTTCACAGCTCAGCCATAAAAGTTTACTTAGGTCTGAAATTTGATATACAAGTTCTCCATCCAGGAGTGCTTTCCTTTCAAACAGAATTTTAAAAAATGGTTAATAAAATTGGTCTGTCTAATTTTCCTGAGTTATATGAGTATTTTGGAAAAACAGAAATGTATCATTTGCATAGAACCTCTCCACTTTTCCTCAGTTGGCCTTGAGTTTAAACAAGATGCTATAAAATTTAAATTATTTAAACTGAGCTTGGATGTATTGGGAAGACATGATATTGTGCACAGGGCTAGACTAGAGAAAAGGAGAGCAGACAGTCTTTCTATTTAACTTTAAAAACTCTATCTATGGCCCACAAGTAGAAGCCCTTTTGGAACAATTATCACTTTGCATTTTCATTATGCATTTTATACCTCTAAGTACATAATCACCTGCTCATGTCTATCTGATAAATAATGAGATTTTTATTTCACATTTGCATTGTTAATTACAGTATATTACAGAAGTAAGATACCAGGCATCTGTTATTAATAGAATGTAATTTTTTTTTTAAATAACAAGGGCACTTTAAATAGACAAAGAGAAAGAACCCTTTATTGGAGGCCACCCAGATCTGTTGATAGCTTTTCATTTGCACTTTAAGGTAGATGAGGCAGGAATAGCGGAAAATACCACACGAATTGAAGCTATCAAGATAAAATATAAATGTGACTTACAGCCTGGCAAGAGTTTACTTCCTTACCCTGGACGAAGTAGTCAGTTTTGTAAATGCCAATGCAATTAGAATACATTTAATGCTGAAAAGTTGAAAAGTCCAACCCATGAAATTCCCTCTGGTCACAATATGAGGGTCCAGTTGAGAGAGCCAATTTTAAGTCTCAGGATCATTATCTTTACTACCAAAAGATGATTCTTCTCAGCAGGGTCATTTATTTCCCCCACTCCCATGCCTGGGGTCTTACTGAGAGTAGTGTGGTGAGAAAAGCAACAGGCAAAAAAAAATCTAGGAGCCTGGGAATTCTCCATCTGCCTACTACAATGACCACCTGGATTGGTGGTTACCTCTCTGAGTAAAGTAGGAGTACTGGAACTGTACTAAGCATCAGAGTGCAAGGAAGACACCAGGAAAAGCAGATGCATGATAAGAATGCAAAATAATCAAGTAATGACTGACCTTTGGGGAACACTCTGCATAGGTCAGTGTTGGGTGTATTCCTTTTGCCAATAGATTTACCACCTTATGAACTGCCACAGAGGGATACAGAACTGTTCCAGAACCACAGACTCCCTCAAGTTGCTTCTTAATAATCACACCCTCTATCCAACCTAACCTGATGTATTCTCCATCACTATGATTGTCATTTTGAGAAAGTTACAGAAATGGAATCATACAGTGTATAGCCCTTCGAAGCTGGTTTTCCACTCAGGATAATGCCCCTGAGATCCGTATAAATTGTTCATGTATCAATAGTTTACTCCTTTATATTGCTGAGTAAATTTTTATTGTATGGTTGTAGTGCTGTTTGCTTATCCATTCACTCATGGAAGGAATGTTGGGTTGTTTCTGGTTTGAGGTTATTATAAATAAAATTGCTATAAATATTCATGTACAGGTTTTGTCCAAAGACAAGTTTTCATTTCCTTAGGAGAAATACACAGAAATATGATTGCTGGGTCATATGATAAGTATATGTTTAACTGTATATGAAACTGCTTGTATAACTGTTTTCCAATACAACTTTGAGACTTTACATTCCTACCAGCAAAGTATAAAAGATGCAGTTGTTCTGCATCCACACCAGCATCTGGTATTATCAGTATTTATCCTTTAGCCATTTTAATAGGTGAGTAGTGGTGTATGTCCTTGTAGCATTAATCTTTTAATTTCTCATGTATTATTTATTATCCATATATCCTCTTTGATGAAGTGTCTGTTCAAGTTATGTGAAGTATCAAGTTCAAGTCAAGCTTTGAAGAAGTTTTCTTCTGTGTTATGCCTGCACTCTCCCTAGTGTATCTTCACAAAAAGCTGTAGTAATAAATTAAATTTCTCTCCAACTATTGTGAATGCTGGCCATGCTGTGATGGGACACAAGGCAGCATTCAAAAAAAAAAAAAAAACCAAAATCTTGTTATTTTCTTCTAATATATCTTTTCTTGGTTCTATATTCCATGTCTCTATGCTAGGAATATTTCTTTTGGCTCTTTCAGCAGGGACAGAAAAATCTCACTAAATCCAGATGACAAAAGGAAGAGGGAGAGTGGAGCCAGGATGCCACAAGCAAAATTGTAGGGAAAAGACATTTTTAGAGAGATGTAGGTAGATTAGAAGTCTGGCTCCTATCAAGAAATCATCAGTTATGTATAAATATTAAATGTACCACAATAGTTGCTTTGGTGGGTGGCTAACTCTAGTAAAAACATAGAGTGAGAATTCAGAGTTGACTTTACAAAAGGAATCTTTCATCCAGCTTTAGAGTACATTCAAAGTATTAGTTGTCTTGAAAAATCTCACTTTTCCAGGTCTGGATTTTTTTCTTAAGACATCTAAAAATTCCTAGGAGAGTGTGTTTTAAAATTTTACGTGTGTAAGTATTTAAAAGTATGTTAAAGTAATCTAAGTAAAATAAAATTTATCATAATCTTTGAAAATCTAATCAAAGCACACATCTCCTTTAATGGAGAAGAAAAGGTGTGACTTAAGAAGTGAAGAAATAATGAAAGACCCTTAATATGAAGAAGATTTATTTTGAGGATCTTTTATATTGGAATTCCTTTACTTTAAAGCTACCCCCTTACATCTGGGCGTCCAGACTCTCTGCCTTGTGTGCTACCTGTTAGAGACTCTGCTTTGGCCCAATACAGGTGCTTCCCTCCCTTCAAGGAGAAGATTCTGAGCAGTCAGTGGAATGCCCACTTGGAGCCTGTTCTACCCCATCCCCCTTCAGGAACATCTCGGAGCCAAGGGACCTTGAATTCCCTTCCTAGAGGGATTGAATCTGCTTCCAGGGCCAACACAGGCCTCTTCCTTAACACCTCTTTCATCTTCTTCTCCAGGGCTAACCAGGCTTCTGGGATGCTCACTGAGAGGGTCCAAGTGTGCCAGGAGTGGCTTTTGTGGGATATGGTTGTGGACTGTGAGTATGCACTACACGCTAAGGTTTCCCATTCAAGTGTGTGAGGCCTTCCCTGTCCAGGATGGGGCCAGGCCTTCGGGTGCGGGTAGGAGGTGGGGAGCATTTGTACTCTAGCTCTAGGCCCCACAAACAACACTCAGTTGTAAGAATGACCTGTAAGTTTTCAGAAGAAATACATTTCAAGCTCCACCTCAAAATTCACCAGTGCCACAACTGAGATATTTCTGCTTTTTAATTCATGCGGTATGTTTCATATCCTAACAGAGGTACTCTTTCTGACAACTCCTATAATACTTAGTCTGTACTCTGCGTTTAGAACTTAATTCTATTCTGTCACTTACAATGAGCTGTTGTTTTATTTGAGTTCTATTTTCTTTTGTCTCCAACTAGACTGTAAGTCCCTAGAGACGGGAAATAAGACGTATGCTTCAGTGGTATGTACCTACTATATCTAGCAGAATTTTGAATACAAAGTAGGCAATAAATATTTGTTGCTTGATTGATAAACCTGTAATGCCTTATAAATATGTTAAGCAAGACTTAGGCTCACAGTTTTAAAACCCAAGTTTGTTGAGAAAAAGAAGCAGTTTCTCAGGTACAAAAGGAAACAATAAATTGGGGAAGGGAGAGTAAAGTCAAAGGAAATCATTTGAGCATCTGGCTTAGTTTGCACAGACCCCTTCCCCTTCCCTGTGTCCCACCATCACCTCAGTCTTTAAAATTGATAGGCAGACCTAGGTAGGATCTAGGAGACAGGGCCAATTTCAGTTGTAAAAACAGTGGTAAGCAAGGGATTTGAAGAGCTCTGTTGTTTCACAGCAAACAACTTATTTGTGCCCAGATCAAAAGTAAATAAACAGAATGGTTTTGAGTGTGATTAAGAGGATTACATGTTAGAGAATCTGCTTTTGCTATTACGGCACCATCAACAGAAACTGCCTCTGCTTTTCTGCTCTGACACTACCAAAGTTTCCCATTAAAATATCAACAAAAGTCAGTTTATTCTTCTCAAAATCAGTTTCTATTATTTTTCTAAGGTTGGTAGCATGGATTCTTTACAGTTCAAGGTTTTAATTTGCCTTATAACATAGCATGATTTGAGGTGGCTGTTTTTAGACTCGACTAGCCTTGCCAGCTGCCTGTATGACTGGGTCTACTCTGAGAATGGGACCATGCTATCCATATAAAGCAGAGGATCTCGGAGTGTGGTCCAGGGACCACGGGGAGCCCTAAGACTCTCAGGAGGTATGCAGAATCTATGCAATTTTTGTAATGATACTGACATGTTATTGGCCTTCTCACTCTCATTCTCGTATGAACATACAATAGAGTTTTCCAGAGGCCACATGACATGATGACACCTTTGCTCTGAGGAATAATGGACTGTGTCTTATGTATTCTGGGATCTTAAAGATTTCTCAGTCTCAATTTCTTTCTTTTTGTTGTCGTTTTTTTTAAGATTTCATTTATTTCTCTGAGAGAGAGATAGCAAGAAAGAACACAAGCAGGGCGGGGTGAGGGAGAAGCAGTCTCCCCTCTTAACAGAGAGCCCAACGAAAGGCGGACTCAATGCCAGGACCCTGGGATCATGACCTGAGCCGAAAGCAGATGCTTAACCAATTGAGCCGCTCAGGTGCCCCTTAATTTCTAATATAGAAAATACCTATAGACATAACCCACATAAATAAAAACCTCTTTGGGGTCCTCAATCTTTAAGAGTATAAAAAGAGTCCTGGGAGTAAAAAGTTTGAGAAGCACCACCTTAAAGACAAAAAGACTACCTAGATCTTTAGTTAGTCCTTGAGTATACCAAAGTTCAGGGGAAAATGAGAGAAATAATTGAAAGGTAGAAAATCAGGTTTATAAGAAGAGGTGAAAGCAATGGGGATTGATCAGCCTGGAGAAGAGCAGCTGGAGAGATGCCTTAATAATGATCTTCAGGTATGTGCAGGGCTGCTGTACAGAACAAGGAGAGGCTGGCTGACATGCAGTGTGTGAGATTCAAACCGGAGATAAAGCAGGCTTCTCTGACAGGCGCTGTTAAACAGCAGAGTGGGTGACTGACAGGCTTGTGGCATCTCCTCCTCTGGAGGTCTTTAAAAACCAGCTAGATTTCCATCTGTCTGGTCTGATTTAACTCTGGCCGTGCCAGAAAGCCGAGGGGATGGAACAGATGATGTCTTGGGCTCTTCTTCCAGCCCCTTGATTCTGTAATTAACTTGATGAAAGGAGCTGTGGTGATTTGCAGTGCAGGGTTTGGACAGGAATGTGCTTGCCGATCTTGGGATAGGTCTTGTGTGGGAAAGCCAGAGGTTAGCTTCATGGCTGGTGGCGATCTGTATCATCCAGTAACATGATTGATGCCTGGAGACACCCATTTCAGGTCAGACGTAGAAGGATTGGGCCCTAGCTCCCTGCCTAACCTTTCTCCTTATCTAAGATCAGTGAGAAAATGAATTTGATAGGTTGATTTTAGTCAGCTTAGGTGGGACCTGGAAAATTTCAAATATTAGATGTAAATGTAGGTTTGTGGGTGTGAAATTCTCATGATTCCAAAAGAAAAGTAAATGCAGTTCTTAATTTTATAGAAGGACAGTATCAAAAAGTCCAAATGGAAAGTATGAGAATAATGCTTTTTGTGGACATAGCCTTTCAATTTTCCTATATGGTGGTGCTTTATTTTTCCTTACAGAATCAGAAGAATTACATTCCTTTTTGCTTTCAAAGATACTGCATTTTGGAAAGTAGAGTTTGACATTTCCCTTTATTGGGTCAGAGATCTGGAGCATCAACCAAATTCCAAGGCAGTTTGTTTCCTTTGCTTATCACTTGAATTTCCCTGAACAAAGTGCCTGGGCCAAAAAAAGAGGAAGGAAGGAATGCAAATTTGCTGGGCTTACTGCTGGATCCTGAGTGTAGGGACAACACAGAAGAAATCAGTAAAACCATCTGGGATAATGAGCTGGATTAGAGAACATAAATGAGATTTTATCTAAATGTAGACCCAATCACCATGGTCTGTGTTGACACTTAAAAAATATTTGGATCATGCATTAGCCTGTCTTTGGTTGATTGATAGAAAGCAGAGAAAGACTACAGAGCTGGGAAGACCCCCTTGGGTACTTTTCACAGTGTAGTTTGATCAGATATCATTCAGGAAAACAACCCTGGCAGATAGCAGATAACCCCATTGTGGGAAACGATTACCAGGCTCTACCTATCTCCAAAAGATTCCAAGAGGCTACTGACCTCTCTTTTGACAAAGCCTTGGTGTTGAATGAGATGGGAAGACCAGGCCTGGGGCAACATGGTAAATGTGCTTTCTGTTCCAGAGAAGAGAAAAGTGGGATAATTTCATAGAAGCTGTAAGACAATAAACCTCTTTAATTATTAAGACTCATATCATGCAAATACTTAATTATGCCCCTTGATGCTTGAAAGAAAGGGGGAAAAAAGGGAGCGAGGAAGGAAAGGAATTTCTGTTTGAATTAATCTAGGAAAAGTATAATTCCAAAAGTTATCTAGTAAAATATCACAGATGGAATTTTAAAATGAGTTTGACAATATCCTTGTTTCTCATAACCACTTTTGCAGCTAAGCTAGCTAAAACAGCAAAGGTAAGGACAGGCTGCTGCATAAAAGCTTATCTTCTTCATGGCTTAAGAAGGAAATATTCTTCTTTCTGGGCCCAGAAAACTTGTGACCCTGTAGATCTGAGTAAGACTTTATGCCTAGAAGAGGCAACCATCACTGCTTTGCTTGTTGTTTTGTTTTGTTTTGTTTTGTTTTGTTTTGTTGTTGTTGTTGTTTTAAATCCCCATTTTAAGCCAGTGGCAACCCAATCTGGAGGCTATGGGTGTGCATTAAGGAACTTCACAGTTTGAAGCTTTAACCTTCCTTCGCTTCATTTATCTAAGTTGTTCTTCAAATCCATCCTTTTGCCTACTGTGTTCTTCATTGTGCTTTCCCCCAACTGCCTTCCAACCAAAGTTCTGCTTTTTCTCCAAGACTCAGCTCTCATTCTATTGTGGCCTCCATACCTCCCAGAGCCTTGGACCACCGCCTACCTGCTGCATAAACCTATCTTTTTTTTTTTTTAATTTAATTTTATTTATTTATTTGACAGACAGAGATCACAAGTAGGCAGAGAGGCAGGCAGAGAGAGAGAGAGGAGGAAGCAGGCTCCCCGATGAGCAGAGAGCCCGATGCGGGGCTCGATCCCAGGATCCTGGGATCAGGACCTGAGCCGAAGGCAGAGGCTTTAACCCACTGAGCCACCCAGGTGCCCCTGCATAAACCTATCTTAAGACTTACTACCATTTGCTTTGCATTAGAGTTAGCTGTGAGTACGTCCGCATTTGTCACTGAGTTGTGTGCTCCCACAGGGCAGGTGCCAAATTTTTTTTTTCAGATCTGTCTTACACCTAGTAGTTGCTCAATTAATGTTTACTACCAAGTCAACCCTGACCTTACACATCTTCTCCAGAAAAGGAATAAGATCCAGAAACTAACTAGTAGATTTCACTTCTGGATATATATTTATTAGACCATTCAGTAAAACAACATAACTTATACATTCAAAAATAGAAGTAATGCGAAAATCCATTTCTAAATGCACATTTATTCATTATAATTCAACAAGTTAGTGACTGAAAGAATGCACATAAGTGAATGCACATGTATGATATATGTTTATGTATGAATATAGACAATTCATATCTATATTTTAGTTTTTCTGCCACAAACCAAACAAAATCAAGAAGAACTAGAAATGAACAAAACATTTAAAACATCATACTAAAATCCTTGGTGAATCATATCCTGATTTTTATATGAAAAAAAAAATGAGGAAGAGTAGAATAAGTTATTTTATTACTTTGTAACTTCCTAACAGAATTTTCTTAGTTTTATAAAAGTACTGTGCTTTGAAAGACTGATACATTTTTAAAATTTTTATACTAATAGTTACCTGCTGAAAAAATATGTAAAGATGACATCTAAAATGTAATATAGTCACTGGTTTTATTTTTCCTCTGTCCTTTATGTGGGGAAAATTATGAATTATTTTCAAGGGAGCAACATCACATTTCCACAGATGGGTACTTTCTAGGAAAAATGTAAATTGCAGAACAAATAATTTTTCCCCCATGGGAAATGATCTCTGTAGTTGTTACAAAGCATTTAAAATGAAAAACACGTTGAATAATTGTTGTTGGAGGAGACAAAATTGCATTTAAGTTTCTGCATGACCTGAGTATTTATTCTCTCCCTTTCTGATTCCTCCACCAAATTTCTTTTTTAAATCAGGTTTCAAACTTGCATTAATTTCTGCTTTGTGTGAATTTAGATGTTTGGGAGTCTGTGCAAGTGTATTTTATGCTACATTTTTAAAGCTTCTTTTGGGAAATTCGTTTTTGTAAAGTTCACTATGCTTGATCACAAGGATATTTTTTTCTTGTTAGGGGCAGAAGTCAACATCCCATTTGTGTGTGTGTGTGTGTTTTAATGTACAGAACCAGAAACACAGAGTGGGTCCCACAGCCTGGCAGTGGCAGAACTTGGTTTGACTACATTTTGGGGTTATTTTTTATATTCCACTCTTTAAAAAATTTGCACTGGTTTGCTTATTTTTCAGCAAAATAATGCCCTTCGAAGAGACTGTATCGATCACAACGTTCATGAAAAGTGAAGAATCAGTGATCTAAAGAACATAGGCTCTAAAAAGATTGACTTGAAAGCATTTCTCATTTTATCCTTCAGTTCTCCAGAAGGTCCTGGGGAGAAGCACTTTCAACGTTGATATGAACAGGGTTCTCAGTGTAGAATGGACTCCAAGTTTGGTTAGACCACAATGAAGTGTGTTGAAAGCCATTAGCAATTAAGAGCATGGCTCTGTGCTGATTTGCTTTATGGTATATTTCATGCTGCTCATGCACAGTAGGTAATACACATGGATTCAGCATAAATTTAATTTTGCACATTAAGTAAAGTGCAATAGATAAATTATGCCTGAAGAGGAGCCACCAGCTGCTGTAGCCACTTCAACTAATGTACCCCGGAGGTGCCTGAGCACATCTCTTGTGTCGAACCACTAATGCATCCTGGATATCTGCATGGATACATTTGCTGTGTGAAGCCAGGAGTAGCCTCCTGGCTCTCAGGGAGGGGCCAAGGAAGGGAACTGGTCCAGCTTCCTGGGGCTGAGCTGCCCTCCCCTCGGCCCCCCAGGCTCTTGAGCATGCTTTGCCATGCCTGGCCTCATTCAAGGGCTTGGTGGAAGGGTCCTAGACAGGATTTTCCCACGACCTGGGGAAGTGAGAAGGAGCAGAAGGGACCCCAAACATCTCTCCCCTGGCTTACTTGAAGAATCCTGAGTCCATATGAAATGGGCATTCCACTGAGAATTCAGAGATCGGAAAGGATGCATTATTGCAAAGATGGCTGAATTAGAGCTGCTGGGGGAACACTTACTTTTGAATTTCTTGGCAACCTTGGACCTCATTTCTCAACCTTAATGTTCACTTTATGGTCATTTTTTTGTATTTAATATATCTACATCCCATACAGGGAATTGAAGCAGAACACTCTGAAGGCTTTAAGGAAGAAAACAGATCTCCACTCTGTGGCAAGATTCATTCCTGTGGCCGGGGAATGGTGATGACATGCTTTAAGTTATCTGAGATGAGTAAGCAGTTACAAGTTCCACTGGAAATGTGGCTCCAGTCATTTTCAGCCAAACCCTGATAATGGAAGTTTCATCCTCTTGGCCATCCTCTCCTGGGGCCCTGTGACTGCACCTGTTTCAGGCCTCTGCTGTTTCCCACGAGGTGTGGAGGAATGCCTCATCAACACCTGTCATTGTGTCCTTTTGCCTATCGGAAGCACCCTACCAGGACTGGCTTTCTCCTACTAGTCCATTTGCCATACCCTCTTCTGCGGTAAATGGACTACAAGAGTAGCTGCTGCTGCATCCTAAAAAGGAAACCTAAACACACTGAGGCATGTGACGAGGGCAGACTGGACAATCAAACAGTAGTAACAGGAACCACTTACCACACTTCACCCCCATGCTAAGTCCTTTACATGCATGATGTATCTAAATTCTCACGGAAATCCTTGTATCATTTTCATTTCACAGAGGAGCAACCTGAGGTTTTGAAATTCAAGTTACTTGTCCAAGGGCTAACGCGACTAGTAAAAAAGAAGAGCCAATGTTCAAATCCAGACAGCTGGATATAGGACCCATGTTCTACACCATCACATTACTCTGACTTATACTGAACTTCAGTGCACTTTGCCTTTTGGGCTACAATTCTTTTCCCTGTAAGACAGCAGAAGTTTTCTTCAACTCACTTTAAAAAAAAATTTTTTTTTTTTAATTTACAGACAAAGCAGATCACTTTGCCTTTAAATGGAAACTTTCTTTTGAAAGGAAACTTGAGATATTCTTCATGTAGGAAATCTATTTGTGATGATCGGTTTCTGTTCTCTCTGATGTTCCAGAGAAAGATTCTAAGATAAGAGCGAAAAGAGACTCCTGTTACCCATTAGTTAGTTGATTGATTTAGAGATCAACCTCGCTTTGGAGATTTCCAATGCTCCTTCTATAAGAACACAAGTCACAAGAGTAACGGATTCTTGGTCTGTCAAGGCCCTCCCTTGGGCTCACTGAGAAGGATCTAGGAGGGACCCTTCCAAGGGTGCCCTGGAGCCTATGTGCATGAGCTTCAAGAGCGCTTTGTGCATCCACCTTCCCAATTCTGTAGGCAGTGACATTATATCGGTAGCCTGAAACTGGCCAAGGAAGGAGTCTCTACACCATAGAAGTCTGTAAGCACTACAAACCACGGCTTCTCTCTCTCTCTCCCTCTCTTTCTCTTTTAGAGAGTCAGTTGTGAAACATTTACATATACCAGGACAGCACCAGGAATATCCTCTCTGTCTTCACGGGCCTTTATGACTCTTCTGGATGCCTGACCGTTCTTGCTCTACTAGCTGTCAGTCCACAACTCTTTTTTTTTTTTTTTAATATTTTATTTATTTATTTTGACAGGCAGAGATTACTAGTAGGCAGAGAGACAGGCAGATAAGAGAGGGGGAAACAGGCTCCCTGCTGAGCAGAGAGCCCAGTGCGGGGCTAGATCCCAGGACCCTGAGATCATGACCTGAGCCGAAGGCAGAGGCTTTAATCCACTGAGCCACCCAGGCGTCCCGCAGTCCACAACTCTTAAAGAGAGAAATAACTCATCATCAGCACAAAACTCTTTATAGCATATAAAGTGTTTTTCTTGTGTTGGGTTTTAGCATTGCTGAAATTGGGCATTATTTACTGGGGCAAACAGAAGGTGTTGCAATACTAATAACAATGTTTACGTTTAACCCTGAAAGTGGGTATATGGTAGTGGAGTGCTTCAAAACTTTTCCTAAATACAACCATGTTAGCCTACACAAGAAAGAGAAGATTCTAAGTATTTTAATGAAGAAAGAAGAAAACATATTTTTTGGCAGAGATTATTGCTGTCGACAGAAATGCTCTTCACCGATGACTGCTTCTCCTTTGGATCCTATTGGCACTGACTAGGATCACAATGGCTATAAACTGGGCATTGGATTCTCAGGATTCCACACAAAACTTTGCCTAAAATTACCCACAGGGCCTAGCCACATTGCTGCACATGAATTGCCTCTATTTCATTCAGGGTTCTGCAGTTCCACGCAACAGACCTTAATTTCAGCAGAAAAGAAATTTACTGCATAATTTTTGGACGGCTCAAGGAACTGATGGGAAGGTGGGAGAACCAGACTCTGAGAAGAACTGACACCAGGGGATTAGCATAAACCAGTTACTTTCTTGGTAGCACACAACCACTGGGAAGGAATCAGCCACAGCCATGTCCCCTCCAGTTACTACAGTCTGTTTAAAATATGGTGCTGGGAATTTGGGAGGGATAAGGACAGAGCACCTTCACACAAATAGGCGAAAGGCAATTCCCCCAAAGGGAATCAGGATGCATTACCAAAACATTAAAAAAATAGATGCAGTATGCTCACCACAACAATCAATGGAGAAGACTAGAAACTACGGTTCACAGATTATTTATAAAGTGTTCTGAACTTTTTAAAAAATGATTTGAGAGAGAGAGAGAGCATGCATGCACAAACAGGAGGGGTAGGGGAAGGGGGAGAAAGAGAATCTCAAGCAGACTCTGCACTGAGTGTCAGCCCGTACAGGGCTTGATCACACAGCCCTGGACCCCGAAATCATGACTTGAGCTGAAAGCAGCAGTTGGATGCTTAACTGACTGCACCACCCAGGCGCTCCTAATGTTTTGAACTTCTATGATAAAGTCCTGAAAACCTTATTCATGAGCCTCATACTCTTGAACAGGTTGTTTTTAACCCGATACTTCAAAGTCAAGTCAAATTTGTGCTTCATTTATTCAAGTCTGTGAGCTTATATTAGATCCATTCCTGGTTCCACTTATGTCTTTACCCTAGTGTTTTCTTTTTTGCTTTATGCCTACTTCTAATTTATATTATGTAGCTGTATTTTATATATGTTCCTAAGCTGCCTAGAATATTTCTTCTCTTTTCTTTCTTTCTTTTTTTTTTTTTTTTTTTTTTTGGCAGTGAGGCAGCCTATAAATAAATAGATACATGCAATCATTTCTTAGGACTCTTTTCTAATTTTAATATCCTATTGTTCTCATTCGGAAAAATTGGTTATTCAAGGGAAGAGAAAATGTTCTCTTAAATTCAAATATAATCTCAGAGTCGACCTGTCTTGACTGATACTTACTCAAAACAGAGTTGCTTTTTAAATCTCTTTACTTAAATTCACATGCAGGGGAAAGCAATACCATAGAAGTAAGAGGAATGGTAATTATTTCCCCAGAGAACAATAATTTTGCAATAAATTTCAAAAACAGCACGATTTAGCAAATTAAGCTTACAGCCAAGGATATTAAATAGAGTTAACTTTGGAGAAATAAATTCTGATACCACAGGCTTCAAACATTACTTTAAATGTATTCATTTTGGGGGGGAGAAAAAAAGCTAGTGAAGGGGCCCTAAAGGCTTTGGTTTGAGATGTTGGGTTTTGTTTATAAAGGCTGAAGGAGTGAAACCTTTCTCACACCAGGCAGGATATAATGAATATATGTCTATATGAACACTTTATTTTGATACTATAAGACTGCAGAGTAAGCAATATTGATAGCATCCCCTTCAAAGGAAACTTGTACTTTGCAGCCATGCTTCTGTGCTTTGGCAACTCCACATGGAAACAGTATTTCTTTGATCCTATATTTAGTACTGATATTGTTTATGTTTAAATGTTAAAAATAACTCTTCAAAGCCACATGCCCGAAGGTTAATAATAAAGGCACATTCTCACCTTTTAGAAGACATCGAGGGCCACCGTCTGTAGCCACGTACTAAACTACAAGTCTGAGAGGACTTGAATTGAATGATAATTCATTATGAAAACCTTCCTTTTTGACTCTCTCCTCAGTGCATGTGCTTAGGCCCACTGAATTGTCATTTGGACTTTTTTTTTCTTGGTCCAGTCTTTGCTGAAGAGAACCAAAGCATCAGTCTAAAAGGGAAAAAAAGAGAGAGAAAGAAGGAAAAAAGAAGACGAAAAAAGATACACCTTGGATAACATACATACACCACCTCCCCCAACCTGTCTGTTGATCCAGTGATCTCTCTAGTGATCTGGCAATCTATCTAGCAATCTCAATCCATCTAATGGACACTGATTTTTTTCTCTGCTTTAATCTGGGGAACAGTTCACAAATGGAAAGACAGAAGTTGGCCCTCTCTTACTTAAGCTAGAAGCATTCCTCCCAAAGTGCTGATGCTGGTCTATTGTCAGACTGCACTGCTCTCTCTCATTAATATTAACCATTTCCTCTAAAGTGTCTTCCTCTTTGACTCACTCTGTTTTAAGGAGCCATTATTCTTATAGTGGTTGCTAAGTCACCATCAAAGAATTCTAAGATCTTTGAAGCACGAACATACAGGAAATCGACATTATCAGTTCCTCAGTCTTTGCACGTAGTGTGAATTTATTTTTGAAAGATGTAGAGAAATTGTGGTTGGGTCCATCTAAGTCAAAATGCATTCTACTCCAGAAATGCGTATCACTGAAGAATTAACCACACTGTTATCAATGTTATCTGCTACAGTATGTGTCATTACTTCTACTGAAGCCTACCTAAATGACTGTGTGTATCTCTGCATGTGTGTGGAGTGTGTTTTGCTAAAGATAACATATGTTCTATTTATAGCTAGGATATTTTTGTAGAAGAAAACTGAGACTATACTTTGTCACTTCTACATAATCAAGTTGAGAATTTTTCTTAATCTATTTACTGGTTGATAGGCTAGTTGGCTGCTAGGTAGGGATGGAGAAGGTTCTGTTTAGTTTTTGTTTTGTTTTCTTGGGAAGTAAAAAAAGGTGACTCTGTGGCTTAGTAATCAGAGATGAACTATTCATAAAAGTGTCTGGTGGAATGCTGTCTTTGATTGCTGCTGATGAATCAAATCTCTTTAGTCTAACCTTGGCCTCCAAACACAAACTCAATCCAAACTTGCTTCTAGAATACCACGTGTGGCAAATCTGTGATCCTGCCAAACCACCTGAAAAGAATTATTTTCCTTGCACACAAAAAATAATTGTCAGTTCTTTAAAGTTCAGACTGTAGAGGTTTTGATCAATTAAAACCACTTCCATACCTCAGTAGCATTCCCAAAGGTTAAATACATTTCTGTTCTTGCATCTACAGGATAATTATGGGAAAGTGAGTTTCTTCTCTGAAAAGATATGGAAACCAAGTAGTTATTTGTGCCTGCAAATCCTTTTGGGTCTAAAGAACCAGAAAGATAATAAATTGTTTTGCTAAAAACAGGAAGTTTGGCAAAGATGCAAAAGTACAGCTAAACTTTGGCCAGGAAACCCAAAACATTGTGTTCTTCTTTGAAAGTATTTCCAGCGAGAAAAAAAAGCGGAGTGCCTTGAATACATAGTTTAAGAAACAGTGAAGGCATCTGGCAACATGAACTGCTTGCCAAACTTGTGGTCGTGCTGTGCTTGCTGATGGAAAGATGTGCCAGTTTTCAATGACTTATGTCATGCACAGCTGGAAACCCACGCATAAGATCTCGAATGTTGTGAAGTCCAAGGCGATTCGAGAAAATATCCCCCTTTCCTCTCCCTTCATCCAAACTGTAAAAAATATTAAAGAAAAGAAAAAGAATTATGTGGACTTTAGATGGGGAAAAACCGACTTCAGATTTCCCAGGGAAACCTGTTTCAAGGCGGGAGCGTTCAATCAGTTGAGACATTCTGGAAGTTGTTAGGTTTTTTTCTCTCTCTCCCCTCCCTCAAATTCTTCATAGTCACTCTTGCCAGCTTTATTAATATGATTGTGATTATGTGGCATCTGTTTTGGACAGAGCCGATAGGATTGTAATTTCCACTTCAGTCCATCGTCTGGAAAGACTTCCAAATGTGGGCCAGAAAAAATAAGAAATTAACCCAAGACGCCTGGAAAGGAAAGTATTGTGCTTCTGTCTATTCCAGCTGCGGGGAACTCTGGGACATCTTGATTGGAGGAGGATGTGTTGGAGGAATGATGCTCCTTGGGCATGCAGGACCCTTTCCAGCTGGAAATGGCAATGGGACTCCTTTTATTCTCCCTTTACAATGATTAGGCTTGGAGTTTTGAACTCAGGATTCAAGGAGAGGAACTTCCACCTTTAGTTCTTACCACTTATTTGGGGTGGAAGCAATTGTCCAGCTCCCTTATTCTCTCATTTGAGCAGTAGGAGAAGGAAGCAAAGCAACCCATCAGGGTCAGCAGTTGGAGTCAGCACCTCCAGCGAGGGACCTTAGGAACACCTGTACCAGGGATCCAGAGGCAAGCAGAGAGGAAAGTGTCCCCTTTCTTTCTTCTTCTGAGATGGGCTTTCTTTAATCACTATTTTCTCCCTCTGTCTACTCCGTTGTTTGGTTTTACCTTTGATGTACCTCTTGGTCTTAACTGCCAATTGTTTTCTCTTGGTGGGGGAAATATTGAGCAGCTTAGTGTAGCCATGGAGTGGGGAATATGGACCTCTGGCCCTGGTTTTGTACCTGGTGACCAAGACAATTCTGTCTCTCTAAATCAAGATCTCTTCATCTGTTGATGAGTCATTGTAATGGTACGTCAAAGATGTGGTGAATGGAACAAGGCACAAACTGCAACCCTCGGTGGGTTGCACGGATTCATATGTGATCAACAAATGTTGGCCCCTATTGGGATGGAAGGAGCGAGCCCACAAAGTGACTTGCTCTACCCAGGAGTCAGTCTAGAAAAGTTTTTGGTTTTTCTCAGCATAAATTTGTTCTTTTTAGAAACAAATGTCACCAGCTTTGAGACTGTCATATTAAAAAAAAGTTAAAATATATGGTCTTTAATTGCTGATTAGAAAATGACTGGATAATTTAGAGATTTTCAAGAGAGAAAAGAAACAAGAATATCCTTTAATTTACTACCTAGAAATAACTGATTTGCATGTCGACATAATTCTTTTCAGTCTTTTTTCTATGATTTTGTTTAAAATTATCAAAGTGGCACACTGTTATATACCCTAAGCATTTTACAATACATTATTTTGTAAACATTTTCCCACTTTAAACATTATTTTTTAAATGCCTAAAAATACTATTCTAAAGGGCACTGTACCATCCCATTGTATGGATATTCTTACAGGAATTAAGGATTAAGGTTTCTTTCTTTTTTCTCTTTAAAAACACCATGATGAATACCTTTGCATTTGTATTTCCTTAGGATAGAATTACTAGATTTAAAAAAAAAAAAAAAAGTCTTTTTAGCAACTCTTGATAAGTGATCGTGAGGCTTGGAAATTAGGAGGGATTTACTTTCCTTAGAAAGGGTGGAGGGAAAGAGCTCTTACCACAACATGAAGCAGGGAATGCTGGCTGAAGCACACTGGGGGTTGAAATGGCTTCTTGCAGAACAGGTGGCCCAAAGCCCCTGCCTCCCTCTGTGTGTGTGTGTGTGTGTGTGTGTGTGTGTGTGTGCGCGCGCGCGCGCACATGTGCATATGCATATCTACATGCACACTATATATATACACCATAAGTATCTATACACTATCTATAAACATATGTACATATATGTATATCCTAACATATGTGTGTCTGCATGCGTGTGTGTGTGCGCGCGTGTGCAGTATATATATGTGTGCATGCTCTCTCCCACTCCCACCCCACTTACCCTGGATTGGTTCTGATCTCCAGCAGGGAGGGAGTGAGGCTAGAAGATGGAGAGGTTGCCCTTAGGGCAGACTTAGGGATTCTATGGGCACAAGAAATATTGCCTGGGAGGCCAAAGCAGCAGAGCGGAGCAAAGAGCTCTTCTCTCCACCTCTGCACGGAACCTCGTGCCACACTTGCCTCTTGAGGACTGACAGCTTAGGCTGTTTCGGCAGGCAACACCCCTGCCTAGACAGGACTGTTTTCACAGTCAGCACTTCCAACAGTGAAAACTGCAAAGCTTCCTCAGGTGGCTTCCTGAGTCCCTGAAAGGAAGGGAGCCTTCACAGTAGGAAGTCCACAGAACAGATGCCCACTGTGATGCTGCCAGCAGCGGGGTCTGTGAGCACTTGTAAGATGCCTCCGGGGAAGTTGGGGACCCAGAAACAAAATCTGTTAGGGTGTCTGCAGGGACTGGACTTCCTGTTTGAGCATGCGGGGGCATCTGCCAGGGAGAGGTGGGTTTAACTGCTTCATGACTTTATTTGTGCCACAGAATGGCCAAGCTGGGGGGTACTGGCTGTCATATAGGCAGTGCCTTAGTCAATGAAGTGAAGAAAATGGAGCAGGAACTGAGAAGAGAGGGAAAATTGTGATTAAAGGGAAAAACTGAAGCCGTGCAAATCTGAAGTTTTAAGGAACTGGAACCTGGTAGCTCAGTAGCTGAGCAGAGCTACTTAGAATTACAGAATGCGCAGGCTGGAAAGAAGAGTAGAGGGCTTCTGTTTCCACCGCCTCATTTTACAGGGGGGCATCTGTGAGTCCCAGGAAGCTGTCACTTTGTCCAGTCATGCCATCAGCCTGAGCCAGAGCAGAGTTCTGCTGGCCCTTCACCCAGAACTCCTCGCACTGCCTCCTGCTGCCTCTCTCGTCAGTGCCCTGATGCACGTGGGGGCTCTTAGTGAGGTGGACAGTGCAGAGCAGTTGTCCGCCCCCCGCCCCTTAGTCTCTTTGGGTTGCTATATCAGAATGTCGTGACGGGGTGGCTTCAACGACAGTTTATTTCTCACAGTTCTGGAGGCTGAAATTCCAAGATGGGGGAGGGGCTGGTTGAGTTCCGGTGAGAACCCTCTTTTGTGTTGCAGAGAGCTGACTTGTCTTTGTATCCTCACACAGCTGAATGAGAGAGAAAGGAAGGAAGCTCTCTCTCTATTCTTCTTATATGGTCCCTAATCCCATTCAGGAGGGCTCCTTCCTTATGACCACATTTAACCCTAATCACCTCCCAAAAACCACACCTCCAAATACTGTCACATTGAGGGGTGGGGTTTCAACACAAGAAATTGGGTGGAGAGGACACAACCACCCAGTTTATAGCATCCCTCATAGAAAGCACACAGGAATGGGCTTCAACATTTGAATGTTGAATGTTCTCCTGTCTGGCTTTAGAACCCCCTGGACCGTTCTACATTCCTGATGCCCAGGCTGCAAGCCAGACTGGTTAGGATCTCAGAGAGATCAGGATCTCTCTGGGGGAGATGCCAGCACCAGTATTGTGTAAAGCTCGCCTGTATGACAGGAGTGTTGTCACTGTGTCAGTGGCAGGCCCCAGGTCCCAGTTTTTACACAGCGTCAGCAGGGTGCTGCTTTGACCACTGACCTGTTTGATATCCGGTGATTGCAGTGCTTGAAGTCAGGGGACGGTACCGCTGGCTTTTCAAGACCCTCTATGTTCTAAAAACTGAGAGTCTGAGTATAAAGAAATACACACTGCATCCACATAGACTTAACTAAGCACACCTTTTCTGTTCCCTCTAATTCTCTTCTCTTCTCTCCCTACCACGAAGATTCCCATGACCTCTTCACTGGTCCTCAAAGAAAAAGAAATGAAATGTGTTGCATTGCCCTGAAATCACTGAAAAGCCAAACAGCTATTTGGTGTTTTGGTGATAACTGAGGCATGAGCCTTGCTCACTCTGTGTGCTCCTTGCCAACATCCCCCTCCCTCCACCTCCAGAGCCCCTCCTGCTCCCCACAACCTCACAAGACCTAATTTTGGAAACACCAACGTAATGCTTATGAAGTCACGCCCCATGAGGTTTGGTCTTGGAGAAGTGTTACGGCTGAGAGAACACAGTCCATGCAATCAGAAGTAATTTCAAAATAAATCAAGTCCTCTACTTGCACTTCTCAAATGTCCTGTGTGAACGGAATACAGTGGCCCCAACACTCCTCACATTCTCCCTTTTTCTTCCCCCATCCATTGCTCCCGCAAGCTACAACTGGTTTCTAAAGCACTCCAGCCCTTCACTTACACTGCCCTTACATTTCTGTGGTCCTTTTCTCCTGCTCATTTTTACCCGAATTTCTATCTGGAAGCCCAAGAGTGTCCCCTCAGAAGGCAGCACTGACCTCAGAGGGCTGAAGGAGGTGAGCACTGTAAAGCCAGGATGTTTGGAACCACCTTGAGGAGGCCCAGGGAAGAAAAAGGCAAGGAACGCTCAGGGGCTAACAATGGCTATCCCTTCATACAGAAGTCCCTGGTGTGGCTACTGGAGCTCCAAACAGGTCATGGCTGGGAGTCACAGGTATCCTGGTACTGAAGGGGTTAAGGAGGGAGAGAGGGTGCGTGGGCCTTTGCTGCTTAGAAGCAGAGAGCTGGCTTGGGTGACCTCCTGAAGCTCTTCTTTACTGGGAACTGCTCATCTTCTCCCTTCTCACATACGGAAAGTATATTTGGCCGTATCTCACCTTGGGTTCGCTAAGTAGACTATCACTGTCTTCAACACAGCTGGCTGTAAAGCCAGAGTTCCATTAGGCTCCCTGACTAAAGTTCTTTGGTGAAGATGTTAGAAACAGAGGCTGAGTAAACTCGGTTTAATGTTTCCTCAGTGTTTTCCCGAATGACAGGAAGAGAGCTCTTTCTTTTTTTCTTTTTTTGGTTTATTTATTGCCCCCATTTTTTTTTTTTTTTTTTTTGTCTTACTGTAGCACTTGGGGTAAAGGCTGAGGGGCTCCAGAGAAAGCTCTACTTCCATGATTTAATTTTATGGACAGAAAGTTCCACTCTACTCCTCTGTGAATGTTGAGGATATCCTATAACATGACATGGGGCTGGGCTCTGAAGATGGCTTGGAGCCCTCTTTGGAATAAAACAGGATGGAAGGAACTGTGTGGAGAGTCACCAAACACACTTTATGGAAAGGGGAGCAAACTGTTGAAGGTGCCTTGGAAATCTACTGACTTGTTCAGCAGGGCAGTTAATGTTAAAACATATTCTAAGAGTATTAGTTACTCTGATATAGAAAAGGGGGAACTGAGCCATCGATGCCTATTTCATCCACAATGTGTATATCTGGACCAATTTCATGTTACCCAAGTTTTGTTTTCTCCCTGCTCCACTGACAGCCTTGGCATCAGGGTAGGAATGACACTTGGAAAGCCACTCAAAGAGGTCCAAAGCCAGTGGCCACAGGGACTTAGAAGAGTAGGGAAGTTTTATCTTATAAAGACCTGTTCTCTACTAGGCAAATTTTGCAGTGAAATGGGGTTGGGTGGGGGGGAAATTAAAGGGGGAGTGGATTTTGGAGCTAGAATGACCTGGGCTCCCATGATTCATTAACTGTGTGAGTTTGGGTCTCTTAAGTTTTTGCATCTGTACAAAATATATATTAATAATTTCCACTACTTTATCCAGCCACTTAAGGATTAAATGAAAGAACATTTGTAATGTGTCTGGCATGGTGCCTGGCTCATAGTAGATGCACAATAAATGCATGTTTCTCTCCTTAGATACACATATATACACACCTGGAATAATACTTCAATGGAGTTTTCTCAACGGGTTGCTTACTTTTGTTCTGAAACACCGGTTCCTAGCAGGCAGAAATAATGAGTGTACAGAACTGACTTATTTCCAAAATATGGGTGAATGCACAATTTCTAAGTAAATAATTTGATGGGTGTTTCCATTATGAGGTGCTAAAGATGTATAAAGCCCAGCTTGCTCATGCCCTCACTGAGTATACAAATGGTGAAGCTGGGAAGATAAGTACATACATTGTCAACACTCTGAGATGAGGAATAAAGACATTTGAGTCCTATCCTTATCTAGTTTAGTTATTAAAGCTCTCAAATATGCCATTAGCCACCCTAAGGCAGCTAGTTCCCACTCTTCTCTTGTGTGGGGCCATGTGTAGCCTCTTTCCCTAGGTGACTCAGCTGCTGCTGGGAACACCACCATTATAACTCTTCCCCCAGACACCCTGCACTACTGCTGCCTCAGGCCCTGCTCTGGCTCCCCATCTGCTCTGTTTTGCTCTAGCCAATCCCTGTGGAGGCTGCAGATTCCTCTCTGCCTAGGCTCCAGCTGCTCCACTAAGAACTGTCATTTCTCCCCCTCTCAGAGGATAAGACTCTATGCGTAGCACCTGTTTCAAACATCTTACGATAGTAATGTTAGTGATTACCAGTTTGACTTTGGAGTCAGAATGAATGGGTTCAAATCCTACTTCCACCAACTCCTAACTATTACTCTGTGCAAATTAACAATTAAGCCTCAATTTCCATGCCTAGAAACTTGGGGCTAATAAATATGAGGACTAAACGAGATGGTATGCACTCAGCACAGCATATAGTAGGCTACCAGGAAGTGTTTGCTCTTCTTAGCTAACAATTACAGTTTTGGAGTGTTAGGTATGTGACTGATTTACATTTTTTTGTTGCATTTCCTCAGAGGCTGGGCCAGTGGTCCTCTCCTGGTCGTCCTTCCCAACTCTGTGTCCCAGAATGGGACTTAAAATCTTGAACTCAGCTCTGCATTTGGGAAAGCTGTTTTCCTTCCAGGACCACTTCTTTTCTTACCAGGCTTTGCCACAGTTTTTAAATCCTTGTACTAGTTGGAGGCTCATAATCCTAAACATCAAGGGAAGTACTCAAAGTATTCAGCATCATTTCTTCCAAACACAACCCCAGTTTTCCCATCAAAAGGCCCATTATTTAGCCTGGAGCTTTAGCCTGAAGGAGGGGTTACAGGCTTCCCACAGATCTAGAGGCTAGGGAAGTACTCCCAGGGAAGGTAAGCAAGCTCAATAAGAATTCCCAGGAAGAAGTTTATGTGTTCATTTGGAGCCCTGATCTTTGTAACTGTTGCTCATAGAGTACCTTCAGATTTCCTGGTCTGGAGGCCAGCAGGGATTGCAATTGCAGCCTCAGTGGACTGCAAATGTTTGCATAACTTAAAAGCTGCCAAGAGTCTGGCTTTTAATCGGCTTGAAAGTAAAGGTGCTGAGATTCTTCCCTTTGGGTCACTGACAGTTCTTGGTATTCTCTCAACAACAGGAGCATATCAATAATAGATCAGATGGCTTGGACAATCACAAAGGTTTAAGAAACAATCAAGAGCTAGAAGGTTGAACATGAAGGATTATCACCTACACAAGGCCATTCCTTCAAGACAGGGAAATGAGCAAAGAGTCAAGCAAAATGAAGAAATGGAGAAATATGTTCCAAACAAAGAACAGGATGAAACCTCAGAAAAAGTCCTCAATGATATGGAAATAAGTTATCTATTTGATAAAGAATTCAAAGTAATGGTAACAAAAATGCTCACTAAACTTGGGGGAAATGGATGAGTACTTCAACAGACAGAAAATATAAGTAACAAACAGAAGTCACAGAGCTGAAGAATACAATAACTGAACTGAAAAACAGACTAGAGGATTTCAACAGCAGACTGGATGACGCAACTTGCTTAAAAAAAAGATTAGCAAGTTGGAAGAAAAAGCAGTGGAACTCACCCCCAGCAGCAAAAGAAAAAAAAAATAAGGATAATTTAAGAGACCTCTGGGACAATATCAAGTAGAATAACATTCACATTATAGGGGTGCTGGAAGAAGAGACAGAAAAAAAAGCACACAATTTATTTAAAGAAATAATAGCTGAAAATTTCCCTAACCGAGGGAAAGAAAGAGATATCCAGATCCAGGAAGCCAAGAAAGTCCCAAATAAGATGAATCCAAAGGGAATCACACCAAGAAACATTATCATTAAAATGTCACAATCAAAGATAAAGAGAGAATCTCAAAAGCAGTAAGAGAAAAACAAATTGTTACATATAAAGGAAATCCCATAAAGCTAACAGCAGATTTCTCATTAGAACATTTTCAAGCCAGAAGGGAGTGGCATGACATATTCAAAGTGCTGAAAAGAAAAAAATTTCCAAAAACAATACTTGAACCAGCAGATTTTCATTCAGATTTGAAGGAGAGATACAAAGTTCTTCAGATAATCAAAAGCTAAAAAATTTCACCACCATTAAACTGGCTTTATAGGAACTATTAAAGGGTCTTCTTTAAGCTGAAAAGAAACAGCACTAACTAACAAGAAAACATATGAAAACAGGGGCGCCTGGGTGGCTCAGTTGGTTGGGCGACTGCCTTCGGCTCAGGTCATGATCCTGGAGTCCTGGGATCGAGTCCCACATCAGGCTCCCAGCTCCATGAGGAGTCTGCTTCTCCCTCTGACCTTCTCCCCTGTCATTCTCTCTCTCACTCTCTATCAAATAAATAAATAAACATATGAAAATAAAAAATCTCACTAGAAGAGGTAAATAGCAAAAGTAGTGGGTTAGTCACTTATAAAGCTACTAAGAAAGTTAAAAGATGAAAGTAAATATTATCTAAAGCTACAACAATTAGTTAAGGGACACATAAAATAAAAGGATGTAAAAAGTGACAACAAGATGCCTGGGTGGCTCAGTTGGTTAAGTGTCTGCCTTTGGCTCAGGTCACGATCCCAGGGTCCTGGGATTGAGTCCCATATCAGGCTCCTTGCTCCGTGGGTAGCCTGCTTCTCCCTCTCTTTTTGCCTTCTGCTCCCCTTGCTTATGCTCTCTTTGTCTCTCTCTCTCCCTCTCTCTGTCAAATAAATAAATAAAATCTTTTTTTTTTTTTTTTAAGTGACAACAAAAACATAAAATGTGTGTTGGGGGAGGGTAAACATATAGAGTTTGGAATGTGTTAGGTTATCAACTTAAAATAGACTGTTATATACATAGGATGAGATATGTGAACCTCATACTAACCATAAAGTAAAAACTCAAGAGTAAATACACAAAAGAAAAAGAGAAAGGAATCCAAACATAACACTAAATGACAAAAGAAAAGTCATCAAACCACAAGTGAAGACAGAAAGAGAAGAAGAAAGGAACAGAGGAACTACAAAACCATCCAGAAAACAATTGACAAAATGGCAATAAGTACATACCTGTCAATAGTTACTTTAAATGTAAATGGACTAAATACACCTAACAAAATATGTAGAGCAGCTGAATAGATAAAAAATAAGACACATCTGGGCACCTGAGTGGCTCAGTGGGTTAAGCCTCTGCCTTCGGCTCAGGTCATGGTCTCAGGGTCCTGGGATCGAGCCCCACTTTGGGCTCTCTGCTCAGTGGGGAGCCTGCTTCCTCCCCCCTCTCTCTCTGCACCTGCCTCTCTGCCTACTTGTAACCTCTGTCTGTCAGATAAATGAATAAAATCTTTAAAAAAAAATAAATAAGACACATCTGTATACTGCCAACAAGACACTTACTTCAGAAATAAGGACATGCACAGACTGAAATGAAGGAATGAAGTAGAACTTCATGCAAGTAGAACTGAAAAGAATGCTGGTGTAGCTATACTCACATCAGATAAAAAATACTTTAAAACAAAGATTAATACATAATGATAAAGGGGTCAATCTGGCAAGAAGATAACATTTCTAAATATATATGCACCCAATATAGAAGCACTGAAATATATAAAGCAAATACTAACAGACCTAAAGGGAGAAATTGACAGCAATATAATAAGAGTAAGAGATTCTAAAACTCTACTTACATCAATGAATAGATCATCTAGACAGAAAATCAATGACAAACATTGGTTTTAAATGACATATTAATAGATATACATAGAACATTCTACCCAAAGCAGCAGAATACAGTTTTTTCAAGTGTACATAGAACATTCCCCAGGCTCACATGTTAGGCCACAAAACAAGTCTTGATAAATTTAAAAAGACTGAAATCATATCAAGCGTCTTTTCCAACCACAATGATATAAACTAATCAACTGCAAGGATGGAAAAACTACAACTATGTGGAGATTAAACAACTTGTTACTGAACAATTACTGGTTCATAGAAGAAATCAAAGGAGAAATGAATAATAGCTAGAGACAAATAAAAACAGAAACACAACACACCAAAATCTATAGGATGCAGCAAAAGGAGTTCTAAAGGGAAGTACATATCAATGAAGGCCTTCTTCAAGAAACAAGAGACTTCTCAAATAAGCACTTTAACTTTACACCTAAAGGACCTAAAAAAAGAACAAGTCTAAAGTTTTTGAAGGAAGGAAATGATAAAGATCAGAGCAGAAATTAATGAAACAGAGACTAAATGGACAATAGAAAAAATCAAAGAAACTAAGAGCTGTTCTTTTAAAAGATAAACAAATCTGACAAACCTTTAGTTAGACTCATCAGGGGGAAAAAAAGAAGATGCAAATAACTAAAATCATAAATGAAACAAGAGAAGTTAAAATGGATACCACAGAAATATAAAAAATCATAAAAGACTACTATGAACAATTATACAGCAACAAATTAAACAACCTAGAAGAAATGGATAAATTCCTAGAAATTTATAATCTTCCAATACTTAATATGAAGAAATAGAAATTCTGAATAGAATGATTACTGATAAGGAGCCTGAATTGGTAATCCCAAACTTCCCAACAAAGAAAAGCTCAAGACCAGATGGCTTCACTGGTGAGTGCTATAAACATTCAAGATTTAATACGTATCCTTTTCAAACTTTTCCAAAAAACTGAAGAGGAGGGAAAGCTTCCAAACTCTTTTTATGAAGCCAGCATTACCCTGATACCAAAACCAATACAAGGACACCACAAAAAAAGAAAATTATAGGCCAATATCCCCAAAGAGCATAGATGCAAAAATCATCAACAAAATATTAGCAAATTGAGTTCAACAATACATTAAAAGGATCATACACTATGAACAAGTGAGATTTATTCTAGGGTTGCAAGGGTAGTTCAACATCTGCAAATCAATGTGATACACTATACTAACAAAATGAAAGGTAAAAATCATACCATCATCTCAACAGATGCAGAAAAAGCATTTGACAAAATTCAATATCCATTTATGATAAAAGCTCTCAACACAGTGAGTATGGAGGGAATGTACCTCAACATAATAAAAGCCATATATGACAAACCCATAGCTAATATCACATCCAACAGTGAAAAGCTGAAAACTTTTTCACAAGATCAGGAATGAGATAAGAATGCCCATTTTCACCCCTTTAAAAAAAAATATTGAAAATCCTAGCCACAGCAATTAGGCAAGAAAAAGAAATCAAATGTATCAAATCAAATGCATCAAAAAAAAAAAAAAACTATGACGATTTGTATACAACATGACACTATATGCAGAAAATCCTGAAGACCACACAATAACTGTTAGACCTAATAAAAAGATTCAGCAAAGTTACAGGATACAAAATTAATATGCAAAAATTGTGCCTTTCTATACACCAATAATGAGCTATCAGAAAGAGAAATCAAGAAAATAATCCCATTTACACTCACATGAAAAAAGAACAAGATACCCAGAAATAATTTTAATCAAGGAGGTGAAAAACCAGTACACTGAAAACCGTGAAACACTGATGAAAGAAACTGAAAAAGACACAAATAAATGGAAAGATATTTCATGCTCATAGACTGGAAAAACTAATATTGTTAAAATGCCCATACTACCCAAATCTACAGATTCAATGCAATCCCAAAAAATTCCAATGGCATTTTTCACAGAACTAGAACAAATAATTCAAACAGTCATATGAAACCACAAAAGATTCTGAATGGCCAAAACAATACTGAGACAGAATAAAGCTGAAAGTATCCTTCCTGATTTCAAACAGTATCACAAAGCTATAGTAATCAAAACAGTATGATATGGGCATAAAAGCAGACATTTAGATCAAAGGAAAATATTAAAGAGCCCAGGAAGAAACCCACACAAATATAGTTAACTAACTTACACCAAAGGAGACAAGAATATTAAGTAGGGAAAGGACAGTCTCTCCAATAAATGGTATTGGGAGAACTGGATAACTACATGCAAAAAAAAAATGGAACTAGACACTATCTCACACCACACACAAAACTTAACTCAAGATGGACTAAGACTTGGATGTAAAACCTGAAACCACAAAATTCCTTAACCTGTCCTACCCTCCACACAAAAACATAGGCAATAAGCTCTTTGACATGAGTCTTTGCAATTTTTTCTTGGATCTGACTCCAAAAAGGGGAAACAAACAAAAATAAGAGAACTGGACAACACCAAACAGAAAGCTTCTGTATAATGAAGGAAGCTGTCAGCAAAACAAAAAGGCAATGTATGAAATGGAAGAAGATATTTGTAAATCATATATGTCATATGGGGTTGATATCCAAAATATGTAAAAAGAAGTCATATAACAGAATAACAAAACAATCCATTTTAAAAATGGGCAGAGTATTTGAATGGATGTTTTTCCAAAGAAGTCATACAGGTGGCCAACAGGCACATGAAAAGATGCTCAACATCACTAATCATCAGGGAAATGCAAATCGAAACCACGAGATATCATCTTTTACCTGTCAGAATGGCTGTTATCAAAAAGACAAAAAATATCAAGTGTTGGAAAGGATGTGGAGAAAGGGGAACCCTTGGACACTGTTGTTGGCAATGTAAACTGGTGTGGTCACTTTGTAAGACAGTATAGGAGTTCCTCAAAAAATTAAAGATAAAACTACCACATGATTCAGCAATTCCACTGCTGGGTTATCTACCCGAGGAAAATAAAAATACTAATTTAAAAAGATAGGTGCACCCCTATGTTTACTGCCTCATTATTTACAATAGCCAAGATATGGAAACAACTTAAGTGTCTATCAATGGATGAATGGCCAAAGAAGATGGAAAGATGTGGTATATATACATGATGGGATATTACTCAGCCATAAAAAAATGAAATCTTGCCATTTGCAATAACATGGATGGACCTTTAGGGTATCATGCTTAATGAAATAAGTCAGACAGAGAAAGGCAAATACCAGGTGATTTCACGTACATGTAGAATCTAAAAACCAAAACAAACAGAACAAAACAAAACCTAGACTCATAGATATAGAGAAAATGTATTGGGAAGGGGGGGCCCTGGGAAGGGGTGAAATGGGTGAAGGGGATCTAGAAGTACAGACTTACAGTAGAGTAAGTCATGGGGATATAATTCACAGCATGGGGAATATAGTCAATAATATTGTATTAACTTTGCATGGTGACAGATGGTAACTAGACCTATTGTGGTAACTATTTGGCAAGGCATACAAAGAGTGAATCATGCTGCACACCTGAAATAAAATATGCTATGCCAATTACACCTCAATCATAGTAATAAAAAAGAATGATGCAAATGATAAATCTTCTTGGAGTTCAGAGAAAGAGCTTTGACTCCGTTTAAGGTGGACACTGATTTAGAACAATCTAGGGTTTGAGCTTCATCAGCTATGGCCTGAGAGAAATCAGTTAGGGTTGGGATTTTCCAAACACAAAATGGAGGTACCCGGGAAGGGTTATCCTGACTAGAGAAATCTTCAAACATTGGCTACCAGATAGCTTTTGACACTGAACTCCAAATGGAGAGGAACCAGGGACAGGGTAAGAAGAGTTTGTTAATTCCATGGGGAGCTAGAAATGTCAATCAGAGAGAAGACAAGAGAGTACTCCAGACAAAGAGAACAAAAGTAGAGATGAGAAAGCAGAGGAATGAGAGGACAGAAGGAAAGAGGAAAGAAATCTAAAAAAACAAAGTGGTCATTTAATATAAGCAAGAGCAGGATGCCTAGGTGGCTCAGTTGGTTAATATAAGCAAGAAAATTTGAATGAAAACTTGCTCAAGTTTCTGGTATTAAGCAACTTCAATCAACTGCAAAGCACAATGAGCATCTTGAAATCATCTAGTCTCAAGTGCGTGCTTCTTAGAAGTAGATTTTAACACTAAACAAGAGCACATAGGTGAGACATTGTGGGGCCTGGAAATGACATCACAGATCCTTGCTCTGGACACTCAGACTTTAATTTGATCAAAATGAAAGTTTGCTTGATTCTCCAATATGATCTCATCCCTGACTCACAATGGTGCTTTTTGGAATTACTTCTATAGGTTTCCTTCTGCCATGTTATAAGATAGGACTGATTTGCTTAAGGAAAGTGATTTAAAAATATATCATTGATCTTGAGAAATCTTTTAAAGTCTATGACATTTCTTGGCTCAGCAAGGTCAATTTTTGTTCCAAAGTTTCTAAAGAAAAACTCTTATCTCTAAAGGATTGATTGATTTATTTTTAAATAGCAACATAATTCCTTCTTGTACCCTATAAGCCATCTTTGTTTTAAATTTAGTTCTCTAAGGTCGCCAAACTCATTGGACCCAAATGAAAGAGCATCAATCTCTCTTTCATAATTCCTTCTGATGACCTTAAACCCACCAGGTGCTCCAATGTTTCTGAAAATGAGGAAGGTGGAATTGCCCCAAGGTGTAATTGGGCACTTGCTTGGGGCCCTGTACAGTAACCTGTACCTTTTCGTACTTTTCCAGGCACGAAGTAGTTTTAGGGCTACCTTGAGACTTAGCCTAGTATC
Source organism: Martes martes (assembly GCF_963455335.1). Lineage (NCBI taxonomy): Eukaryota > Metazoa > Chordata > Mammalia > Carnivora > Mustelidae > Martes > Martes martes. The sequence continues at coordinate 83,225,848 of NC_137896.1, read as the reverse complement.
TGGCCTGTGGGATGATTTTAAACCTAATGTATACATATTGAATATAATCGACTAAGAAATTAAACTACCTGCTCAAGTGACAGAAGATTAGTAAAGCAAGGACTTACTAATGTTAAACAATGGATTTGATATTCAGAGTTTGATTTCCTTCAGTGTTCCTGAGCCTTCACCTGTACAACCATGCCCCTTCATTCTCTACCCACTGCGAGGTTATCCCCAAAGCAGGAGACTCATCCCAGACTCTTGTACTGCACTAGCTGCATGACTGACCAAAGTTCCATATGCTACCAGGATGATGATGTTGTGATTTTGATTTACTTAACCCACATCCAGATTTCCTCCTGCCTACGAGAGATAAACCAACACTACGTACTATTTGTGTGATTTTGGATATGTCATTGAACCCCTGGGGTTTCAGTTGTTTTTTTTTTTTCTGTGAAATGGGGTAATTGGGGGGATTTGGTGATATCATGTGTGAAAGGCTTTAGACGCTATATATATCAAGAGGTCAGTGTCAGGCCTGCCCCCTAAGGTATGTGCAGTCTAAGGCAAAAGTATGAATAGAAACCCACATACCACATGTCTACAACTTTAAAAGTTACAAAAACAGTTAAGTTAAAACTTCGATCTTATTGCCTTCAGAAAGACCTGAAAGGCCTTATTTAAATTTAGAAATTCTGGACTCCTTGTAGTTCTATGCAGGAGTGTGACCCCTTCTCACACCTCTTCCCTTTTCTTTATAATCTGTCTCTGTTCAACCACAAAGAACCTTGTTTGGGCATCTTACTTCACTGGCTCAAGTTCTCCCAACATCTCCTTCTTGGCTAACCCCAGGACCCAGAAGTGGGAACTAGGAGTCAACCTGTTTATGATGCTCATGGGGAACCATGGAGCCTGTTCGCTCTTTTCTTTTCTCTCCTCTCCTCTTCTTTGACAGTGAGCTCAATTTTTTTAAAAGAATTCATTTGGTGAATTCTTTTTTTTAAAAGAATTCAGGGGTGCCTGGGTGGCTCAGTGGGTTAAAGCCTCTGCCTTCAGCTCAGGTCATGATTCCAGGTCCTGGGATCGAGTCCTGCATTGGGCTCTCTGCTCAGCAGGGAGCCAGCTTCCTCCTCTCTCTGCCTACTTGTGATCTCTGTCAAATAAATAAATAAAATCTTCAAAAAAAAAAAAAGAATTCATTTTACAGAGAGAGAGAGCGCAAGCAGGGACAGCAGCAGGCAGAGGGAAAGGGAGAAGCAGGCTCCCCACTGAGCAGGGAGCCCAATGTGGGGTTTGATCCCAGGACTCTGGGATCATGCTTAAGTTAAAGGCAGATGCTTAACTGACTGAGCCACCCAGGCGCCCCATGAACTCAGTTTTCAATGGTCAAAGTTCAAGGGCCATTGGTATGTGTACTAAGAAGTCAACTTACTGAGACCATTATACTTACGGCATTTTTCTAGTACAGATGACCATATACCAAAAATACCCAATGGCTGAAAAATGAATTTTGTATTTGTGATTTTATCTTTATGTACTTGTGGAATTCCAAAACCAAATTCACATTCTCTGGTCCTTTTCTTTTTCTAGTTTTTACTTCTATTTTAAACAAGCTGCAGTTTAGTAACACAACTGAGACTTGTTATATTCTCAATGCAAAATACTATCCACTTATGTGTGTATAATAGTACTACTGCTATCAGTTATTACATTTAGTTAATAAAGTGCCCTAAGAATATATACAAGGTTTTGGGGATGGTTTTAAATTTACCTGGAGATTGCTTATTTCTTTATCAAATGTTTAAGGCTTCCTCTCCTTAGTGTGATAGTTTAAGATCCAAAAGGTAGGAAGACATTAATGTAGGAAAGTAATGATCTGATTCTATTGAACTTTTGACTACTACAGAGAGAAATATCACCACAGTTAGCACAAAGTTGGAAGACTGGTTTTTAACTGGCTGTCACAACTTAGAAAATTAAAGATTTGGAATTGCTGCCTTTAGATAGTGTGCCTTAGTAATATCAGTCTCTTGTTTGCCATATGTGTATTTGGATGCTTACTATAAAAAAGACCTAACTTGAAATAGCACAAGCCATGATTTGAGCTGATCTCCTATAGACCTTATGGGATCATAAACCCATCTAACACCTGTTTTATACCTGTTAATAAGGAAAAGGTAAAAATTTGATTGATTTCTATAAGATAATAAAACAGAGTTCAGGGGGTTCTGAGTTTGAGGTCCAAGGGAACAAAAGGATCCTCCAAATCATCTGTAATTCAAGGCTGCAAGAAAGGGAAATGACTGTCCCATCTGTGCAAGAAATCAGGATCCTGGTCCAGGTCTGGTGAAATTCAGTGATTGATGCACACCAAGAACAGAGATGTTTGTCCTCTACCAAAGTCCATGGCTGTTGGTTGCATCAAGGCCTGGAAAATCTCCAGAGGCAGGATGGTCTCTGGCACTGATCCACCAGCTCACTCCCTCCTCCCCCACAACCTGGGGTTTTTGGATTGAATGTCCAAGGAACTGTTGTCATCTTGCCTGAAGTTTCCAGTTCCACAAATCTGATCTCTCCCCAAGGCTTACCTTGATTTTGATTCCAAGTCTAGTGTATAAGGCTGATGATGATGTAAGAGACAAATGCTTGAAAATTGAACTTGGATCCTTTTTGGGCTGTGGCAGAACTGAGGGCAAGGCTTTGCTTAAGAAGTCAGAGGGGCTGTGTAGATTGTGAGGGAAGAAGACCAAGTAAGTATATACCAGATTCTCTAGCGTGTGTTCCCTGCAAACTTGAATACACGTGGTGCTGCAATGAGCAGCATAGATATCCTGCTCAAATCAGTGCCAGCTGCAAAATGTGGCTTCCCCAAATGCAGGTGGGCTAATATCCTTAGGTGCTCTGGTGAACCTCTGAGGGACAGAGGTGACAAACAAACAAGTTTGCAAACTCTTATTATACAAGAAATATTGCAACACTGCATTTCAAAGAATTAAAATTTAATCCATGTAAATAATGTGCATAAAAGTCATGGTATTGCACTTAAAATATTGAACTCATTTTTATACTAGCCTTTTTAGATGCATTTATTATGGTGATAATTACTAAAGACCACTTTTGGGGCACCCGGGTTGGCTCAGTTGCTAAGCCACTCAAGGAGTCTGCTTCTCCCTCTCCTATTCCTCCTGCTGTGTTCCCTCTCTCGCTTGTCTCTCTGTCAAATAAATAAATAAAATCTTTTTTTAAAAAAAGATCACTTTTTATGTACTTTATCATGTTCAGTGAATCTTTGTCTTGATGCTACTCTAGCCCAGTGATGCCCAGATTTTGACTTTCCTGACTGGTAATATTAAATATGAATAACAAAAACAATAATAAGTATGACAGATATAATAGTAAGAGGGGATTGACATAAGATTTGGAACTTTAGGGATGCCTGGGTGGCTCAGTTGGTTAAGCCTCTGCCTTGGCTCAGGTCATGATCCCAGAGTCCTGGGATCGAGTCCCGCATCGGGCTCCTTGCTCGTCAGGGAGCCTGCTTCTCTCACTGCCTCTGCCTGCCTCTCTGCCTGCTCGTGTGTACTCTCTCTCTCTGGCAAATAAATAAAATATTAAAAAAAAAAAAAAGATTTGGAACTTTAGAACTTTTCATTTATTTTTTAATTGCATGAGTAGTAGCTGAATATGTTATCCTTATTAAAAAATGTCAAACAATTTAGATAAAGAGAAAGTCTCTGGTGACCTCCATCTAATCTGTGTCTTCGAAAGAAGAAATCACTGTTACCAGTTTGCTATTCCTCCTTCCAGAATTTTCTCTACACATCTACATACATACATAAGTCTATATAAAAGTATATATTTCTGATGATTTATTTATATACACGGCATCATACAGTGCATTTATTCTACATTTATTCAGGTGCTTTTTGTTCTCAACCTTGGTGATTTTTCTATAACACTGCAGCTCTATTTCACTCTGTTTAAACTGCTGTACCTAATTCCATAATGTGACTCTACCAGGTCTATCTAACATTCTCCATTTGCTTATCTGTGCTTCTTTTCACCCATGTGTGGGCATGATAGAGAAATACTCTCATATATGCACAGAGATATGCATGCAGCTTGCCATTTTTTGTGAGTAAGGGTTTTAATAAAAGGCAAGTTCCATTTACTCTCTTCATTATTTTCTAAAATATAAAAGGACAATCACATAATTTAAAAGAGATAAAATTACAGGAAAAAAAAATCTTCTCCAAGACAGAATAAATGGACAACGTACCATGTTTTCATGGCAGATCAGTGAAAATGTCATCAGGGATGAGCACTGGTACCAGAATCTGATTTGGAGAACCACCACTCCAGTCTAAACTCAAAACCAAAGGGTCTCTTCTTCCACCAAGTAACTGTTCCAAAGAAAACAACAAAGATGATAGCCACGAATGCCAGGTTGTGGTGGCTGATCTCCCTAGTCCGCTGAGCTGCTTGCTGCCCCCAGCCCCCAGCTCCCTTAGGAGGCTCCAAAGGGGCCAGTCTGTGTACACCCAGGAGGGTTCACTCACATCCATCAGCTTTTGGCTCTGTCCTGCTCTCAACAACAGCTGGTCTCTAGCATGGTGCTGGTTCCTAAATTGTGGCTGGTGTTCCCAGGAGTATGGTGAATGAACCCGTGAGGTCACAAAACGGACAAACCTTCTTCATTATAGGCAATATGTATTCAATACGATGTAATAGCATACATTATTCAATATATAATAACTTCTTCAATATATAGTAAATAAATATTAGCTTAATATTCATTACAAAAAAACCTCCCCAAAAGATATTTAATATCAATGCATAGAAAAATCACCAAAGTTAAAGTAAAGCAAGTACTCTGTATGATCTGAGCAATTTAGTCAGCTTTCTGGATTCCCAGTCTTGTCTTTCAAATGGGCTCAGTAATACCTCCTTCATGACAATGTAACACGGGTTATATAACGTAAATCTTAGAAAGTGCCCAGAACACACAGGGTGTTGAGTATAGTGTAGGCTTGTCTACCGTTTTTCTACTTTCTTCTCTTCCTCCTCCAGGATTCCCTGCTCTAGTTCCTAATCCAGAGTCTCATTCTGACCACGTTTGGAAATTTTGCTAGAGTTGAACTAAGGTCTTAACTGTCAATAACTATATTTGTACTCAAATGGGCAAGTTCTGAAAACTAACAAGTCTTGTATACCCAAATGAATGAATCTCTCAGTGATGGGATTTCAGGCCCAGAGATGAAATTCTTGAGGAGGGATTGATTCCTAGAGATGCAGAGTATTTGTTACACCTGGATGGGGTGCAGAATACCTGTCTGCTGTGTTTCAGTGAAGATCTGTCACTTCCTCTGGACCAAAGTATTTACTTTCTGGCATACAAACCCAAGATAAAAATCTATTAAGATCGGAAAAGAAATGTAGTTTTTTTGGGAAAAAAAAATGAAACCGGCTATAGCTACTCATCTAAGAATAATCTAGGGGAAGTGAAAGCTCCTGGTTCAGTTTTAAAACTGGGTTTTATTTTCCAGTGGACTGGAATGTACAAAAAAAAGCCCAGCTTGCAGGAATCTCCCACAGGCCTCCCAGAGATCCTTTGTGAAAATGTAAGTTATATGTATTTTCACCCAGAGTGAGAGCGTCGTATATTGTCTGGAAACAATTAGAGGTATTTTTCCATCTTGATCTGACAACCTCAGACACATAGGCAATTGGTGGTGTGGGGGGGAGGGTGGGTTTTCAAAGTCTAAGTTCTACTGTTAACTATTTAAACAGTTAAAGCATAAAAACGAATTAAGTCGAAATATGCTTGGAGCCCCAAAGGGTGGATATTGATGGAACAGGGAGGCTCAGAGAGGTTTAAAAGTCACCGAGAAGAAAAATCTTGGAGCTTGGAAAATATTTTGTGGCTGCTAATGATTTTCCAAGACCCTTCAGGAAAATAGTGTGACAATGAAAGACCATTCAGGGAAATGCCTAACCTGCCACCAGAGGATGCGTGGGGACCTTAGAGACTGCCGTGAGCCTGGCATCACCCTAGTTCAAGGTATGACACCAGCACTGTGGCCCCAGACAGGCTGCAGAATGAAAGGTCTTTTTGTCAAGATGTACCAGTCTCTTGGAAATGGCATTTGGATTATTAAAAAGAGAAATTCTGCTAGCTTATCTAGTAGTTTGTTTTGAAAGAATGTTGGCATGGGAGGAGAGGTCAGAGAGGGGTCAGGGTAGCCTGAGAAGGCACTTGGGGAAAGTGAGCCAGTATGGACAAGAGATATGCAAAACCTGAGACAGACTCATGTGCCACAAAAACCTTTTAAACTTTGCTTTCAAACTAAAGTTAGAGGCAAATGTTCCCACCTCTCTCCTGTTTGTCAGCGAAGTCCAAATTGCCAATTGCCATAAAGGACAATTGTGTCAACAGCACCAGGCTTTGCATTTGCCAAATGGTAGTAAGCAAAAGGCCTCACACTTGTATAGGGACCTAACACTTGGCAGTGTGTTTTCACAGCTATGGTTTAGTGTATCCTTATGGTAAACTTGCAGGGGAAGCAGGAAAGTGACACCATTTCAAAGATGGGAAAACAGGGGCTGGGACAAGTGGAAGATCTCGTACAGTACCACAGAGCTAGTGAGCAGTGGAGTGAGGATTCACACCTGGTCTACCCACTATAGTCAGTCCCTGTCCCCACACCATGTGTGGCTGCTGGGCTGCCCTCCAGAAAAGAGTGTGGGTTACTCAATGAGCTCATGGGGTGGGGAGGTGAGATTGTAACTAACATCCTGTCATCAGGATACAGCTGTTCATTTCTTTTCCTGCCTTCCTTCCCCCTTCCTTACTTCCCAGGTATGTGTCTGCAGCCTCCAAATGGAAATGAGCAAGAGGGACATGCCTTCAGCCTGGGAGCAGAAGCAGAATAAAAAAGCTATGGTGTGAGAGGCCTGAGGTCCTAAGGCTCACACCTAGGTGAGGTAGCACATTTCAATAGGGCTTCAGAATAAACTTTCTAAAATAAACAATTTCACAGAAAATCTCTGACTGCAGATCCATCAGCAGACTGGGCCAGGAAAAAGAAGACGTCTTGTTCTCCATGGAGTATCACTTAGGACCATTGAGTTCTTGAGAATATACCCTCTTTAAAAATATCAGCTTTTCTGGGGGGCGCCTGGGTGGCTCAGCAGGTTAAAGCCTCTGCCTTCGGCTCAGGTCATGATCCCAGGGTCCTGGGATCAAGCCCTGCATTGGGCCCTCTGCTCAGCAGGGAGCCTGCCTCGCCCTTTCTCTCTGCCTGCCTCTCTGCCTACTTGCGATCTCTGTCTAATAAATAAATAAAATCTTTCTAAAAATGCTTTAAAAATACCAGCTTTTTTTCAAGGATAGAATATTTTTTTTCTTATTCAATAAGAACCAAAGTAGCATTAAAGACCAGCATTATTAATAACATTGATTCTATACTGAAGAAAGCTGGTCCATCTTTTCTCAGAAGAGGGACTTACATTTAGTCACGGAGTCTCAATTTTGATCAGAGATGAACCTTAGAGTCAGTAATATTTGTGCATATGACTCTTGGGTTAGGTTGATAATAAAGCTCTGTCTCCCCATCCATGATTCCAGAGTTAGCAAGGTTGCCTGTACAGAACACCATGGAACTGTAGGCAACCGGATGCAGAGCAGGCTTCCAGTGAGAGAAAAGCAGGAGCGCCCAAGACTACGTACCACAGCTCAGGTGACTAGCAGGACCTCTTGGTCCCTGATCTGCATCTCTTTATCCTCATTTTTCATAACATTGAAGTAATGTATAGTTTCCTCATTTTGACAGATTTGGAGGAGTTAAGAAACTGGTCCACAGGAAAAAAAGTGAGAGCTGAAAGCCTGACAACACAAGTAGCATAAAATGCACAAGACACCAACATAAAAACTACAGATATTCATCATTCTGGGGCCCTCTGTCTAGGAACAAAGACTACCTCAAAAGACTTTAAAGCCAACATTATCCTCTGCCTGGTACAATAACTGAAATTTCAAAGTAGGAGTCAAATAAGATTCTGCACACACCATTTGAGGAAACAGGAAATGTATAATGTTATTTAAAAAAAGTATTTTTATCCACATAATAATAAATCTGTCAGTCTCTTTTGTTTTTTGTGTTTTTAAATTGTGGTGAAAAGCACATAACATAAAATTTACCATCATAACCATTTCTAAGTGTGCAGTTCAGTAGCATTACGTATATTCACATTAATAGAAACAGATCTCCAAAACTTTTTCATCTTGCAAAACTGAAATTTTATACCTATTAAACAAGCCCCCCTTATCCCCCTTTCCCCAGCCTATGGCAACTGCCATTGTGCTTTCTGCTTCTGTGAATCTGATTACTCTAGATACCTCATATAAGTGGAATCCTACAGTATCCTTTTATGACTACCATTTCACTTAACAGAATATCCTCAAATTTCATCCATGTTGTAGCACATGACAGGATTTCCTTTCTTTTTAAGGCTGAATAATATTCCGCTTTATATTTATATATATATCCCACATTTTGTTTATTCATTCATCCATTGATGGACACTTGGGTTGCTTCTACCTCTTGGCTATTGTGAACAGTGCCACTATGAACATGAGTGTGCAAATTATCTCTTGGAGACCCTTCCTTTGAGACCCTGCTTTTATTGTTTTGTTTTGTTTTTTAAGAGGTAATTCCTCTGCTACTCAAACATCAAAAATAACTTGAAAAGGAGCCCTTTTTAAATTTAAATTATTTACAGAGAGCTGAATTTCCTTCACAATCAGTACTTTTGTAGTTGGGTTAGTGATATGCTAGGACTGGCAATCTTTACCTCTGTCTCTGAACAAGGATCTCATTCTCAGCCATGGCTGACCTCTTCTGTTTCCATACCAAAGCTTCCGGTGTGAACGCTTCATTCTTTCCTTTCTGTGTGCCTCTGCTTCCACCCTCTGACCTTCTTTTCCCTAAACAGATAAAAGTCTTGACCTGTCCAGGGCCCACCCCCATCTTTACCTGGAGGGGACCGCCACCTGCCTCACCTCATGGGTTATCATTATTACGTCATCCAGATCAATCACTGGGCACTCGCACTGTTCTAACTATTGCTTTGATCATTCGTTACACTTTGTTAGTTCCCATCAGATCCAGGCCCCACTAATCGGAAACAGCGGCCTTCCAAAAGCAAGGCAACCTGGTGACCAGGGGCAATTACTACATTGTTTGGTTTTTAAATTAGTCCCTTCTTGGTGCTCTGATCACCATCAGGAGGCTGGTGATTCAGAAACCCAAGGGGTGCCTGCTGTCTGTTCCTCCTGCAGCCAGCCTGGATTCACACACATCCTGACAGTAGTTCCCAGCTGACGGTGACTCCAGCGGGCCTAAGAAACAAAGTCCATGACCTAGATGCTTAACCTCCTCATAAAAGAAAGTCCTTCCTAGGACTTCTCATCCATAGGTATTTACACATAAGACAATTGCCACTGTAGCAGACTTTCTCTCTGAGAAGCTTTGGGATCTTGTCATTAGGACTGTGCCATACTATGGCTGAGGCCCCTGGCTCAACAGAAGCCTGTTTCCTTCTGGCTCACACCTAGAAGGGGCCAGGAGTGAGAGTAAATGGAAGTGGACAGCTCCCAGATTTCCATATTACTGAGTAGATGCTCAGGGTTCTAGTTCAAATGCCAGAGGCCAACCCTTGGAGAGAAGTTTGAGAAGGTCATTTGCAGGAAATTGAAGGGAAATTATGCCATCTTCTAATGTGTCATTTTCTTCAATGTCAGTGTTTCCCAAACTTCAGGAATTTATGTAGAACTTCCATGATTCTTGTTATACACAATCCTCTTTTTTATTTTAAAGGAATCATTGACAAGAAAACTATTTCCTACTGTACATGGAAAGAAAGTATTTCTTGTCTTTCATTCAGCAGTGTCTAAAAATGTCACTCATTCCCACCTCAACTAGCACCTCACCCGAGGGGTTAGCACATAGATGAATTCCCCTCATCCAGTTGTAGTTTCTGTCATGACTTGGGGTGGCAGTTTGGTGGCCCCTGAATAGCATGAACTAGATTTGGCAGATTATTATTGCTAATGACCCATGGTAGCTATTCCTGTTAAGGATTTTTATTACATTGGTATAGTAGAGCCTTGTCTTAGAGGAATGACTTTGATGATTCAATGACAGGCTGTGTAGAATAGGATGGAAGCTTTTGGGACAGAACAGTAACTTAGCTCTCTTTGGAGTTGATATCAGTCAGGGTCTTATCTTCTTGTACTTGATGGGTGCCCGCTGGAGCTGGTGTCCATTCTTCTTATCCTCTCTCTACATAATCCACCTACTCTCTCTGGGACAGGTATCAACTCATACTTTCATTGGCCAGAAGAGTGGCATTCTTCTGAAACAAAGTTTTTACTTCCAAAATGTCCACTTGGGGACGTTCAAACTGTATCCCAGCACATCCCAAATTTGTTGTTTTAGAGTTCAGCACAAATGTGGCTGGAATAAGAGCGGTCTTAAGCAATTCTTGATTACCTCCTAGATGGAGGGGTTTAAGTTTCTAAGAGAAAAATTTCATAGGAAGTACAGAAGAAGAAATGCGTACAGCTCCTGCTTTCCCTCTTCCGTCTCAGAAGCTGCAGTTAGCAGGAGGCATGTAGCTCAAGCATGCCTTTTGATTTAAGGTAAAAAGGAGATATTTTGTTTTTCAGTAAGGCAGAATATATCTTAATGTAGTAATTGAATTTAGTTCTATTTAGTCTAGTTTGATGGGGTAGATCTAGAGTTGGAGGGGAAGAACTGACATTGTTTAATACTTAACAGATGGATAGAAAACAAAAAGTTTAGGAGATAAGAATGTCAGAAGGTTACCAGCTGCTGTGGGTATAATGGTATAATGAATTTATTTGAAAGGTTAGCTTGTGTTTATTAACACATACCTCTCTTTCCATTATATTTTAGATTTGTAAATTATTCAAAGGGAGAGCTATTATTTTTGGCTAAATCTTGAATAGGCTGCTATGTTCCAAAAAGGTATATTTGTGTTTCATGTGAGCTGTACCTTATTACATAAGAAATAATGCTCTTGAGTGGTGGAGAATTTGGAGTAGTAATTTGTTAGCATGTTAACTCTATGAAGCAATAGTCATTGCTTTCTATTCTCAAATTTGGACGTCTGAAGATCACTAAACAATTATAGGAAGGTAAGTAAACTCCTTGACATATGCATTAATTTTCATGTCATGATACATGAAATTCTAATTCTAAGGCAAGGGCCTTAGAATTCTACATTAGGCAAGGGCCACCTCTATACTCTGGTAAGGGTAAATTTACCATTGGAAATGAAGGGAATTATTCCATTGGAAGTTTGTGTGAATAGAAGCCTCTTGGCACCAACTCCTCTCACATTATGTCTTGTATCAAATATGGAGTCAGTCAAAATGACAGCAGGCATTGAGGTATGATGTGAGCCTGATAGGAGGAGCTTAGTATTTGGAACCTTCATGGAGTCTGAGGCAGTGACTTCCTCGGGGATGCTGGTCAATGCTTAACCCATGGAATCAGTCTCCCCAGCTTCCTGGTGGAGATTCAGTTGCTTAACTATTTAGCAGCGGTTCTTTAAAAAGCAGTATATTACTCATTGCCTGGAAAGCAGTTTGAAGACACACTAAGTACCATTGTGGTTAAATTGAGGAAGGCTACTTTTATGCACACCTTCTGTAAAAACCATTAGATAATTCTTTGGGTCAAAAGGACAATGCATTAGGATAAATAAGTACGAAATAAGAGAAGTCATCGAATAGAAAGTGGAACACTTGACAGGAACTCCACGTGTGGTAGGATGGATTGGTTCTAGGGTTACATGGGATTGCCAAAGGAAAATAGATTTGTGAGGAGGGCAGTAGGAGGGAGAAGGATGGGCAGGCTATTGATGAAAACCTGGCTAAACAATTGAAGCTCCAGGAACTTAAATATAAAACCAAACATGATATTTCCTTAAAGCACCAGCTCTTTATGCCTTGGAAGCAAGTCATATCCGATCAACACTTATTTGTTGGGTGTCTGCTATGCATTTATTACTGTGCTAGGATTTGTGAGAAAACTAAAGGGTGAGAAATTAGGAGTCTTAAACTTCAAGGAATTTATAAACCCATTGGGGAGCCAAGGGTTACATACAGTAAGAAACTCTTAAGATAGCAATACAATCAAGCAATGTAATCAAAGACAAATGCTAAGTTTTATGGAAAAGGATGTATCGGTGAAGGCTGCAGTTCTTATTAATAGAAACTTTGGGGTAATTGCCAAAGACTTTACAGGAAGGTGGTGTTTGACTTAGGTCTTGAAGGGTTTTACTGTTCACCAATTTTAGATGGAAAATTCTTCCCTTTAAGCCATTTCTGTTTCAGACCAAGACTGCTATTTGTCATTCTTCCTTTTACAGATTCTTCTACTACTTTCCTTTTAAATGTTGGCATTCTTCAAGTTTTATACTTGACCTTCTTCTTTTCTACTTACAACCAAACACTATCAAAATGATGGGTTGAAAAGTTAAATGAGAACAGAAAGTGGAGAGATAATAAAAGATAAGTCCAGTATATAGGTTATAATAAGAAGTTATGGGGCTGGTGGTAAATGAAGAGTTTTTGTCTGCCTAAAGGTATTCAAATTTAAGTTTACACACAAACATACACACACAAATATTCTTGTTCAACAAATCACCTCTAGCAGCTGGGATTTGGGTTGCCATTGGGTGATTTATGATCTAACTACTGACTTTTCCAAAACATTGTTTTCTAAACCTGAGCTCTTCTCCTGAGTTTCAGACTGATTTTTTTGAGTATCTGGTAGCCATCGGCACAGAAGTCCCCCAGATATCTTAAACCAGGGGTTGGTAAACTATAGCCTATGGGCCAAATCCAACCCACTCTCCCACCCCATTCTACTAGAACAGAGCCACATACTTTACATACTGTCTATGGCTGCCTTTATGCCTCAGAGGCAGAGTTGAGTAGTTGTGACAGAGACTACATAGCCAACAAAGCCCCAAATATTTACTATCTGATGCTTTACATAAAAAGTTTGCCAAATCCTGCCTTAAACCAACATGTTCCCAAATGAGCTCATCTTCTCCCCCATACCAACTATCTATTTGCTTTGGAGTCCCTCTGGTTCTTTCTTCTACCTCACTTCCCTCTTCTCAGGATCTGTCCTAAGACCTGACATTGTTCATATTCTCCTTATCTATACATGAACACCAGATTTACATTTTTATAAAAATAAAAATAGCGTGCCTGGGTGGCTCAGGTATTAAGCATCTGATTCTTGATTTCAGCTCAGGTCATGACCTCAGGGTCGAGGAATCGAGCTCCGAGTCAGGCTCTGCACCGAGTGTGGAGCCTGTTTAACATTCTCTCTCTCGAGAAGTAGGAGTATAGAGGGAGGAGTCAAGATGGCGGAGAAGTAGCAGGCTGAGATGACATCGGGTAGCAGGAGATCAGCTAGATAGCTTATCTAACCATTGTGAACACCTACAAATCCAACGGGAAATCGAAGAGAAGAAGAGCAACAATTCCAGAAACAGAAAATCGATCACTTTCTGAAAGGTAGGACCTGCGGAGAAGTGAATCCAAAGCGACGGGAAGATAGACCCCGGGGGAAGGGTCTGGCACCCGGCAAGCGGCGGAGCGACGGAGCACAAAATCGGGACTTTTAAAAGTCGGCTCCACTGGGAGACATCGCTCCAGAGGCTAAACTGGGGGGAAACCCAGGCGGGGTCAGCATAACCCCAGGTCCCGCGGGGTCACAGAAGGACTGGGGGTGTCTGAGTGCGGCAGAGCTCGCAGGTATTAGAGCGGGGAAGCCGGCTACAACCACAAAGCCGAGGAGTGAGCTCCAAGCCCGGGGTTACCTTGTGCCGGTCGCAGGCTGGGTGGGCTCGGAGCGCGGCTGGAGGCCACGGAGAGAAAAGCGACCCGGCGCTTTTCTCCAGCGCCAGCAATTGACTGCTTTCCTCGAGGCGCGACCACAAGCCAGGGAGGCGGGGCTGTTGGGCGCTTTGCTCTGAGAGCGCACTGAGGAGCGGAACCCCAAGCTCTCGGCTCCTCCGGGCCGAGAGATTGGGAGGCCGCCATCTTCACTCCCGTCCTCCAGAACTCTACGGAAAGCGTCCTCCGGAACTCTACGGAAAGCGCTCAGGGAACAAAAGCTCCCGAAAGCAAACCCTAGCGGATTCCTTAGCCCGGCCCCTGGCAAGGGCGGTGCAATTCCGCCTGCGGCAAAGACACTTGAGAATCACTACAACAGGCCCCTCCCCCAGAAGATCAACAAGAAACCCATCCAAAACCAACTTCGCTCACCAAGAACAGCGGAATTCCACAGCAGGAGAAAGCAAATCTTATCTGGACAAAATGACAAGGCGGAAAAACTCACCTCAAAAAAAAGAACAAGAGGCCGTACCGAAGGCTGGAGACCTAATCAATACGGACATAGGTAACATGACAGATCTAGAGTTCAGAATGACAATTCTCAAGGTTCTAGCCGGGCTCGAAAAAGGCATAGAAGATATTAGAGAAACCCTCTCCGGAGAGATAAAAGCCCTTTCTGGAGAAATAAAAGAACTAAAATCTAACCAAGTTGAAATCAAAAAAGCTATTCATGAGGTGCAATCAAAAATGGAAGCTCTCACTGCCAGGATAAATGAGGCAGAAGAAAGAATTAGTGACATAGAAGACCAAATGATAGAGAATAAAGAAGCTGAGCAAAAGAGAGACAAACAAATACTGGACCATGAGGAGAGAATTCGAGAGATAAGTGACACCATAAGACGACACAACATTAGAATAATTGGGATTCCAGAAGAAGAAGAAAGAGAGAGGGGAGCAGAAGGTATATTGGAGACAATTATTGGAGAGAATTTCCCTAATATGGCAAAGGGAACAAACATCAAAATCCAGGAGATGCTAAGAACGCCCCTCAAAATCAATAAAAATAGGTCCACACCTCGTCACCTGATAGTAAAATTTACAAGTCTTAGCGACAAAAAGAAAATCCTGAAAGCAGCCCGGGAAAAGAAGTCTGTAACATACAAGGGTAAAAACATTAGATTGGCAGCAGACCTATCCACAGAGACCTGGCAGGCCAGAAAGAACTGGCATGATATATTCAGAGCACTAAACGAGAAAAACATGCAGCCAAGAATACTATATCCGGCTAGGCTATCATTGAAAATAGAAGGAGAGATAAAGAGCTTCCAGGACAAACAAAAGCTGAAAGAATTTGCAAACACCAAACCAGCTCTACAGGAAATATTGAAAGGGGTCCTCTAAGCAAAGAGAGACCCTAAAAGTAGTAGATCAGAAAGAAACAGAGACAATATACAGTAACAGTCACCTTACAGGCAATACAATGGCACTAAATTCATATCTCTCAATAGTTACCCTGAATGTTAATGGGCTAAATGCCCCAATCAAAAGACACAGGGTATCAGAATGGATAAAAAAACAAAACCCATCAATATGCTGCCTACAAGAAACTCATTTTAGACCCGAAGACACCTCCAGATTTAAAGTGAGGGGGTGGAAAACAATGTACCATGCTAATGGACATCAGAAGAAAGCTGGGGTGGCAATCCTTATATCAGATCAATTAGATTTTAAGCCAAAGACTGTAATAAGAGATGAGGAAGGACACTATATCATACTCAAAGGGTCTGTCCAACAAGAAGATCTAACAATCTTAAATATCTATGCCCCTAACATGGGAGCAGCCAACTATATAAACCAATTAATAACAAAATCAAAGAAATACATCAACAGTAATACAATAATAGCAGGGGACTTTAACACTCCCCTCACTGAAATGGACAGATCATCTAAGCAAAAGATCAACAAAGAAATAAAGGCCTTAAATGACACACTGGACCAGATGGACATCACAGATATATTCAGAACATTCCATCCCAAAGCAACAGAATATACATTCTTCTCTAGTGCACATGGAACATTCTCTAGAATAGACCACATCCTGGGTCATAAATCAGGTCTCAATCGGTACCAAAAGATCGAGATCATTCCCTGCATATTTTCAGACCACAATGCTCTGAAGCTCGAACTCAATCACAAGAGGAAATTTGGAAAGAACGCAAATACATGGAGACTAAACAGCATCCTTCTAAAAAATGAATGGGTCAACCAGGAAATTAAAGAAGAATTGAAAAAATTCATGGAAACAAATGATAATGAAAACACAACGGTTCAAAAATCTGTGGGACACAACAAAGGCAGTCCTGAGAGGAAAATATATAGCGGTACAAGCCTTTCTCAAAGAAACAAGAAAGGTCTCAAATACACAACCTAACCCTACACCTAAAGGAGCTGGAGAGAGAACAACAAAGAAAGCCTAAACCCAGCAGGAGAAGAGAAATCATAAAGATCAGAGCAGAAATCAATGAAATAGAAACTAAAAAAACAATAGAACAAATCAACAAAACTAGGAGCTGGTTCTTTGAAAGAATTAATAAGATTGATAAGCCCCTGGCCAGACTTATCAAAAAGAAAAGAGAAAGGACGCAAATAAATAAAATCATGAATGAAAGAGGAGAGATCACAACCAACACCAAAGAAATACAAACAATTATAAGAACACACTACGAGCAACTCTACGCCAACAAATTTGACAATCTGGAAGAAATGGATACATTTCTAGAGGCGTATAAACTACCACAACTGAACCAGGAAGAAATAGATAACCTGAACAAACCCATAACCAGTAAGGAGATTGAAACAGTCATCAAAAATCTCCAAACAAACAAAAGTCCAGGACCAGACGGCTTCCCAGGGGAATTCTACCAAACATTTAAAGAAGAATTAATTCCTATTCTCCTGAAACTGTTCCAAAAAATAGAAATGGAAGGAAAACTTCCAAACTCATTCTATGAGGCCAGCATCACCTTGATCCCAAAACCAGACAAGGATCCGACCAAAAAAGAGAATTACAGACCAATATCCTTGATGAACACAGATGCGAAAATTCTCACCAAAATACTGGCCAATAGGATCCAACAGTACATTAAAAGGATTATTCACCACGACCAAGTGGGATTTATTCCAGGGCTGCAAGGTTGGTTCAACATCTGCAAATCCATCAATGTGATACAATACATTAATAAAAGAAAGAGTAAGAACCATATGATACTCTCAATAGATGCTGAAAAAGCATTTGACAAAGTGCAGCATCCCTTCCTGATTAAAACTCTTCAAAGTGTAGGGATAGAAGGCACATACCTCAATATTATCAAAGCCATCTATGAAAAACCCACCGCAAATATCATTCTCAATGGAGAAAAACTGAAAGCTTTTCCGCTAAGGTCAGGAACACAGCAGGGATGTCCGTTATCACCACTGCTGTTCAATATAGTACTAGAAGTCCTAGCCTCAGCAATCAGACAACAAAAAGAAATTAAAGGCATCCAAATCGGCAAAGAAGAAGTCAAACTATCACTCTTTGCAGATGATATGATACTATATGTGGAAAACCCAAAAGGCTCCACTCCAAAACTGCTAGACTTATACAGGAATTCAGTAAAGTGTCAGGATATAAAGTCAATGCACAGAAATCAGTCGCATTTCTTTACACTAACAAGAAGACAGAAGAAAGAGAAATTGAGGAGTCAGTCCCATTTACAATTGTACCCAAAACCATAAGATACCTAGGAATAAATCTAACCAAAGAGGCAAAGAATCTATACTCAGAAAACTATAAAGTACTCATGAAAGAAATTGAGGAAGACACAAAGAAATGGAAAAATATTCCATGCTCATGGATTGGAAGAACAAATATTGTGAAAATGTCTATTCTACCTAAAGCAATCTACACATTTAATGCAATCCCTATCAAAATCCCATCCATTTTTTTTAAAGAAATAGAAAAAATAATCCTAAAATTTATATGGAACCAGAAAAGACCTCGAATAGCCAAAGGAATATTGAAAAAGAAAGCCAAAGTCGGTGGCATCACAATTCCAGACATCAAGCTCTATTACAAAGCTGTCATCATCAAGACAGTATGGTACTGGCACAAAAACAGACATATAGACCAATGGAACAGACTAGAGAGCCCAGAAATAGACCCTCAACTCTATGGTCAACTAATCTTCGACAAAGCAGGAAAGAATATCCAATGGAAAAAAGACAGCCTCTTCAACAAATGGTGCTGGGAAAATTGGACAGCCACATGCAGAAAAATGAAATTGGACTATTTCCTTACACCACACACGAAAATAGACTCAAAATGGATGAAGGACCTCAATGTGCGAAAGGAATCTATCAAAATCCTTGAGGACAATGCAGGCAGCAACCTCTTTGACCTCAACCGCAGCAACTTCTTCCTGGGAACATTGCCAAAGGCAACAGAAGCAAGGGCAAAAATGAACTATTGGGATTTCATCAAGATCAAAAGCTTTTGCACAGCAAAGGAAACAGTTAACAAAACCAAAAGACAACTGACAGAATGGGAGAAGATATTTGCAAACGACATATCAGATAAAGGGCTAGTATCCAAAATCTATAAAGAGCTTATCAAACTCAATACCCAAAGAACAAATAATCCAGTCAAGAAATGGGCAGAGGACATGAACAGACATTTCTGCAAGGAAGACATCCAGATGGCCAACAGACACATGAAAAAATGCTCCACATCACTCGGCATCAGGGAAATACAAATCAAAACCACAATGAGATACCACCTCACACCAGTCAGAATGGCTAAAATTAACAAGTCAAGAAATGACAGATGCTGGCGAGGATGCGGAGAGAGGGGAACCCTCCTACACTGTTGGTGGGAATGCAAGCTGGTGCAACCACTCTGGAAAACAGTGTGGAGGTTCCTCAAAAAACTGAAAATAGAGCTATCCTACGACCCAGCAATTGCACTCCTGGGTATATATCCTAAAGATACAAACGTGGTGCTCCGAAGGGGCACGTGCACCCGAATGTTTATAGCAGCAATGTCCACAATAGCCAAACTGTCGAAAGAGCCTAGATGTCCATCAACAGATGAATGGATAAAGAAGAAGTGGTATATATACACAATGGAATACTATGCAGCCATCAAAAGACATGAAATCTTGCCATTTGCGACGACGTGGATGGAACTAGAGGGTATCATGCTTAGCGAAATAAGTCAATCGGAGAAAGACAACTATCATATGATCTCTTTGATATGAGGAAGTGGAGATGCAAGGCGGGGGGGGTTAGGGGGAGGTAGGAATAGAAAAAAAAATGAAAAGATGGGATTGGGAGGGAGACAAACCATAAAAGACTCAATCTCAAGAAACAGACTGAGGGTTGCGGGGGGGAGGGGGGACGGGAGAGGGTGGTGGGGAAATGGACATTGGGGAGGGTATGGGCTATGATGAGTGCTGTGAAATGTGTAAACCTGACGATTCACAGACCTGTACCCCTGGGGATAAAAATACATTATATGTTTATTAAAATAAAAAAATTAAAAAAAAAAACATTCTCTCTCTCCCTCTCTCTAAAAAACCCCAAACTAAACCAAAACAAATCCATTCTCCACAAATCTGATCATGTCACTTCCCTACCTAGAACCCTTCAATGATGCCCTGTTTCCTTCCAGATAAAGCACTTCTTTCCAATGGTACAATCCCTTTGCTCATTTATATCCCTACCAACATGTTTAGCCTCATCTCCTTCCATTCTCCCGCTTACTCTCTGAAGTCTCTTACTAATGTAGTTGTCACTGTCTTGAATGAATCACATCCCCTCCCCCGTGCCTCTGAGGATGCACATACTGTTCTTTTATCTCTTGGTTTTATATCTAAGGAACATAATAGTCAAAATTCAACTTCAGCATCACTTCCATTGTAGCACTGTCCCACCCCTGATCTCTCTTCTCCGCCTGTCCTGTGTGCTGGCCCCCAGATTTAGGGCCCCCTTCTTCTGATTCTGTAGTATAAAATGTCTAACTCTGTTAGGATGTGTCTCAAATTACATTTAGTTCTAATTACATACATTCAGTTCTCTCTCTCTGCTTTAGGTGTGAACTCTGAGAGAGCCTGTCTTTATGTATTTATATCCCTAGTAGCTATCATAACACTTGCCAAATATTAGGTGCTCAATAAATGTTCAGTAAATTTTTTAAGCTGATTGTAAGTCAGTAAGTCTTTAACAAAAAAGGATTAATCCCTAACTGATACGTAGAACATTTGCTGAAGGACCACCAACCCTGGGCATAAGTTGTAAATACAAGTCCATGATTGATTAAATGATACATTAATTCAGTAGAAGAGAGTCCCTTTTGAAATGCAAATTACACCATGTTATTCCCACTCCTAAAGTCTTCCATGGTTTCCTTTGCACTTACAATTAAAACTAAAAGCTTTGAGGTAACCAACATCAAGCTTGATTCAGCAGTCCAGCCTCTAATCACTCTCCCTCCTAACTCACCACATTCTAGGCACATTGACCTTTCTCTGTTTCTCAAAAGCACCACTTTTTCTGCCTTGGGGTCTTTGTACCTGTTTTCCATCTATCATGAAGACTCTCCCACTCTTCCTCTGGCCAAATCCCATTCATTCTGACCATCACAGTCCAAAGGTCTTGTCCTCTGAGGGACTTCTCTGACCTAGAATTCTCCACTCACAGTGTCTGGTCTTTTGCATTCAAGTGCTCACTACTATTTACAATAGCATGCTTGTTTGCTGGTTGGTGTTTAACATCTGTCACTTTTTCATGTCATGGGAAGCTCACAGAGCTGAAGATTTGTTCACTATTGGCATTGCCTGGTACATGACAGGTGCTCCATGAGGATTTTCTAAATAAACAAATAAATGAAAAAGGGAATATTCTGCATTTTTCTGAATAGAGAGAGGGGTGGTTAGATCTGTCAGCAAACTGTAGGACAGACTGGAGTGAGCAAGGATTAACAGAAGAAGGGAGAGGCATTAG
Organism: Martes martes; assembly: GCF_963455335.1. Taxonomy (NCBI): domain Eukaryota; kingdom Metazoa; phylum Chordata; class Mammalia; order Carnivora; family Mustelidae; genus Martes; species Martes martes. The sequence goes on along the minus strand of NC_137896.1, from coordinate 83,204,883 downwards.
GAAGCCCTTGCCCCTAGGTGAGGCTAAAGGATTTCTGATCAACTGTGATGAAGCGGGGGTGGGAAGGAAGAGCAAAAATTATCATTCTTTTCAGATTCTATTCTTTTCTACCCAGAAAACTCAAGAGAAAAGCCTCAAAGGATGAATAAAAAAGTTATGCAAGTTTGCCATGTTCAAAAATCTGTGTCCTAAAATCATAGTTTTGCTACATAATAGCAACTTGTTTGAAAAAGATACAATGCAAAAGTATTCTATTTAAAATGGCAAACAAAAAAATTAAAATTATGAATAAACCAAATAAGAAATATATGATACCCCCTTAAAAAATCATAACAAACTTACAAAGAAGACTTCAGTACATCTTCGAATTACCAGGTTCTTTAGTAAGAAGCCTCAATCTTACTGAAAGTGAATTATATCTACATGAATCTATATATAAATGAGCACTTTTCAAAGTGCTCAGCGGATTTTTACAAAATCCGACAGAGATAATTTTGAAGTTCATTTGAATGAATAATTTTTTTTTAAAGATTTTATTTATTTATTTGAGTGAGAGAGAGCATGTGTGTGCGCATGCACACCCAATGGGAAGTTTGGTGGTGGAGGTGAGGGGCAGAGAGGAAGGGAGAGGGACAGGAGACTCCCCAATGAGCATGAAGTGGGACATTGGGCTTGATCCCATGACCCTGAGACCATGACCTAAGCCAGAATAGGAGTTGGACGCCCAATTGACTGAGCCACCCAGGTGCCCCTGAATAAATATTTAAGAATAACAATAACACTATCAAAAAAGGAAGCAAAGAGGAGGACGCTTTCTAAATATTAACAATTTCAAGCTATAATAATATGTATGGCAACCAGTGCAAGAACAACCAAAGGGAATACTGAACCAAATGGAAAATCCAGAAATGGATCTAAGTATTTATAAAAGATTTTAATATGATAAACAAGGTATTTCAAATCACTGAGGCAAGGATAAATTACTCAATAAACAATTTTGATATACTACAAAAATAGTGGAAAAATTGAAATTAAATCTGTATTTTACCAAAAATATTTTTAAAAAGTATTTATATATATTAAAATGTAGCACATATACTATATATTATGGTACCAGATGATATATTTAAATGAAACCATTAAGATATTATGGATAATATTCATATAATCTTTTGATGGGAAAACACTTTCCATAATAACACCAAAGACAGAAATACTAAAAAAAACCTGATTTATTCAACTACATAAATTTTTAAAATTTCTTTGTTAGAAAACAACAGTAAGGTTAAAAGAAAAATGGTAATCTAGAAAAGTATTGGCAACATTTCATAATAAAGTTTCATATCCCTAACAGATAAAGAACTCCTAAAATTCACATTTTTAAATGGTTAATTTTCTCAAAAATTGATAAGAATAAGCAATTAACATATATACACGTACAAGAAAAGAAATACAGATGTTTCACAGCATAAGAAAAAGTTTAATTTTACTAGTAATCAAAGAAATGCAGATGACAGAAGTAGCAAGATATAATTTTCACCCACCTACCTGACAAAACCAACATTACATGATAAATTAACATCCATTAATAACCACACTGCTGGGGATGATATAAATTGCCAAAACTTCCCTAGAGGGTAGTACATGTCAAAAGCCTCAAAAACATATAAAAAGCATAGCCTTTGAATCACAAATCCACTTCCAGAAAATTTTCCTTCCCAAAGTAAAAGTATATAAATGAAATCATTTGTAACTTTCATTTGTGCATTACACTGAGCACCCACCAGGTTCTGAGTATTGTAACTTAAGGGCGAGACACAGGAATAAATGGGAAATAGATTAATCCCTGCCCTCAGAGAGTTTATGTCCTCACAGGAAATACAGGCAGTAAATAAGGAATCAAATTAATAAATACAACAATTAGGGATTGTTATGCTATGAAGAAAATAAGCATGGAAGCTGTGATAGGGAAGGCTTTTCAGGCTTTTCATAAGAGATCATTTAAGCAAGAGCTGAAGCAAAGAGCCAGGGAAAGAAAACTGCAATATAAAAGCCTCTGGCAAGAGAGAACATGGCACATTTAAGAACCGACAGAGTCCAGGAAGCTGGAGAAGAGCCCTGGTCAGGTGGGATGGTAGGAGGAAGGGGTAGGAGTGGTGTGTCAATGGCAGTGAGGGCTGAGGTGGGCACTGTCCCCTCAAACAGGACTTTGTGGGGCATGAGAAGCTGTTTGGATTGTGTTCTATCTACAATGCGAAGCCACTGAAGGTTTTTATGAGGGAAGGGTTGGGGTCTAATTTGTACTTCAAAAAATTTCCTTGGTGACTATGTAGAGAACAGATTTAAGGGGTGCAGATGAGAAAGCAGGAAGACTGTTTGGGAGACGATGACAAAGTCAGAGAGAGAGGCGATGCTGGAGACATGAGGATGGAACAGAGACGGTTTACAGTGCTACGACATTTGGAAAAGACCTCCACGTTCTGTGAGAGAGGACATACTAAATAAAGTTATGAGCTCCTTACTAAAGCTGAGTTGTCAGAAACAACATTGGCATAGCAGGCACCTTTGAACCTTAGGTGAATAAACTGACAAACGAACAAACTAAAAACGTGAGGAAATAACTGGTGGCACCAAGTCCTGGAGAACATGAGGAGTATAATTCAAAAGCCGAGGTGGAACAGTACCCCTCGGCAAAGAAAGTCGTTTCTTCCCAGAGTGACGCCCGGTTCTACCTGCCCAGGACATTTAGTGTGCTGTGTATACACAGTTCTAGTGGATCGTGTTCTTGTGTAAGTATCACTGTGTCCCCTTGGACTCTCAGAAGTGTTCTGGGTTCGGATGAGAAACTGTATGGCCACTCCTCACTGTGTCACAGGTAACAGGAATAAAGAGAGAATGGAAGTGTTGTGAAACAGTGGAGAGACGTTCACCAAGGACAGTGAGAGAGCTCAGAGAAGTGATCGCGGTCATCCTAGTGAAGACGGAGGTCAGAGTGTCAGAATGCCTGAGGGGGGGGTGGACTGGGGTCTTGAGCAGAGTGGACAAGGCTGGTTCCACCTGCGAGGTGGAACTCCTAGGGAGCCTTTGTGCATACGAGCACAGAGATGCACAGATGTTTCCAAGGGTGGACAGATGCCATCTACTTCACCCACATTCCCGGCCTTGATCTTTTGAGTAGTAATGTTCATAATTTAGACTCAACAAAGAAAGGTTTGACATCTTTGGTATCATGTTTGTGGTAAACTTACATTTGTATTCTTTGAAAACAAGAAAACCATGTATCTGAAATTCCCTTAGTCAGAATACTCAGAGCATTAGACAGAACTTATCATTCAATCCTTTTAAATAAAACCAATTCCTTGTATCAATAGTCATGAATTTCATTTTTTTATCTTTTTGTTTCTTCAAATACTTGTATATCTTAGGGCTGTATCCCTGTGAGACAGCTTGAAACTGGTCCCACCAAATACTGTCAGTCTGTCTGTATTCCCACCTTCCTCCTAATGATAGACACGCTTTCCAAAAGCCATTTTCCTTCATATGTCATGCACAGATTCTTTTTTCCCTCTCCCAGTCTCAGCCTCTCTCCAACAAGCACACATTATTTTTTCTCTTTCAATATTTCTGTGTTTTCCTACAACCTCAGAGGCTAATGCATCAGATGTTTTTGTTTTGTTTTGTTTTGTTTTAAAGCTATGCACACCAAGATTTAAATGCGGGTGTTTACAGAAGCTTTCTTCATAATCTCCCCAAACTGGAGGCAACCCAAATGTCCATCAATGAATAAATGAATTACAGCATGTCCATACAATGGAATTGTACTCATTGTATAAAGGGACAGATATGTGGCTCAATATGAATGAGTCTCAAAGCGTAATGCTGAGTGAAAGACGTCAGAGTCTAAGAGTTGTATACTTTATGACCCCATCTATATATATTGTAGAAAAAGCAAAAGTATGGAATTGTAAAATGCAGTACTTCAGACTAGGGTTGAAGAGGACCGACTACAAAGGGGCATGAGGAAATTCCGAGGGCAATTTAAATACTCTACACATCTTACTTGTTAGATCACTATATATATTTCCCAAAATGCAATCATGTGTATGTGCAGAAAGGATAAATTTTATTGTATGTAAAGTATACCTTAATAAACCTGACAGCTGAAAACCTCTGGCAGATTAGTTTTTGTTCTTCTGAGTGCAAAAACACAGAAAACAAAAGGAAAGAAGAAACGAGAGAAGGGAAGAAAGAGATTGATAAGATGGAAAAGGGAGTGAGATTTTTGTTAAGATTCTTTGTAAAGGAATCTAATTACTAGTTGACTGTAACAGAAGTATGGTAATGAACTGCTTAAAATTGCCAACTACATTTGTCAAGGACATATTAGATGAATAAAAGATCTTCCATAAAATTTGGGAAGGTCCCCCAAATAGGAATAAATAAAATGTACTTAAAATGAAAGCTATATCATTATAGAATAAAACAAAAAAAATTGAGACCTCTCTTCACTTATGACACAGCTCTATTACAAACTCCCTCCAGGACAGAAGACTTGTGCTCATCTGCACAGCTGTCTTAGAATAAAACAGACATGTTCAGGCCAACCCTCCCTACCACCACCACACATACTATAACCTAAAAGCCAAGGACACAGTAGTGGCTAACTCTGTTCCCAGCACCATCCTCTTCACAGACACAGCCATGCAAAGGCATTATCTAGTTCAGGTTATGGCCAGCAAAAAAGGGGTGGACTTGTGTTTTTGCCATTTAGAGGGTGTAAGTAAAATTAATATACAGGATTATATATGGAATCCACATATGGCATTAGATTGATTTTTCAATCAGAAAGTGGAGCCACACTTGGAAACACTTGGGCCTGTTAGTATGCATGAGTCCAAAGATAGCATAGAAAATACTGGTATTTAGGTAAATAATGGCAATTTAGTTCACAGAAGGAGGCTGTCTAACTTGAGAGATGACTTGGCTTCTGGAAGGCCAAGACTTGACTGTGTAAAATCCATCCCCGCTCAGTCCCATCTCCCAATCCCACCCCCAACCTCTCTTTTGAACACTCACATTAGTGTTCTGGCTTCTTGCCTGAGAACTTGAAAATGAAGGGATAAAAAGTGAGCTTAATGTTCTTTCCTAGGCATAAGTCCCCTTTCTTCTTCAACACAGGCCCAGAAGCTCCACTGGGGATTAAAGAGTAAGAATCCAGTATTTTTAATAGAACAATTTGAGGGCAGCATCATAAGGATTTAGTGGGAGCCATAAGAATAGGGGCCCCTTTTGGTCTCTGGGGTCTGTTCCCCAGACTTTGGCCCTGCTGTTTTCACATATGGGAAAATGCAGGTAGAATTTTCTTTCCAAACTTAACATCCTCTGGTTAAATCATATGCTTGTCTTTCTCAGCCACTTCTGTCCAAATATGTTTTCCTAATGAGGCATTATAGTCCTATGAAATCAAGCAGTTTTTCTTGAAAAAAGAGTATTTTGTTTTTTTAAAAAACCCAAACACTATTAGTTTGTGGACAACAACATTATTATTTTAAAAACTGTATATGATGATACTCCCAAATGCTGGCAGCCACCAATTTTAATTTACTTGTTTCAGAAACACATTTTTGGAACACAGTACCCCCTAGAATTTACAATACGGAATACATTTCCAGGCTAGCCCATATAATTGTGTCTAATTAAAAGGGGGGGGGAGTCTATAATAATACTATTGTAATGGTCAAAGAAAAACAAAACTGAAAGCTTTGAAATTATTGAGATAAAACGATATGCAAGAGGACAAAGCCCAGAAAGATTACAGAAAAAAAAAATCAGAAATTAAATACATCAAAACAAAAATCCAAAGAATTTTTAAATCTTGAATAGTTAAGAAAAAGTGACTAAATTGGAGGAAAAGGTTTTAGATAGACTTGTGTGGAAATGGGGATGTATCTAGGTACTTTCAGGGGTTGAGCAATTAATGGCATTGTTCTTTATTAAATTATATTCCTACCAAAATGAACAGATTTCCTTTTTGTTGGTGCTAATTGCTAATACTAGGCTTCAGCTGGTGATCCACCAATGGGGAGGTGGATAGGAACAGAAAAACTGAAAAGCGGTGGTTTTCTTCAGGCTAGAGAAGGAAACAGATTTCTTGCAATCTTTTCTCATTACATGAAAACAAAGTCCCTTCCCAGCCTATCTACACCTTTTCCCCAGGTGGCCTCTTTCTCACCTGTGGCTAAGCACTGGCTGTTATATACAACTAATGGATTGTTGAACACTACACCAAAAACTAACGATGTAGTATATGTTGGCTAATTGAACATAATAAAAAATAAATAAAATATATTAATAAAGAATGTCTGAGCACCATTAAAAAAAAGGAAACACATCCGTGGATTTACTTATTCATTATAAACTGATGACTTTTAAATTTGTTCCTCAAGCTCACACCATCTTTCTGAACTTCAGAACTACTTCATGCTACCTCATACAACCACTGAGTTGTCTGTCCCACAGATGCATCATGTGGCATTTGCCCAGCAAGTACACTCATTCCTCCAGGAGTCCCCTCCCAATCCCCCTACCCCCAGAAGACAACAAAAAAAAAAGCCCTTCTCTTCCCATCTTAATTGACAGCAATCCTCCCCACACCCATCATCTGGGCCAAAGTACTAGGGTCATAAGGTCTTTTCTCCCTGAACCTCATATGGAGTCAGGTCTCACATCCTCTCAGATTCCACCACCCAGTGTCTCCCAACTCCGCTCCATCAGTCCCTTCCCCAGCCCTACAGCAATAACTTAGTTATTGCAATAACTGATCTGCCTGCTTGCAGTCTTGCCCCTTGCTGTCCATCTTCTAGACTGCCAACAAAATGATCACTGCTCAGTTCAAAATCCTTCAGGGGCTCTCCATCACGTACCACAGGGCTGCACAAGGGGAGACCACCTGCCTTAGAGCCAGTGCAGGGGTGAGGAAAGGTGGCGCAAGAGCGTGCCCGTTAAACTGCAGATTCCTGGGCCTTGCCCTGGGACAATGGAATCTGAATCTTTAGGGGAAGAGGAGTTAGTAAGACCTAGAAGTTTGCATTTTTAAGCGAGTTGGGGTGATTTTTAAATACACTTACATTTGAAAAGCATGCGTTTAAGAGATGATATCTACTCCCTTGCACGTGATGCTAGGTCTTCCACACTCTCTCCACCTGTCCACGCATGCTCAAGCCTCATCCCCCTTCACTCCCGCACTTCTCGCTCTTCCACCTACACGGTGCTGTTTCCTAGATTTCCTCACATGCATCTCTGCCCTGCCTGGAATGTCCCTCTGGCCCCCATCTCCCTGGTGAACACGAGTCATCTTTCAAATCCCGGCAGAGCCTGGCAAACTGAAGCAGAAAAAAGTAATTATTTGTGCCAAGGCTTCTGAGGGTGCTCCTGGAAATTCTTAGGGTGCATTTCAATAGTCATGTCCTACCTTTCCTTTGGTTTCCATTAAATAAATCACCAGAAACCCTCTGTTCCCCAACCCTTATTTAAGAAGAGAACCAGTGATCCCATTAAAAAATAGGACATAAAAATAAGCTCACACCAGCCCCCATACATTTACACTAGGGCCACAAGTCAGCCATGGAGGAACAGGCTTTTTTTTTTTTTTTTTTTTTAATGGCTTTGTAAAAGGAAAGACCCTCAAAAAGCAAGAATAATCATTATTATTTGTTCTAAAATCGAAATGTATATTTTTCCATCCTTTTTATTTACAATATAAAGTGCTTTTCTCAGTAAATCAACAAATATGAGTATTCATGTCACCAAGTGCTGATGATTAAAAATAATTACTTTAATGGTAGCTGGCCTGATGCCAAACATGATCAGGTTTTGCATTTCAAGCATGATCGTGGATAATTTACATCTCCTTTCTCACCAATACCCCACCACTCTTAATGGGTTCTATTTTAGTTTTTATGAATTAATAGAAATTTAGTGCCTAATTCCCTATGTTATAGTCCACCATTTGCTTTTAGAATCCACAGAATTATCTCTCTTTTTTTTTTTTAAGTGGGATGTCCCGACATCACATAATTCAAGTTCCTTATTTTAAATGTTTAGCTATCTGCTTTCCATGAGTCCAGACAGGAGGTGCAAAAATGGGACAAAATGGAAAAGAAAATCAGGACCATGTCTCACACCTCCCAGGGGACCTCTTATTTACTGCAAGGGGACTTCTGTGACCAAAGTGGCATGTTGTCTCTTTCACAAATGAAGTGCAGGACCCCTCAAAAATCCCAGTCATAGCCTGAGGGGCCTGGAGTCTTAACTACATAGGGGCCTCTCAGGGTGAGAGAAGACAGCACTGCCTCTTTTCCTGTTTCTTATTCCTTTGAGGTCTCATTTATAATGAAGATACGTCAAAATAAGGTTACAAAGAATTGTAGCAGGTTTTTAAATGTTTGCATTTAACAAGTTAACACTTTTACAAAAAGAGTAATATAACTGTGTTATTCAGAAGATAATTGTAGGTTTATTAACAAGATATGTATTAATACATAGTACCCTAAAGGCAGTATGGTCCAGTGATAGGAATCTAGTTTCAATTTGTATAATTTTTTCAATCCTGTCTATGTATCTCTATGACACTTACATGGACAAGAAACAGTATAGTGTCCTTTGAAGATAATATCAAAAGTAAAATTTTTTTTTTAAGATTTTATTTCTTTATTTGACAGACTGAGATCACAAGTGGGCAGAGAGGCAGGTGGGGCGGGGGGAAGCAGGCTCCCTGCTGAGCAGAGCCCAATGTGGGGCTCTATCCCAGGGCCCTGAGATCATGACCTGAGCCGAAGGCAGAGGCTTAACCCAGTGAGCCACCCAGGCGCCCCAGAAAAGTAAAATTTTGATGTCTCAAGTGAATAGAATGACTGGATCCTTGGTCTCCCTACTAAACAGATTTGTAAATACAGGTCAAGTACATGCACCTTTAAATGTATTAATTGTTGAAAAGGTCAGGGAGAAAGGGAGGAATTCCCAAGGATTTGGTTCAAAAGGTATGGCTGTAGTAAGCAAAGAAGACCCAGAAATGTCACCAGATAAAGAGGAGGCCCCACTGGTGCTGGGGAAAGGGAACAGAAGGGTTAAATAAGCAAAGGTGTTCCAAGCATATATAAACCCAGGGGAACCTACTGTAAACATTCCTAGCATAGTTTGAGTTCTGCCAGCCAATGGTAGGCATGGAGAAGACATGGCTTTATTTGCTTATTCTGATTTATGTGTTACTTCCACTGATCTCTCTGACATTGGGTAAGTGTAACTGCAACTTGTATAGTGCATTTATTTGTAATATCTTCTTTGGCCAACCTTATGAAAGCTAAAGATAACTTCAAAGAAAATAAGTAACGATACCTTTTTGCAGAAAGACCTGATTGGTATTTGAGATGTGGGACTGGGCACACATTTTATAGTAGAAAAAAATTAATAAGTTCCACTTGCTTTAGAAAGGAAACCAATGCATGTCAGGTTATTAGGTTAACCACCAAGGAACGAAGCCCTTTTATATAATTACAAAAAGTTACTCTATCCCCAAGGATCAGTGGGTTCTTCCAGTTTGCATGGCTGAGAATATATCCTGTGGTTTGAAAATGGCCTTAGACAGTGACACCACTTATTCTCCAGCCTAGCTAAATTGCAGGGTCTGGTGACCTCACTCCAGTTAGACAGTGTGTAACAAAGAAACCTGAGGCATATGTGAGAATTAAGGTGAAATAAATGTGGTGCACCAAGTCCATCCACCTATATCTTCTACCAAAGTCATCTATACCTTTTACAAAAACTTCTCAGTTTCTGGAAAAGTGACTACACACACACACACATAACCACACACAAACATAAAAAATACAGGAAGGAAGAGAAAGAATTTGGAGAAATGTGGAGAGAAAGACACACCCCCCGCACACACGTGCACACACACAGATAAACACAGGCTATAACTACAGTACTTACTTTCTGGTTGACTTTCCTGGGGATTATCAGACTACTCCCAACCAAGGCACCAGTATGCACATGAGCCACCTGGAAGGTTATCCCAAGAAATATATCTTATGCAATAACAGCATTCATTTTTCCTTGATTTACATTTTCACTCGACAGATATTTACCATCTACAATGTTACAGGCATCATGCTAGGCCCATCACACAACTCATCCATAAGACATAGTCTTTAGTCTTCAAGAGATGACAACACAATGGGAAAACAGACATGACAACAGGCCATTACAGTATGGTATGGAAAGTATCCTGTGTCCAGTTATGTGCAGGGCAGGGAGGGAAGGGATATGGGAACGGGACAGAGCTATACAGGGAGGGAGTGGTCCAGCAAAGGCAAAACTCATGACCTTTATTTATTTAGAAGGATTTTGCAGTCCTACTGGGGGAAGGACCTAATGAACTGATGAGCAAAGCAACATCAGATAAGTATGTCCTGTGCTCATAAAGTGAAACTGTAATTGTAATGGTTCAGGCAGTCAGAGGAGTAGGCTTTGTGCAATTCAAGGGACACACAAGGGGATGTTCAGGGAAAGCTAACACGGTTAGGAATTACTGCTTCTCTCTCAGCAGAGAGCCCTGTACTTTTCCTTCATAATAATGACAACGGTTAAAATGAATTGAGTTGTTACTGGCGTAGCATTTAAAATAATCTGATTTAATCCTTATAATAGTAGCCTGAGATAAGCACAAAGATTACACTCATTTTAGGAAAGGCCTAGGTGAAGTTTCCTGATTTTTCTTAGAGCTGGAAGTGATGGAGCCTGGATGTGAACACAGGCAGTCACATCCTACAATCTATGAGCCCCATTCCTTGAGACCATTCAGCCCACACTGTTGACTTAGGCCACACCCCTGCTGGGTTTTCTGCTCTTCTCTGAAGCTGTGGTATAGCACCCGACTCAGTGGCTCAGGGGTGAGAACCAAGACAGTGACCACACTTGCTGTGCTAGGCACAGTTCGGTCAGCTGAGGTTCCTAGGCTCGCTATTGCTGCAGCTCCATTAAAGGGGAACCAGTGACTCTGGGTGACCTACTGGTATGTACATTAATTCTATTCTCCAATCTCCTCTTCTATCACCATGAACAAAGGTGGTTCTTGACAGCTTTGGCTGTGTGTGTGTGTGTGTGTGTGTGTGTGCGCGCGCGCGCGCGTGCACGTGCGCACATGCACATGCACACAGAACCAATTATGCTGTGGGCTACCTTTCCCCCCTGTTCAGCCCATTGGGCGAGATGAGCCAGACCTTCTGTGGCCTTTCAGCTCTACTGCTAAAGAGCACCCTTCCCTGACTTTTCATGATTAAACTGTGAATTCCCCCAGAAACTTTTGTTTCCTTCTCTCTACTGCCTAATTGCCTGGTTGCTTCAAACTTGGTGGCCCACTGCTGATCCAAAAAGCAGCTTTCGGGCCGTGTGGGTAATGAAAAGAAAAAAAAGAAAAGAAACCACAAACTTACTCCATAATCAAGGCCATTCCTAATATATGGTGGAAGATTAGAGCTGGGTTGAGAGAGCCCTAGGTATTGTTCAGGTCCATGACTTATATAGGTCAGTATAAATAACCCTGGGCATAAAATAGTTACCTTTTATGATGGGTGAGGCATCCAATTTAAGTGGATGGTTCAACATGCTTTATTGTGGTTAGAGCCAATGTTTTATTGAGAACAAGACAAAAAGATTGGGGTAGCAACTATACCTCATTCCTCCTTCATGTAAAGAAAGTCGGTAGGATCACTCAGACATCCTAGGAGTGTCAATTTTACCAACTGCAACAGAATTTCAACATCTCTTTGCAACTAGAAGCAGCTTTGGTGCCTTGCTAATGGATTTGTGGTCTGAACAGTCAAGTATAGCAAATATATGGTTAAGTGGAAGAGAAGAGATCATGCTTCATTTTTGATAGTTTAATAGTCTTACTAATCTATTAGTAACTACTATTACTAACCTCTTTTCAAGTATATGCAATTAAAACACAATTCAAAGATATAGTACATGCAACTGATTAGTAAGCTGTTTGCTAATTGTTTTTTCATTTGCTCTTATTAATTGTTGCCCAATACAAATGGTTTTAACCAGTCTAGAAAATTTCTTTCAACCCATCATTCATATCTAAACAGAAGCAAAAGCTTTTCCAGAGATACCACTTTTAAACTCCTATAACTTCTTAAAGGTTCAGATACTAGATCCTGGCAATGTGAAAGGAATCCAAAGTACATGTACAATCTTGCTTAAAATCATACTGCATCTAGTGTTGGCTTTTGCCTTGCTTCTGTGCCTTTTCTTGGACAATACATATATAGCTACCCACCCCTCACCCCAGTCCCCAGGTATCTCTTCTCTCTCTGACAGTTCCTGACCAGGGTCACCTGCTGACCTTTGGGTCTAGTTGTTGATCTGGTGTCCGGCCTTCTGACCTACCGAGAACGTAACATTAACTGAGGACCTCTTGCCATGATCGTCTGGCTACTTACATCCTTGATTGATTCTACTTTTTTATAATTTCTCTGTGGCATTCTAGGCAATCCAGCTTTTCTGATATCCACCCTTGGGTGTGACAGAGATAGAAATATATCAAGTATTGTGGTGTCACTGATCTGCTTGAACTTGTGATGTCTATTTGTGGATCAGAATGGAGTAATTCTCCACCTGCCCACCTCTTAACATTAGTTCTTTGCCCTTGGAAAATTTAATATAATTATGATGATGAATTTACATTAAATGTTCCCGAAGTAATCATCTTTACAACCTTCCTTAGAAAGTCTCTTTACCTTGTTCTAATTTTCTTGATAACATTTACAACTATCAGATGCTGAATTTTTAATTTATTTACTATCAATTTTTACCATTGGATGTAAATTCCGTGAGAGTTGGCATTATGTTTTTGGTATTTAGAGCAGTGCCTGGCACATAGTTGGCAGTCAACATATCTTTGTTGAATAAATGTTGAATAGATGAATCAGCCATAGGCCAAAAAGGGTTTGCAATAATCTAGGAAAGGATGTTGCTGATTATCAGTATAATATTCTGATATCCCCTCTATAGTAATCTTTAGGACTAAGATCTCCAGGATATTTGCTACTGTCTTGCCTGATACTGGGAGGCAGATGATGTATTATAGCATACTGGTTAAAGGCCTGGGTTCTGGATTCAGACCACCTAGGTTTGAATCTGGTTTTAACTCTTACCATCTGTTCAAAATTTCTTGCAAGTTACTTATTTGTGACTCAATTGTTTCTTTAGAGTGGGGATGGTAACAGTGCCTGTTAAGGGTACTCAAAGGGTTGTTGTGAAGATGAAATAAGATAATATATCTAAAGCTTTGCAATAGTGATTTGCTCGTGGAAAGCACAGTAAGTGCTGTGTTTCACTAGTTAACATGTGTTTACAAATAACAGAAAACTCAAGTTGACTTAGTTGACTTAAATGATAAAGGGAATTTATTTGTTCATGTAACTGAAAAGTTCTGAGGCAAGACATAATTCAAGCATGTATTGATACGGAGTCTGCTTTTCTGCAATTCACTCCATTCTATCCTCCTCTCTTTGGAGCTGTCACTATTCCTGGCAGTAAGTTGTTGCAGTAATTGTTGACCTTACAGGCACATCATATGCTTAAAAAAGAAAGAGATTCTCTAGATAGCTCCTATGGAAGGCTGGGGAAGTTCTTGCTAGAAGCAATACATTTGACAGTCTCCTGACATCTTCCTGGGAAAACTGTATCACATACCCATGACCCAATCACTGTGGCCTCTGGGATTGGATATATTGACAGGCATAAGCTAATCATATGTAATTTCTTGGACTAGAGATGGGATCAGCCTGCATTGAAGTGCTTGGACTTCATGGTGTAGGAGGAGAAACACATACTAAAATCAGGGCACTATTAGCAATGGGAAGGGAAAACAAATGCCAAAAATAGCAAAACTATTCTACTGATGAGTAAACTATAAAGAACTTCTTGAACTCCACCAATACTGTAAAACAAGCCAGAGGAGAGGAAATTTCACCATTGCCATTGCCTTCACAAAATATTTATTTTGGTGAAATGGTTTACCTGATGCACTGCAATGGACAGAACATTCCTCCAAGCTCATGCATTGCTAAAAAACTTTTTTCCCTCCAATCTCTCCCTCTTCAATAGTCCTTCCATCAACAAACACATTCTCTTATTTTATATTTTCTGGGAATCTTTCAGATTTCCTGTGTACAATGTAAATTAGAAGACTTAATCCCTAATAATCTTGGATTATATTTTTAATTTTATGAAATAAAACTGTCTCTTGCAGTTAATCCTCTCATATAAAATAAAAACCAATAATAGTGAGTGAATTTAAAGCTGGAAGGTGGTAAATTTTATGTGATTTTTTTCCCTTATAAATCTTACATGACTATGTCAATTTGCATAAGATATTGAAACATAACCATAATTTTATTACAGTGACTATGGTTCATGAGACAGTGTCAAGTATCTTGTTTTGGAAAATGTTCAGGCCATTTCTTATTCTTGCTTTTTTTTGTTTTGTTTTGTTTTAATGATATGCACAAAAGACACTGCTTTCATTGTAACCTTCTGTATAAAACACTATTATTGACATCTGAGGATTAAGTTTTAATTGAAGTAAGATTTCAAATGGTCTATTATCTGTGATCCCTATATAATGATCACAAAGACATCCTAGAGCAGGCAATGAAACAGATAAATATGTTGAAAAGACAGCTAACAGCTCCATTTAGCTCACCCACGCTTGCCAAACTTGACACACACAATTTATCCCAGACGATGGAAAGGGAACATAAAATATAGCCAGATTGTGATAATATATGCTTCTCAGATGGTGTTTCCTTGAGCTGAAAATCAGGTATCTCATATACCCAGATAACCCATATGTGGTATTAGATAGCTGTGGATGGGCTTTTTTTGCCTAAATTCATCATATTTTTTATGCTTTAGTTTGGAACTTCTGTGAGAGCAAGTTTAATGGTGAGTTTCTTATCTATATAAAGTCTTGGATGAAATAAGTGGTCACTTCTCTCCATCACAAAAAGAGGGGAGATCTAAGACTAAACCCAAACTAACTCCCCAGGGAGAATTCAGCAGCGAATCCAACAAATATTTAATAAACAAGAATAATTTGTGACAGTGATTGTAAATGATAGGAAGGAAAAGATTTGTTGTAAAGGTGGCTCCAATGATGTTTCTACTCTACAGATTTTTTAGAACTTTACTCAATAGTTTTTGCCAGGGAAATATGCCAAAGGGAATTCTGCTCTGTACTGATTTGAATGAGTCCGTTTTTCAAAAGTGATTCAATATCCTGGATCTCAATAGCCTATACATGCAATCTGGACAAGCCTCTGACTGCTGTTTCACATTGGATGAGGGACCAGACCGCATCTGCAGCATTGTCCATTTTCATTAGAGACAACATCCCCCTGTCATGTGTGTTCCCCTTCCTGACCCCCATTCAGTCAGCCACTTTCCTACCTCCTAGCTCAGAACTTGCTTAGTCTGGGCTAAACTGAATCCAAAATATTCAGAAAGGCCCTGTCAGCAAGGAGCCAGTGAAGGAAATCTCTTGTAGGCATGGATTAAAATGGAAATACACTGCCACTTCCCAACACCCCTGTTCTTTTATATTTGGGACACTGGAGACACACATATATTGAGAGAGTGTAGGTGAAGAGCTCAGGGGAACACGGTGCCTCATGGCTCTGGTGTGGGTTTTGGTAGTATCACTCTGATAACTAAGGATGTTCTTGTGCCATCACCCATCCCCCTTGCCTCTACTTCTCTGACCCAAAGATCCCACTTTCCACCCTCACCTGGATAAGTCAGGCTGAGAGCCAAATCTGGGATATAAAAAGCAGCAATTTCTTTAAAAAAGGCCTCCTCAAGTAAGTGAAACCAGTGAAAGGTCTTTGTTTTTGTTTTCCAAAGGAAGGGATGATAAAAAGAATAGCTGAAACACAGACAAATAGGCAATACACTGTACTAAATAGTGTGAACTTTTTGTTATTATTAGTAGTATTATTATCATATTAAAATGGTATGAACTGGGACGCCTGGGTGGTTCAGTGGGTTAAGCCGCTGCCTTCGGCTCAGGTCATGATCTCAGGGTCCTGGGATCGAGCCATGCATTGGGCTCTCTGCTCCGCAGGGAGCCTGCTTCCTCCTCTCTCTCTGCCTGCCTCTCTGCCTACTTGTGATCTCTGTCTGTCAAATAAATAAATAAAATCTTTTAAAAAAATGCTATGAACTACAGGTGACAAGGAAAAGTTACTATTTGGCATCATTTTCAGAGAGATCTGAATATTTGGTAGGAAGACTGGCCCCAGGACCAGGATAAGCCACTCTGCTTATGGAGGTGGAGTTGGGTAAGCAGACATCAGAGAAAGAAAAATGTTTTGTTTGCTTTTTTTCCACTTGCTTTCTTGAAGGAAGCTTACCTGCCTTCTAATGCAATTGTCCTTACCACTTTCTTGGAGAAATACTGCTGCCTCTCCTCCTCCCTTGGCCACACCTCCCTCCCTGGGAATGAGGTTCTGCTCTTTGAGCTCTCAAGTGCTCCAGGATGTACCCCAGGAGAGCTCTCAAGGACTGTTGAGTTGACTAGAAGAGTCCATAGCATGCAGCCAAGAGCTAGGGCAGAATAGAAAGAAGAGGTTTCAACTAAACAGAAGGGAGTAAGGCCAATTTGAGGAAGGTAGCATCAGGACTGCTAACCAGAGAGGGCTCTTCCTTCAGTCTGAAACCACTTTCTCCCTTCTCCACGTGGAAGATGCCCCCTCAGTTGCCAAAACCCTGATTAAAAATCTTCCTCCTCCCCTAGGAGCCCCTCTGTAGACATTTCCAGTCAGAGCTGGTGCGATCATTCCTCATCACAGCAGTTGTCTCCTGTCCTCCTCTTTAACTGCATGTTTTCTCTACCCATACTGTGTACATTTACAGGATAGAAGTTCTGCCATATTTGTACTTATATTCCCTCAACCTGGAGTAACAATACTATTGACGATGATGAACACGATGACGATGAAAGCTAACATTTAAATGACATTTACCATGTGCCAGCCATTGTTCTAAGTGGTTCACATATTCACTCCTCAACCTTCACAACAATCCTGTGAGGCAGCTTCTATTATTCTATTCATTTTACAAATAAGAAAACCAAGACTTAGAATGGCTAAAAAGCCCTTTGAAATTAAGTAACAGGGCCACACAACTTCTGGGTGTCTAGACTGCTGGCACACAAACTCCACATCTTGGCTCTGTCCTCTCTACTGCCAGAGCACACCATGGGGAGTCAATAAATAATTTTTTCATGAATGAATAAATAGACTGGGGAAGCACCCGAAATAATGTCATCGAAAAGTGGTTTAGATAATATTTTTTTGTCCATGAGATACAAGCAAAGACCGTACCTTGTTCTCAAACTCTTGCTCTGACAAAAGATTGATTTCTTGACTGATGAGTTTCTTAGTATGAACAATCTTAGAGAAGTTTAAATGTAAATACTCTTTAGTTATATACAACATATTGTTGCACATGCATGTGTGTGTATTTAAAATTTAGAACATAAGGCTGCAATGAGTATCGAATCAAATGATCTCTAATGTAAAAGTCATCTACTAACCACCAATCTTGTATTTGTAACCCTTCCACAAAGTATTCATTTATAATGATTATCCAGCCTTGGAACGAACTCCTCCAGGGATAAGAAACTCACTACTTTCAGAGTAACAAATTCCATCTAAAAAGGGTTCCACTGTTGAGCTTCTTCCTTGCACCAATTTGCAGTGTACCTGTAACTTTAAAGTTACTGTGCTAACTTCCTGGAGCACCCACCCACTGAATCTAGCAGCAGGCAAAGTTTGGCTCTCTTTTCTCTGTAATTTGCCAAGTTATTATGCATTAATCCCTAGGTCATAAAGGAGCCAATCATTTAGATTTTTATCATGGCATCCATATCTTATTGCTTGACATTGTTCCATTTTCTTGGGTTTTAGGGACTTAGGAAAGAGGAGGATGAGACATCTGAAGAAAAAGCAAACAGGGTGCCTGGGTGGCTCAGTTAGTTAAGTGTCTGCCTTAGGTTCAGCTCATAATCCCAGGGTCCTGGGATTGAGTCCCGCATTGAGCTCCACTCGGCAGGGAGAATCTGCTTCTCCCTCTGCCCCTCTCCCTGCTCATGCTCTCTCTCTCTCTCTCAAAAATAAATAAAATCTTAGGGGAAAAAAAAAAAAAGCAAACATGATACTACACTTGATCTTAGCCAAAAGGCTTAGAAGTGAAAAAAGCAAACATGATAATAGGATCTGTAAGTCCTTACAATTATGTTTCTCAAAATCAATCTAAATGTGCACATGAATCTCCCGGGGATCTTGTTACATGTAGATTCTGATTCAGTAGTTCTAATGTAGGGCCTGAAATTCCATATTTCAAATAAGTCCCCAGTTGATGCCGAAATAGCTGGTCCAAGGAACACACTTTGAGTAGCAAACTTATGAAGGTGTGAGACTGCATATGCTAAAATTCTTCTGTTCTAGGCATTTTCCTTTAAACTAGGACCCCTGCTTATTTAGAACTCAGGTTTGTCCATTTATCTGACAACAGAATTTTTCAAACTTTAATAACTATAAAGAATCACGTGATGGAATTCTTTAAAAATTCAGTTTCTTGGTCCTTTCCAGATATACTAATTTGTAGATCTAGAATAGAGCCAAGAAATCTGAAGTTTTTAACAAGTGTGTCCCCCACATATGATTTTGATGCAGATGGCCTTTGGCTCAGGCTTTGGGAAACACTGCCTGGAATGAATAAGTTAAGTGGAAACACCAGTTTTCTACATAGCTCATCATTCTTAATCACCAGAGTGAAGGATGTCAACTAAATGGTGACCATATTTTGTAGGGGGTGGTAATGAAGGCCCAGAGTCACCTTGGTCAAACTACTCTCTCACAGCCACAAGGACATGCCCCAAGAATGCCTCCCTAACTGGAGAATCCAGTCCATATGCTTTTGTTACAGGAAAACTTCAATAAATAATAACAACCAGAGAGCAAACCATGTAGTAGACATATGGATACCATTTATTATTGAATTAGGTGGGCCAAGGTGCCATTTATCTGGGTTCTGCCTCTTAACAAATGGCATCTTCATAAAATGAAATGGTGCTACAAGGCTTCTGCCAAATTAGTAGCATTCTTGTTTTAATCTGGATGGTTAGAAAATCATCTAGCTCCCTTAGGGCCTAGAAGAAAATCAACTACATTTAAAAATACCCCAGGGCATCTGGGTGGCTCAGTTGGTTAAGTGTCCAACTCGTAATTTTGGCTCAGGTCATGTTCTCAGGGTTGTGAGATCAAGTCTTGTGTCAGGCTCGGTGCTGGGTATGGAGCCTGCCTGGATTCTCTCTTACTCTGTTCCTCCCCAACATTTCACTTAAAAAAAAAAAAAAAAAAGACTCAAAAGACTATGAACTCACAACTCTGCTTTTCCAATTTGTTTTCTTCCCAGTGGATATCAGGAAACAGGTAAATAAGGTCAGCATTCTTCACTAAGCCTTGGAAATAAACTGTTCAAAGGTTACCAGCAGACGTGGCGAGCATTGGAAAGGAAGAATTGGTGAGACATATATGCTCTATGCATAATGGAGCTGTAACCAAGGAAATTTTCAGGTTGATTTCCTGAGATGCTGGGAGGTGGGTAGAATTTCTGCTGTAAATATTTCTTAGGAAACCAGAAATCCAATTTGCTTCCTGCTCAAACAGGCAAAATGTCATTGAACTCTAGCATACACTAGATAAAGAGAATGGGTGGGATGTGAATTTTCTTATTCTTATACCATGTGTATATCACCAGAGCTCTTGGCTCATTCACACATGCTTATAATAATTATTCCTAAATGACCCTGTTGTGTTGAAAGCTTGCTAGGGTTGTGGTAAGATGATGAAATGAAATCTGTGCTGCCTAGAGGGAAAGCACTAAGAAAACACAAATTTTAAATGTGGATTGTGTGTGTGTGTGTGCATTTTAGTGTTGACTATGTGTTAGAACAAGGTGACTTTTGTATTGGGATAACTGGCAATGTGCCAATAATATTTGAAAATAAAATTGCTAGGAAAATTATTGTAACACAGGCCTGGGTGTGGGAATCTTTGTTAAATAACAAGCACATCCACATATCAACAGAATTTGTATTCTTTCTACTCCTAAGTCCTCCTCTATGAGGCAGGCCGATTGGATATGGTGATAGAGGATCAAAGCGGTTTTTGGGACGGCCATCCTGTGACCTTTCCAAAGCAGACAAACACTCAGGGTTGCACAGAGACATAACAACATACAGTGACATGGAGACTTCTGTAACAAGACACAGATGTAAACAACCAAAAACGTGCCCAACTCTGCCCCCTTGATTAGTGGTGGCTTTACCCTTTCAAAAAAAATTTTTCAACTAACCGCTATTCCTTGGATTCATGAGAATTAGTAGGTTTCTTAAGAACAGATTTCTAAATCACTGATATTTGGGGACTATACAGTCCAACCCCTACAGTTAAGATTTCTGAAAGCTGAGGTTGAGTGGCCTGTTCAAAAATCGCATATAGTTAGTTGACTGCAAAACCAGAAAGTGGAGAATAAGGCTCTAAGACTGACACCTTCTACACTGCCTCTTGCCCTGCCCAACATCTGAGTACAGGAATATGCAAGATTTGTGTTGTCCTGGCTATTTAACCTTGATACATTAATTTTGATGATATTATTTCTAACTTGTACCTCCTATGCCCTACATCTCTCTGGCCTAGGAGAAAGTAAACAGAAACCATTTCTTATGATATTTGCTGAATGAATGAATGACTAAGTCTATATTTTAGTTGTCTTTTCAGATCTTCAGTATATTTTTACATCAGTGTATCCTTTTTGAATATAAACTGTGATTTAAAAAAATACACTGTCATTTAAATTTCCATTTTTATGCACATTCCAATCACCACCAGCAGCACCATCATGATGACTCATCCTTAAAGCCAACAGAGTTGGCAATTCCAAACCACTCATATTCAGTGCTACACTCCAACGGTCAGCTCTCAGGAGGGCCTATTACAAATGGCAAATAATGTCTCAAGGCATAAATATGCCATGTTTTCTAATCTTTAATTTGTTTTCAGTTTCTCCTCCTTAAATCTGAGGCATTATTTTAACAATGCATGATAGTTTCTGGTTGCTTCTTCAGCTGCCTTTGTAGAGCTCCTGATTGGTATGTGCCAGTGCTGGCTACCCCATAATACAGGGCCTTCCTTATTTTCCTCAATACTGAATGAGCAAAAGCAGTTTTAAGATAGAAAGCCAATGAGTGCAGTTTTTCCTTCCTTTAAGCTCACAGAAGCATGGTCAGGACTGTGGAGCCAGTGTACAAGATGTCTCCACTCTTCCACACTCTTTTCTAGGTTAATCTACCTTATTCCAAAATGGACTAGAAAGTCTTTAGCTGTCCCAGCTAACTTTCTTTTGACTTCCCATTGGCCCAGGTCATGGTGCTACCTCCAATAGAGCAAAATAAAACTGTGTAGAGAAAACTACAAGGAGAGTGGACCCCACGGTGAGGAAGGTTTCTGGTTTGCCACTCCTCTCATTAGCTAATGTGTTCCTGTGTTTGTCAAATATATGTGTGGGGGTGGGGGCGAGGGTGGCATCAAAGCAAGAGGGAGGTACACTTAAGCTTATTCTTTGCTCACTGACATTTGATAATACCATTTTGGTCACATTTGCGTGACTGTTGGAAAAAAATTTTGTAGCCTGGATGCCTCCACCAAGATGATGTCTTTTAGCCAATCTAAGTTAGATGCACTATTGAAGATGCGCTTATGATCCTCTGTGATTCTGATTAGAAAACCCAATGGAAAAACAAAACCAAAAAAACCCACAATCCCTATGGATACCAAGGAAAAGAAACCAAGAGTTAGATTGAAACGCTAAAAATATTTTAAATTGAACTACTCAGTATCTGTATGTAATACAGGTTTCTCCCACTATTTGAAAGTTCTTTTTATATCACTTCACTTTTATGAAGGACTTATCTTAGTACCTGTCTCACTAACTGAAGGAAATCCAAAGGGGATTTTCACTTTTAGGAAATGGTCATTGCTGGGTGCCTGGGTGGCTCAGTCGGTTAAACGTCTGCCTTCAGCCCAGGTCATGATCCAGGGGGTTGAATCCCGCATCGGGCTCCCTGCTCAGCAGGAATCTGCTTCTCCTTCCACCCTTCCCCCCAGCTCGTGATCTCGCTCTCCCTCAAATAAATAAAATCTTGGGAAAAAAAAGAAAGAAACAGTTATTGCTTCTTTGCTTTCCACACTTTCAGCTTATGAAAGGTTTCACAGCATGCTCTGCTTCTGGATAGTGGGAGAGACCGGTGTGTTGTATGCATACAAGTATGTCTGCGACTCTGAAAGCATATGCTCATCTCTATGGTGACATCACATAAGTTTCTACTTATCTGTCGACAACCGACTGTTCTCAATATCCCAGTGCAGGTTCTGATATAGAAAGCAGAGTGCAGAAAGGGGGAAATATTTGGTGAGGGGCCCACCAGGTCTGATGTGGTATTGCTCGGTATGCAGGGGAGCTGTGGCCTAATAAAATCTGAGAGCTGTTTCTACTCAGCTTCCTTGAAGTGCCTCCTCCGAATCATCTCATGGGATCCTTGGACCAAAAAGAGATGGCCTTGACTCCCACCTACCTTTGCTTTGAAAATGTAAACTTAAGGGATCTCGGATGGCCCAGCTTTGGGAGCCTGCCTTTTGGTTTTCTTTCTTTTGATGCCAAGCATGATAAAAGAAATGGAAAGAAAAAAAAAAAAGACAAAACAAACCCCAAGCCTCTGGGTTCTTTGTTAGGCCAGCACATTCAGGTCGGGACAAGCAGTTGGTGAAATGCTCCACCTGGCCCTCTGGAGCACCATCTCCACCCTAAGCGGAGGCCTCGGGACGGCTTCTGGTGCATGACTTCGCCTTATTTCATTTCTGGTCTTGACTCCGTGTTTGCCTGGAGAGTATAGATGAGGCAATCATTGCTACTTGTCATGATGAGCCAGTGCCCTAGAGAACATTTCCTAACCCAGCTCCACCCTCCCTGGGAATGGGTTTAACCCTAGAAAGCTCCTTGAAAAGGCCCCAAAGGAGTCCTGAAAAACCACCACACAGAAGAGATTCTAAGCTACTGACGGAAGGCCACATGGAAGGAACATGATACAGTAGAGACACTCCCCCCTCTCTCTTGATGGGTGACTTAAACACATACAACACCCTTTCCCAATAAACACATATTTTCAGTGTCCCCTTTTCTATCCTGTCCCATGTGCACATTTTCCTGTTTATACAACATGAATGCCCTCATCACCAAGGCCATGTGGCATAATCAAATAGATCCAAACTTAAATCCTGCTGTGCCATTTGACAGTTGTATAGCCTTGGACATGTTATTTAACTTCACATCCATCAATTTCCTCAGATGATAAGAATAAATACTAACAGCTCCCCCATATGGAAGGCTGTGGGAGTTGGGAGAATCTTGCACAATGCCTGCTCCCACACCCTTCCCCCACCCCTTATCCTCATTTTTCCTGAAGTGAATCCTACATGCTATCCTCACAACCTCTCACTTTCAGAGGACTTGTGTTCATAAACTGTCCTTCTTTCCCCACATCTGGAGGGATTTCGCCTTCTTGTACTGTAATTGTCCTCATCCATCCCCTCAGCTGCCTGTTTCTATACCTGACAATGAGACTCTTAGGCAGTGTTCTTCCTTTCTTCCCTCAGTCTCTCCTGCTTCACTTAAAAAAATACCTAGATGAAAATGGCACATAGCTGGAAGCACTTTCCTCAGCAAGAGAGCTTTCCCACTGGATCTCGCACAGTCATCTAAATGTAGTCTTCACAGATTAAAATTGAGTGCCTCAGAGGGGCTCTCCCAGCAACCGCTCAGCTGCTTTCCTCTTTGGGGTCCAGGGTCTGTGCTCCCTGAATGAAGATCCCTTTGACTTCAACAAATTGGGATAACACCTATTTCAAATATATTATTTGATGAAAGCAGATGTCAGCAGATACTGCCTATGTAATTGATATTTGATTTATTCAAGATTTATGCATGCTGTGCCTTAGATTTATTAATGATAATCCCCGGCTCTTGTGTTTAATATAGTGGAACCAAAACATAATTTGCTGGGATCAGTCAGAAATGCATCAAAGTGATTAACTCTACATGCAAACCATTATCCAGTGACATCCCTACTGTGCACAGTGCAAAAGGAGGCAATAATACAGTAATTGGCTTCACTTATGCAAGTTAGATATTTGCCATGATTGCTAGTAAAATTTGGTCCCTTTTATCTCTGATTCTGCATCTCCATATCCCTTGTCATCCTTTGATGCTCCTTCTTCAGGCAGGATTTGTGTGTGCGCGTACACACACACACACACACACACACACTTCCGCCCCAGCAATTATGTGTTAAGGAAGGGGCCCTATCTTAACTAACCAAACAGGAGGACAACTGTCCTTCTCAGGAGATCCCCTGGTCAGGCACCACCTCTGAAGGGGTCACCTCTCTCTCTCAGAGGAATGCCAGCACATAGAAATTATATCCCAGCTTCACTACCCACATCTATCACCAATATCAACATCCAGACAGGATGCAAAACCCTCCTTAGAGGAGACATTTGGAGCAATGCAAACAATTACCGAGATAACTTTTTTAGGGAAAATAGCTATTCATTTATGTTTATTATCTGTTTTGTTGTGGCTAATTAAAACTTAATTGGATGGACAAGCTTTTATTATAAGGCTATAATCCCTTTTTATTTTTGCTTGAAAATATTATGAATGATCAATGATAAGTAGATGACAGCAGTTATATTTAAATTTTGAGAGTAAAAATAATATACACATGTGGCACAATATTCAAAATCTACAAAAATATATGAAATGAAAAAGAGAAGTCTTCCTTCTCTGTTCTATCCTCTACCTCTAGTTCCTCTTCCCAAAGGTAATCATTGTAGTAGTTTCTTGTGTAGCCGTCCAGAAAATGTAAACAGTATACCTACATACATATGCACCATGTGTTTTTCATTTCATACTGTATCTCAGAGATATTTCCCTGTTTGTACTTGGAGAGCTACCTAATATTTTTCCATTGCTATCTATGATCGTTTTTAATTGTTTAAAGTGCTGCATGGTTTGGCAAAGCTCTATAGTCAGCTCAGTAGTTGGAAATCATTTAAAAATTCCAGCATGGGAGTTAGGGGCCACAATTTAGAATAAAGTAGCATCTTGTGAGGATTTATAGCAAGATGGAAACACATACTGCATCTCACATTTTACAGCAAAACTTGTAAATGGTCCTTGCTTTCTCTGTTGCCTGGAATGTGCCATCTGTCTTTAGGGCATATGGTGGAACATGTCAGTACAGCATTATGGCATCTTGATGGGCAAGGGCACTTCTGACTCCTGTGCCTAATGCCAGGTTTATATCGGGGTTTTAGTGTATTCGGTAACACATTGGTAAACAGTGCTTACACCCTCTACTTCACAGATCTAACATGATTCACAAGTAATTTAAAATGAAGTCCCAGGATGCTTTTTTTTTGGTTTCTCCATGGAACAGCATCATTTGTTCTGCATCAGTTTCTCTTTTGCTCCTCAAGCAGTATTAGAAGTATCTTAAGAACATACAGTGCCAGCTCACAAGGAGGTTTCTTTTGCATTTTTAATGCCATTAGGGAATTACCCCACGTATCAAAGGGGTATCTTTCAAAGTGCTCTAGCTTATCTTTTTCAATCCTTATGAACAATGCCCCCCCCCCTTCTGGATGGCATTTCGCATGGGCGAGGCCTGTCAGCAAACATCCCAGGCCTTGGTCACTGACAGCACTCTTCTGCTCTGCAAACTCACCATGCTCCTGAGCTGTGGACACAGTAGTTCACTGTCTGGACTCTTCTCTCTTAGCCACTACAGAAGCTATTCCTGCTTCAGCAATCCAAGTGATCTATTTTTCCTGTCCTAAAAGTTAATTGATTCCTGCTTCTGAGTGTCATGGACTATGAAGAGCTATGTCTTTGCTGGGCAGCAGTCTATCAGGCGAGGTCCAGCTGGACTCACTTGGAAAGGCTGCCATAGCTCAGCACAGCCAGAGGACCACGGGCCTGAAGCCTGAAAGAAATTAGGGCAAGGCTAAAAAGAAGCCTGGGGGAGTGATTTCAAAATGTAAAGTATGGCTGCCAATCTTCACAGTGTAAATCTTCAGACTCCCAAGAGATAAGGGACCATCACTGGTACAGAGGGGAGAGACCAGGGAGCAGTTTGCAAACTGATAACCATTACGGTGAGCTGATTCTTGAACTAATCCCAACTATACATGCTTCTTCTAGCTGAGAGACCTCAGGAATTACAGTGAACCATGCTGGGCCTTGGTGTCTTATTCAGGTCAGGGCGGGGGGCGGGGAGGGAAAGGTTTACTTGGGTGTTATGGAGAGGACAGGAAAATGTGTATGAGGAAATGCATATTAGGAAAAATGACACATGATGCTAGCAGAGTGCTTGGCACCAATACTAGATGGACAATGATAGCAATAACATTTATTACTATTCAACAAGTTTTCAACATTCAGGCCACTAGCAATTTTCTCAGGGAAAGGCCATGAGGACTTCAGATAGCTAAACAACGCCCTAGAGGACATCTGAGGTCTACCAGGCCACTGTCTACTATCTATCTACCACCATGGTCTTGAGCACACGTGCTCAAGTTTAAAAACCAGTCCTCTAAGAGCCTTTCTGTGAATACTGTAGGCTCATTCAATAAAATTTATCTTTGGTAGACGGCAAGGCTAGCCTTTTACAGACCTCATTGAGATTCTAGGGTACTCGCCCTGCTTGGGGAGTGGTTCTCTTCTATTCTATACACTTTAGCATTGCAGAGAACTCTATCATCCTTTGGAAATAATTCAAACAGTGGTTCTTTTAGACAAATGGCTCATAATCAAGAGATTTTGATCCCAATAATAGATTATTTTAAATGAATTTGGCCAGTAGCCCAAACTATTGCAATGGGATCACACCCAAATGTATGCTATTCCATAAAAATTATAATTTGTCAGTTATAAAAACACAGCGCACCTTGAATTTAAAGAGTAATTTTTACTTTTCAAAATGGGTTTCCCATGCTCTGTCTCATTTGATAATGCCCTATCCTGGCACCTTAGAACTTCCTCCTTCCCATCTGTTAAGGATGGATAAATGAAGAACAGAGAAGTTAGGTGAGTTTTCCTAGGCCACATACCTAGATAGTGACAGAGTGAATCAAATCCCATTCTCCTGATACTTAGTCCACTGTTTTCTCTGATGTTCCAGGAAATATGTTAGACAATTTTCTAAGATGGGAATTTATAAAAAGATCGGATTCCTCTATGAAGCTTCACTCTTTTCTATTGTTCATAATCAATAATAATAAACGTCACATAGGGCCTATAATTGTTGAATTCCCACTTCAGTGATTAGTTAGGGAGTTCCCTGCCCCATCCTGCTGACAGATGAGATGTGAGCTGTCGTAAGTAAAGCACTATTCCCTTCTGATCCTACTGGTGGGCATCTGTTTCCAGTTGTAACTGGCCAAACACTCCCTTTGCAGGAAAACTAATAACATCTTAACATATGGTCTTGAATCTGGGCCGCCTAATGACCTTGCATGGAGATTAATTGAAGGTGTTAATGGCATAGTTCCCAGCCAGGAATGTCAAAATACTGGCTTGGCCTCCTATGTACATGTTTTAAGAGGATTTGCTATTGATACTGAACTGGATTAACTTTAAATATTAAGAAAAATACTATAACTTCAGCAACCACCTGTGAAGCAAGTTTTTGTAGCTAAGGAGTCTGGATTAATGCTCCAAGCAGGGTGCAGGATAATGAATTTGACATCCACTGGGCTCCCTGGGAAAAATTCCCAGGATACAATCTTCTTAAGTGGCAGTATTATAGGGAGCAAAATTCTGTTGAGGGTGAAAAATTCATTCTATGACCTATAAGACTGTGCATGGAAAATGCCATTAGAGATTAGAGTTGATTTATGGGGGTTCTGTAGTATTAGCTGTCCCCTCCCCCATCTCACCCTGGCAGCAGAAATGAGCAAAAGACCAGTGAAAAGAACTATACTTTGAACTACATTTCCTCAAGTATTTACACAGAAGTGTATTCAATTTACAGGAAACTTCAAGCTTAGTTATCATAATTATCTCATGCTTTGATCCTGTATAGTCTCCCCTTCTATGAGTTGTGTTTTCTCTTTTTATTTCTATTTTAACTACCTTAGTGCTTGTGTATGTGTATGTTTATTATAATTCACCTGAAAGGCTTCTTGTGGAATATAAATTATAAAGACATAAAAGTAAACAGAGAATAATCTCCTTTCATGCATATATTTACAAACCCATAAACTCTAAGGAAAAGTGAATTGGATTTTAAAAACACTGAGAATTACTTTTACTGGGATTTTCTTCACCCAGTTTATTCAGCTATCTTGGCCAAAGGAACCATATAAAATATGTCAAAACCATTCAACTGCTGGCTGCACAACTGACTAGAAAGTAAAAATTATTGACTCAGAGCACCACCAATCCAATCATGCCTTAGGGAACAGACCGCTGAAATTATAATTTCACAATGTTTTTTGAGGAATTACTCAGGGCCTAGTTCTTGGGAGAATTCCTTCTCTGTGCTCTTGCAATGCTCTGGACATGCAAGTCTCTGTACATCATTGTAGAGTATTTGTGTGAATTTCTTCTATTCCCATTTGTCCTATAAACTGTGATCTTCCTGAAGGTGGACCTGTGTTCTGTTTATCATTTTCATACCCAATGTCTCCAGCAATGACAGATGTACAATAGGCCTCAGTACATATTTTTGCAGATTAGGTATATAAATAAGGTCTGTGAGGTATACAGATAAGGTCTTAGATACCAACCTGATTGCAAGAAGGTTATAGAATTTTTAGTGGTATTAGTGATTACTTACTGAAACAAGCAGAATAAAATTAATCCATAGTATTACTGTCCACATTACACATTTGGTTTCACAAACTCACTGAAACCAGCTAGGCTTTTTTATTTGGGCCACTCAATAACATACATTTGTGCTTACTGAGAAACATTTTATAGCATATGAGGAAAAAACCCTCTAAGTGCTTAATCAATCATTCTTACAAACTGAGCACATTTTGTGCCTATGTACTTGTGCCAACAAGATAGATTCCTCCTGTGCATTTCGATTTTCCTCTAAATAAAATTTTTCCAAATTCTTTTTTTAAAAAAGATTTATTTATTTATTTGAGAGAAAGAGTGAGAGAGAGAGAGCACAAGTGGGAGGGGCAGGGAGAGGGACAGAGGACCTCAAGCAGACTCCTCGCTGAGCATGGAGCCTGATGCAGGGCTGGATCTTAGGACCCTGAGATCAGGACCTGAGCTGAAACCAAGAGTTGGATGTTTAACTGACTACACTACCCAGGTGTCCCCAAATTTTTCTGAATTCTTAAAAAAACAAAACAAAACAGCTTAACCCACTAAGTTTAGATAAAAGTAGAGAATGGAGTGAATTAACTTTATCTAATTTTCCAAATTAAATAAGATGAAACCAAACAAATGGATGGAAAAGCAACGTATGTCTAATTCTACACTTGGTTTTCCTATTGGTCAAACCACTCAGGTAATTCAGTTGAGTGTGCTGAAATGTTTTACACATTTGCCTTTCAAAATTAGGAGGATTGGCATGCTACCCACTGGGCATCCTGTGGCAAAGAGAGCCCTACAAACCATCAAATGAAGGAATGCTGAGATGAACTATTGTTGTCATGCTAGGCTCGGGTATCTGTGGGCTGTGAAACGCAAGTAGAGTAATAATGAGATTATGTGGTCCTGGATATTGTGAATGCACTATAGACTCTTTCCCCTCACTAAAGTGAGGCAATGAAGAGATACCTCAGTGGAAAAAGCAATTAGTGGTAGGAAATGAAGTTCTTTACTTTTCTTTCCCCATTCTCTCCCTTCTAATCCTTTCAAGTCTCCCTTGAGTCCAATTTGGGAATTCTTGCAAAGGCTAAAGTCCAGCAGTTTAACAGCTATTAAACACGGTCGTAAAGTGAAGATGCAGCCTGTGAGTTGGGCTCTTGGCAGCATCAGAGGAATATGGCAAATGGGACAACTCTTTTCCTGAAAGGAAATAATGGAAGAGATGAAGGGAGGGGGGTGTGTATAAACCAGATCAGGACTTGGAGAGGACGACCCATAGAGCATACTAACCCACTCTGGTATTGCTATTTAGTACCTGTGAAGTCTACCATTATGCATTATTAAATTCATGTATTATTGAATCATGAATCCTTGTTCCCTGATAAGAAATGGAGATGATTTCTTAGTTTAAATTAAAGCCCTGCCTCCTTATTTAAATAAAACTGCATTACTGGCTGCCTAGCATGCTAATCAGAAAACTGCATTAAGCAGGTAGGACTATATGAATTAAAAAATAATGAAACAAGACTTTTCAGCCAGACATTGTTCCCTCGCCTGCTTTTCATGACAGCGGATTTCCTACTTGGAGTTGATAAGACAACGGCAAATGAAGATAACAACATGAGAGGAAAATCATTCACTCTAATGGGCTCCACCTGTGCAGACTTCAGCTCATTTACATGGCTGCAGAAAAATTAGAAATCATGCGGCAATTAGTCTGTTCTAGATTATGCAGTGTGTCAACTGATACCACTCAGGAGAGCACTAGTGCTAAAATGGTTTCAGAAGATAAATCTACTCTCCTATACAAACAGTTTTAATTACCTGGAAAACGGCATTGCCTATTGAGCAATCTCCATTGTGAACCTGGGCTGCTCTCCTGCTATTGGAATCAGATGTTGGGAAATTCCAATGTTTATGTAATTGACTCATATAATATTGGATGACTTGTTGAAACTGAAATTGGGCCTATTGGTTGGGTCCCCAATTGTTCATCAAAGGCCCCTCTAATGTCTACTTCAGAGCTGGAGGGTATAGGGTTTTTTTTTTTTTAATGTTTCTGTTTACTGGTACCCTCTACTTCTTGAACTTTAGCTCTAATAGCTCATAGTAAACCTGATAATTATAAAATAATTTCAAATATGAATCTTGGGACAACAGACCAAGGAACTATGAAAAAAATCCTTATAAATAAAAATTTCAAGACTATTCAGGTTTTAGATTCTTATTCAGGATATGGAATAAAATCTTCCTATTCATTTTTTGGCCTTGAAGTATATTTAAAACTTCTTTAAAAGCACGGAAGTATGTAGAGAAATAATATTCATGAAAATCCAGCTTTTGCATTTATAAGGGATCATTTAAAGGTTTTGCTTTGATTTTCTTATAGAAATGTGTATTCACAACTAGCTTATTTCATCATTATTATTTTTGTTTTTGTAATTGTTTTATTAGATTTGGAGGTAATGCAATAAAGTTGGGGTTAATGGAGGCATCCTTAAAAGAGAGTTTGGGACCATGAGTAGGGGTAAGCTCTTGGGATACTGGTAGGATATTTGTCTTCCACAAGTACTTTTAAAGAAGAGAGGGTCAAAACTCTTGGAAAATAATAGGTAAACATTTAGCACTGTCCAGTAGAGTTTGCTCCCAAAGCAAACATAAAAAATGGCTTCTGGTTGGGAGATGAGAGCAGGCATGGAGAATGCCTTAAAAGGCAAACAATGTGCATCTTCAGTGACAAAAGCAGGGTCAATTTTACAGAAGAAAAGGCAATCCCCTAATATAGTGAGATTTTAGCCAGGATAACCTCTACTGCCCAAGAGAATTTTCCAAACTTGCTCTCAAGATTGAGTTCAAGATTCAAATCCTGAATAAAAATAGAGCTTCCAGGGACATTTCACATAAAACTTCAGTACACTGGTTTTCGCTTTTTGTTCCAGAAGCACTGAAGATTCCCTCCACAAAGGACTTCCAAAGACATAAATTTAGCAAATGTTGCTATACCCTCTTATTGAATAACAAAATGAATATAGTTTGCTAAAAAGCCTTCAGATGTCCTACAGTAAAGAAACTTATTGAACTCAACATTTTCCAGATTTATCTGAAATAAATGAAGTAAAATACTTTTCCCCACCCTTTTTGCAATGGAGCACTCATTCATACCCAGTGTCCAAGAAAATAACTTTGGATCATACTCCTGAAGTGGAAGAATGAATTGTCAGAGCAGGCTTTGCCTATGTATAGGTCACAAAGAAGTTAGGACCACAATTTATGATGCTGGAGAGCAGAAGCTCATTTCACTATCTGGATGGATTTTCTAAATTCTTTGGCTATTTGTTTATTTATTTACTCTTAAATTCAATTAATTAACACATAATGTATTATTGGTTTCAGAGGTACAAGTCTGTGATTCATTAGTCTTTTTTTTTTCCATCAGTCTTATATAACACCCAGTGCTCAATACATACCCTCCCCAGTGTCAATCACCCAGTTACTCCACCCACCACCTACTCTCCCCTCAAGCAACCCTTAGTTTGCTTCCTATGATTAAGAGTCTCCTGTGGTTTGTCTCTCTCTCTGGTTTCACCTTGTTTCATTTTTCCCATCTCTTCCCCCTATGCTCCTTTGGCTTATTTTAAAGGCAATTTCCTCCCATCTCAAGACTAACATGCATACGCATACATACACAAGCATGTACACAGAAACAGACACACACAGCCCTGGACATACCAGATGCATCAAAGTCTAACAATTTTGTAACTGATGTTCCTTATGTGAGCCACTGAACAGAAAATGTTTTGAGTGACCATTTTCCCATTCTCTCAAGGCTTGTACTTAATCAGTATCATTCTAGATGCCTAGGAGAGAAGTTAATTCATTACATACAATGAATACCTTAAGGCATTAGGGCATAATTTCTCCTGAAACCAGAGCATAGTGACACCCTAGTAATATTTTTAGGATAATCCATTTTTTTCTAGCAACACCTTTTCTTACTTCACCTTCTCTGAAAAAGAATGTAAAGTGTCATATAATATTGAATCAACGAATGATGGACCTTTTAATCTGGGAGGGATCTTAGAGAGAGTGTAGTTCCTTGTCCCTGTTTTATAGGTTAGGACAGTAAGACCCAGATGGATGGCCCAAGTTGTCGTGGTGACACAGTGAATCAGGGCAGAAAAGGATTGTAGTTCAGGTCTTTGGATTTAAGACTGGAGTTTTTTCTGCCATTTCCCTATGCTATGGAGACTAGAACACCCCTGTTACCCAGGGCCATTCAAGGGCAGAGAGGGCAGGCCCCATTCATGAGTCTTAGCCACAGATGTGAATTCACAGGTGTGAGTTGGTCACCTCAGAAAAGTAGGTCACTCAATACCCTGAAACTCAGAGACACTGAGAACACTGAGAATAACTAGCCAGCCAGAAAGTCCCCAGTGGAACTGTGAGTGTCCTAGGAGAGAACAGGAAGCTGGCTGAGAGGCAAGTGAGTCAGTATATTGAAGCCACAGTCGCTTCAGAGAATGTGAATGGTGCTAATACATCAGCAGTCACTCTATTTCTAGAAGGATGGTGATAAAGAGAGGTCTGGCCAGAGAGTATGACAGTACACGGCACAAGGGAATCTGAGTTCAGGATGGAGACTCCAACTAGTTCCTTACCTACACAAGAACCACTCACAGCACTTTCCAAAGAGGAAGTCAACATCGAAAACCAACAACAAAATAGCAGCTAATCATTTTGTTTCTTGGTGCATCTATTTGATGGAATGTGGAATATTAATCGCTAAAAGTAATGATGCTTTTTTTTGTCTAAACAATTTTTGTCTTATTTTAGTCAATATACTTGAACTAATTCACAAATTCAACCTATCCTTAAAAATAGGTGTTACTAATTTTAATATAATTCCATTTATGTATAAAACAAATCCTTTACATATTTACACTTAAGTAAGTGCACAGAAAAAAAGCACAAAAATATATATATTATTAAATGCAAACACTGGTAACCTTTGGGAAGGTAATATGAGAAGAAATCACAGCATTTTATTACATATATTTTGATAGATTTGAATTTTTCACAACAAATACATATTTATGGATTATTTTAAAAACTAGAAATAAATGGGATTGAGAGATATTTTTAAGCATAAGAACAACGAAAAAATAAAAAAATCTATGGCTCTGATTAATAAAAGTAAAATATTCGTATGTTAGAAAATGTAACAAAATCGAAGGCAAACTGGTAAAGTAATTGGTCATCAGTATAACAGGCACATGTTTTAACACCCTGTCTGGGGTGGGAGAAGAGGTACTCTGTGATTTTTAGGTAGCACAAGTTGCATCAGCTATACATAATCCTAATGGAAACTTGATCTTGGCTATCACTGTTCTTTGCTCTTTAAAAATCTCTGGAAGTCACCAATGTGTGACAGTTTTTTTGAGCCACTGTTGATTCCAGTTATTGGACAATCCCCACAGTCTGCAATAGCACATTTCATAGTATCCAAAGGTTTTCTACTTTTGCCTGCTATCTTTTATCTTCATTTCCTCAGTCACTTCACTGAAGGCACTTGTAATGACCTCAAAATTGCCTTTAACACCCAGAATGACACCCTTCCTTTGTTTCCTTGCTGCAGGCCCAGCGCCAAAGCTTGCATCCTTTTAGTCAATATAAATCAAAGGGTCTGAAGAATACAGTAAGTGGCAGAGGAAATACAACAGATAAAGCCACACCTTTGCAAATACTCTTAATTTAGTGAGAACTCTAGAGCAGGAGTTTGCTGAAGGGGTTTCCAATATGGTCCCCAGAGTATATAGTACAGTGCACCGTACAGGCTTCCATCGACTAAAAGCTTAGTATAGGTCTCAGGATGGGGGGAATTAACACATGAACTGTGAGCTTTGTAAAGCCCAAGAGGCTCAGTCCTTCATCATATTCCCTATTTCTGCTCACTCCCTTGGTGATCTCATCCTGAATTATAGCTCTAAACACCAGAAAGTGCTGACTGCTTGGAAATGTATGTCTCCAGCCTAGTCTTCTCCCTGAACTCCAGACGCATATATCCAAATGCCTACCTGACATCTCCACTTGGAAGGCTAATAAACATCACAGACTTGCACATCCCAAATGAAACTCCTGATCCTCTCACATATGCATGCCTTTCCCATCTCAAAAAATGACAATCCCATTCTTCCGGTTGCTCCCTCTTCTCTTTTTCTTAACCCCACCTTAGATTGAGCAGGAAATCCTGCTAGCTATTATCTTCAAAATATATCCACAATTTGACTGCTTCTCACCACTTACACTGCAGTTGCCCCCGTCCAAGCCCTCATCATCAATCACCTCAATGACTGCAGTGATCTCTAACTAACCTCCCTGAATTTGCCTTTGATATCTACAGACCATGGTCATCACAGCCGCCAGAGTCTATCATGTCAGACCTTTAACAAAGCGTTCCCTGGTCTCTCAGAGGAAATGTTCACATCCTCACAATGGCCAGAAGACTTTACTGGTCTGCCACCCACACCTTACCTTTTTCACACAATCTTATAATCACCTCTGTCTTACTCACACTGCTCAAGCTACATTGGCTTCCTTGAAGGTGTTTATTGAACATGCC
Source organism: Martes martes (assembly GCF_963455335.1). Classification (NCBI taxonomy): domain Eukaryota; kingdom Metazoa; phylum Chordata; class Mammalia; order Carnivora; family Mustelidae; genus Martes; species Martes martes. Next base: position 83,169,182 of record NC_137896.1, on the reverse strand, counting down.
AGACACACTTCTGCCTTGAAGACTTTGAAAAATTGTTTTTTTCTCTTGCCCACATCATTCTCCTTCCAGACACCGGCGTGGCTCTCTCATCTCCCTTAAGTCTCTGCTTGAATGATACCTTCTCAGTGAGCTCTTCACATGCCACACTATTTAAAAGTGTAACCCTCATCCTATTATTCTGTATTTATTTTACTACTTTATTTTGACCATAGCATTTACTGTATGTGAAATTATAACTTTACTTAATTATTTATTGTCAGTTTCTCTGCACTAAAGTATGAGCACAATGAAGGTAAAGATTTTTGCCTCAATTTTCCACTGCTGTAACCTCAGTGCCTGGAACACAGGAAACACTAAAAAAGTTTTTCGTGAGTGAATGAATAAGGGGAGGATAAAAACACTTACACATTTTTCATTCACATAAGATTAGATACTAGGGATAGAAAGACATGACAAGTCAGTGCTGTACAAGGAAGTTTATAAGTATTATAAGTATTACTTATAAGTATTATAATTACTTATAATACTTATAAGTAATACTTATAAACTTATAAGAAGTTACTTATAACTTCTGTGACAAATATCTCCAAATCTCAATGCCTGATATAAAAGTTCATTTCTCACTTGCACAAAGTCCATTGTGAGTGCTGCTGGTTGGGCAGATCTCCTGAATGGCTCTCCTACAAGTAGTAACTCAGAGATCTAGGCTATTCCCATCCACCATTGTCTATATTCTCAAAACGCTTCATTCACAGCAAACAGAACATAAGGCAGGTAGACAGCTATTGCATCAAAATCTGCATGGGGGTGCCTGGCTAGTTCAGTAAGTTGGGCAGCTCTTGATTTCATCCCAGGTCACCATCTCAGGGTCCTGGGATCAAGCCTCATATCAGGCTCTGCACTCAGCACAAAGTCTGCTTGAGGATTCTCACTCTCGCTCTCTCACTCTTTGCCTTGCCCCCCCCCCCCACTCATGTGCTCTCTCACACTCATGCCTGTGCTAAATGAATAAATAAATAAATCTTAAAAAACAAAAAAATTCTCCATGGGATACTGCATGGGATAGGCCTGCAAGTGGCATATATGGTTTTCTTCATTTTCCTTTGACCAGAACTCAGGAACATAATCTCACCTAGGTGCAAGGATGGTAGTGAGGGGACTAGAAAATGTAGCTTAGCTGTGTGCCCAGGAAAGAGTAGAAGCAGATATTGATGAACGTTAACAATCTTTATAGCATATTAGATCATATAAGTTGGTAAGATAAATACTAAGTTCCTAATAGACCCTGTATAGGTAACTCTTAGAAGAGAAAATCTATAAAGCTAATGGACATATAAAAGAATGTCTAACCCCAGCTTACAAATAAATGTGTAATAAATACTAGTAATTGAAATGAAACCACATTTTAGTAAGTTATTTTCTAGTTTGGTAAGAGTTTTCATTTTGAATGGTTAAATTTTGTCAAAAAAATTTTCCTGCATTCATTATGTTATTTTCTGCCCTTATCTAGTATTACTAATTATACAGATTGACTTTTGAATGTTAAAATAACCTTGAAGTCCTAGGATAAAGTACACTTGATATATTAGCCTTTTTGTGTATATATGTATGTTTTTATATTTCTCTTTTAAACTATGATTTTATTTTTATTTTGGGTGTTTTTGTTTTGTTTTTAGTATATTTGACACACAATGTTACGTTAGTTTCCAGGGTAAAACATAGTGATTTGACAAGTTTCTACATTATGCTAGATTCACCACAATTGTAGCCACCATCTGTCCTCATATACCACTATTACAATATCATCAACTATATTCTATATGCTGTGCCTTTTATTCTTAGGACTTATTCATTCCATAATTGGAAGCCTGTACTTCCTACTTTCCTTCGATTACCTTGCTTATCCCCCTACTGCTTCTGCCTGGCAATCATCATAGTTTGTTCTGTGAATTTACAGGTCTGATTCTGTTTTGTGTTTGTTTTCTTCATTTGCATTTTTTCTTTAGATTCCACGTATGCATGATATCATATGGTATTTGTCTTTCTCTATCTGACTTGTTTCACTTAGCATAATACTCTCTAGGTCCATCCATGTCAGAAATGGCAAGATCTCATAATTATATGGCCACATAATATTCCATTGTGTGTGTGTGTGTGTGTGTGTGTACACACGCCCCACATCTTCTTTATCCATTCTTCTATCAACAGACACTTGGGTTGCTTCCATATCTCGGCTCTTGTAACTAATGCTGCAATAAACATAGGGGTGCATATATCATTTCAAATAGTGTTTTCATTTTCTTTGGGTAAATACCCAGCAGAGGAATTATTGAATCATATGGTATTTCTATTTTTAATTTTTTGAAGAACCTCCACACTGCTTTCCACAGTAACTATACCAATATACATTCCCATCAACAGTGCACAAGAGCTCCTTTTTCTTTGCCAACACTTGTTACTTTCTGTCTTTTTTATTTTAGCCATTCTGCCAGGTGCAAGGTGATATCTCACTGTGGTTTTGACCTGCAATTCCCTGATGACTAGTGATATTGAGAATCTTTTCATGTACCTGTTGAGAAATATTTTCTTTGAGAAAATATTTATTCAGATCTTCTGCCCATTTTTTAACCAAACTGCTTATCTTTTTGGAGTTGAATCAAGTAAGTTCCTTATATATTTTGGATATTAACCCCTTATTAGGTATATTATTTGTAAATATCTTCTCTCATTCAGTGGGTTGCCTTTTTGTTTTGTTGATGATTTCCTTTGCTGTACAAAAGCTTTTTATTTTGATATAGTCCCAACAGGTTAGCTGTAGCCCTTTTAACCCTTTGAGGAACCTTCAGATTGCTTTTTAAAGAGGCTGCAGCATTTTACATTCTTACCAGCAGTCTATGAGGGTTCCAATTCCTCTCTATTCAAGTAACAGTATTTGTCACTGTCTTTTAGGTTATAGTTATCCTAGAGTATGTGAAGCAGTAGCTCACTGTGGTTTTGATTTGTATTTCACTAATGACTAATGATGTTGAGCATCTTTTCATGTGCTTATTAACATTTGTATATATTATTTGTATAAATATCTATTCAAATTATTTCTACTTTTAAAAATAATATTATTTGTGTTAATACTGTTGAATTATATGAATTCTCAAGATAATTTAGATACTAGAGTTTATGAGATATATGATTTACAAGTATTTTTCCCCATTTTTCAAACTGTCTTTTCACTTTCTTGATGTCTTTTTTTTTTTTTTAAGATTTTATTTATTTATTTGAGGGAGAGTGAGAGACAGCATGAGAGAGGAGAAGGTCAGAGAGAGAAGCAGACTTCCCAGAGCTGGGAGCCCGATGAGGGACTCAATCCCAGGAATTCGGGAACATGACCTGAGCCGAAGAGAGTGGCTCAACTAACTGAGCCACCCAGGTGCCCTCTTGATGTCTTTTGAAGCACAAAGTCTCATTTTGATAAAATCCAGTTTCTATTCTCTCTTGTTTCTATGCTTTCCATGTACATGAATAGAACATGGAAAGCACAGAAACCACTGCCTCATCCAAAAATTATAGTCTTAGGTCTTACATTTACGTCTTTGATCATTTGAGTTAATTTTTGTGTACGATGTGAGGGTTCTGGGCCTATACATGTAATTGGTGAGGTTTTCAAACACATTCAGTAGGGTTAATACTACCATGGTGATGATACAGACCATTTATTTTCACCACTCAGAATCTTTATGTCCACCTGCAGTCGATCAATTCCTTCAACTTTGGTTCCTGGAAATCACTGAATTGTTTCTAGTCACTATATTTTTTTCTTCATACAGAATTTCATATAAATGGACTCACAGTATATAGTCTTTTGTATCTGACTTCTGAGATTTATATGTTGTTTCACTTATCAGTAATGTGTTCCTTTTTATTACTTATTAATATTCCATTGTATGGTTATACCAAATTTGTTTATCTATTCACTAGTTGACAGATATTTGGCTTGTTGTTAATTTGGGGCATTTATGTAAAGCTGATATGAAAATTCAGATATAAGTGTTTGTGTAAACATGTTTTCATTTCTCTTGTTTAAAACCCTGAGAGACAGATTATTTTGATCATACAGTAGTATACTTTATAAGTGTACTACTTATAAAGTAAGTATACTTTATAAGTATATAAAATGTTGTCTAAAGGGCCTTAACACACCTTGCGTTCTGAGCAGCAGCAGATACGAGTCACCCCAATACCCTTGCCAACTTTGGTGTTGAGTGTATTTTGTTGTTGTTGTTGTCGAGTATATTTTAAATTTCAGCCCTTCTAGTAAGTATGTACTGGTATCACATTGTGGTTTCAATTTGTATTTCCCTAAAGACACTAATAATATCAAACATTTTAATGTGTTTGTCAGCCACTCACTTATCTACTTGGTGAAACATATTCGAATCTTTCACATGTTTTTTCACACATTTATTTTCATAAAATATCAGACATTTTAATGTGTTTATTCAGCACTCTTTATCTATTTGGCGAAACATATTCAAATCTTTCACACATTTTCAAACACACATTTGTTTCTTATTATTGAGTTGTAAGAGCTCTTCATATATTCTGGATAAGGTTCTTTGTGAGACGTGTGGTAATATTTTGCTAAATAGTTTCTTTCACTATGTGTCTTCCCTTTTCATTTTCCTAACATTCTTTTTAGAAGAGCAAAACTTTAATTTTTTGTGGAGTTCACTGATCATTTTTGTCTTTTATGGTGTATGGTTTTAATGTCTTACATAAGTCTTCCTCTCCCAAGGTTATAGGAAAATTTCTCCTATATTTCCTTCTATAAGTTTTACACTTTCAGATATTACATCTAGGTGTATAATCCATTTTGACTTAACTTTAATGTGCAATGTGAAGTAAGAGTTAGATACATTTTTTTGAACATGGATATCCAATTGTTCCAGCATAATTTGTTGAAAAGATTATCACTTTTCCATTAAATTACCTTAGTGCTTTTGTTAAAAAATAATATGATAATTTATATACACATCCATTTCTGATATCTCTATTCTGTTCATTGTTCTGTATGTCTATTTTTATGCAATTTCCACACTGCTTACTGATGCTCAATGGAGTTTTGAATTCCATCTTTCTTACTTTTCATAATTGTTTTTGATCTTTTAGATTCCCTGCATTTTGATTTGATGATTTTAGAATAAACTTTTTAATTTGTCCAGAAAAGTTTGCCATGATTTTGATCAGGATTATACTGAATCTATATCCATTCAAATTGACATCTTTATGATAGTGAGTTTCCTAATCCATGAGCAAGGTGTATCATTACATTTATTTCAGTGTTCTTTATTTTTTTTTAAATATTTTATTTATTTATTTGACAGAGATCACAAGTAGTCAGAGAGGCAGGCAGAGAGGGCAGGGGGGAAGCAGGCTCTCCGCCGAGCAGAGAGCCCGATGTGGGGCTCGATCCCAGGAGCCTGAGATCATGACCTGAGCTGAAGGCAGAGGCTTAACCCACTGAGCCACCCAGGTGCCCTTATTTCAGTGTTCTTTAATATTCTCAGCAATGCTTTATAGTTTTCAGTGTACAGACTTTGTATATATTTTATTAAATGTATTCTTGTTTCATACTTTTGCTGCTATTTTAAGTAGTTCTGTTTTCTAAGTTTCAACTTCTGGTTGTTCATTGTTAGTATATATAAATACAGATGGAGTTTTTTGAATACTGATTTTGTATCCAGTGACCTTTGTACCCTTACTAACTAGTTCTGAAACATTTTTGCAGATTCTTTAGGATTTTCTACATTGACTATCATTTACAAATAAAAATAATTTCCTTCTTCCTCTACAATCTGTGTATCTTTTGTTTTTCTTTCCTCATTGCACTAGTTAGGATCTCTAGGATACTGGTGAATAAAGTGGTGACAAGGAAATTTGTGCCTTGGTCCTAATTTCAGGGGCAAAGTATTCAGTCTTTTTCCATAAAGCATGATGCCAACTATAGATTTTTTAAAAAGATATTCCTTTTTTTATTAACATATAATGTGTTATTTGCTTCAGGGGTACAGGTCTGTGAATTATCAGTCTTACACAATTCACAGCACTCACCATAGCTCATACCCTCCCCAATGTCCATAACCCAGCCACCCCATCCCTCCCACCCACCTCCTCTCCAGCAACCCTCAGTTTGTTTCCTGAGATTAAGAGTCTCTTATGCTTTGTCTCCCTCCCTGGTCCCAAAAGATAGATATTCTTTGTCAGACTGAAAAAGTTCACTTCTGTTTGTAGTTTTCTGAGAGATCTTATTATGAGTGGATGCTGAATTTTGTCAAATGCTTTCCTGTATCTACTGTGATGATTGTCTGGTTTTTATTCTTTAGTCTGTTGATAAAACAAATTACACTGTTTGATTTTTAAAGGTTGATTCACTCTTATGTTCCCATTATAAACCCAAAATAGTCATGATGTGTTATCTCCCTTTATAAATTGTTGTATTCAATTTGCTAAAGTTTTAATAAGAATTTTGTCTCCAAATAAATAAAATCTTAAAAAAAAAAGAATTTTGTCTCCATAATGATAAGGCATATCATCTCCATGATGATAAGGTCTATAGATTTCTTTTCTTTGTCTGGTTTTAGTACCAGGGTAATGACGGCCTCATAAAACAAGTAGGAAAGTCCTCCTTTTACTTCTGTTTCTGGAAAATCTTGTATACAACTGGTATTTCTTCTTTAAATGTTGGTAGAATTCACCAATGAAACCATCTGGGCTGTTTCTTTCTTAAAAAAAGGTTTTAATTATAACTTATATTCCTTTAACAGATATAGGATTATTAGGATATATCTTTTTCTTTGAGTGAGTTTTGGAAGTTTGGTATCTTTCAACATTTTTTCCATTTCACCTAAGATGTCAAATTTATGGGCATACTATTCTTGCTTATAATATTCTCATCTTAATATCATGTGGTCTCAATACTTTATTGAGGACTCTACCTGATGCCTTGTGTAATACCAGGTCTTACCATCTTGCAGGTTAATACACAAAGTATTCCCAGCAACCTCTGAGCTCTGGGGAATGTGCTGCCTACATTTTTCTAGTGGTTCTTTCCCTAGCCTCACTTGTTTCCTCTCATGCATGCACAGATCAATAGCCAACTAAAGACTGAGGGGAACTTCTGCAGGTCTCTAGAGCTCTTTCTCTCTCTGTAATTTTCTCTTTTCCAGTACTCTATACACCTTGACCTCCCCAAAATATGATCTCCATCTTTTCAATTCAACAAGACTACTGGACTCTGTTTGGGTTCCTCTTCCTGTCCCGAAGCCTGGAAACTGGCTCAGTGGAAGGTTGTGCTTGTTTATCTTCCTTCAGAGATCACAATCATTTGTTGCCTATTTCTCAATGTCAAATCTTTGCTTCATATATTTGAGCTTATTAAATAATGTTATTTACATTTTCTATAACTTTGCCTCTCTTTATATGCTTAGCAT